>NW_018742287.1:1889208-2231708 GCF_001683475.1 Chenopodium quinoa | reverse complement strand
TCACTTCCCCGCACTTGCCAAATTAAAGTTGATTTTCTTGATCTCCCATAGAGCACGGTGATCAAGTTCCACCGGGAGGTGACATGATTTGCCATAGAAAAGGTGATACGGGGTATTGCCAATAGGGGTCTTGAAAGCCGTTCGATAGGCCTAAAGAGCATCATCTAACTTCTCCGACCAATATTTCCTATTCCTTGCAACCGTCTTCTCAAGGATTAACTTGATTTGACGATTATAGACTTCAACTTGTCCACTAGTTTGTGGATGATAGGGAAGACCAAACCGTTGATGCACCCCATGTTTCCTCAACATCTTTTGAAAAGCCTTATGCACAAAGTGTGAACCATTATCACTAATCACCGCCTTAGGAAATCCAAACCTCGGGAATATGATCTTCTTGAACAACTTCAATATAACCTTGTGATCATTGGTTGGGGAGGCAATGGCTTCAACCCTTTTTGAAACATAATCGACCGTCACAAGTATATTGGTTTCTATAAGAAGGGAATGGTCCATGAAATTGATGCCCTATACATCAAACACCTCTAGCTCAAGAATAGGTTGTTGAGTCATTTCATTCCTCTTTGAGATGTTTTCGGTTCGTTGGCAACGATCACAAGTCTTTACAAAACCCCAAGTATCCTTGAAGAGATGTGGCCACCATAAACCACATTGAAAAATCTAAGAGGCAGTCTTTGAAACTCCCATATGGCCACCACTAGGGTCGGTAAACTCCCATATGGCCACCACTAGGGTCGGTGTGGCACATCTTCAAAACACTTGGAACCTCTTCACTAGAGACACAATGTCGTAACAAACCATCTACTCCACGCTTGTATAGAATAGGGTCATCCCACAAGTAGTGCCTAGACTCTTTTTTGAGCTTCTTTCTTTGATTCTTGGAGAACGAAGGTGGACACTTCAAGATAGTTCACCAAATCGGAAAACCAAGGGAGCTCCATCACATCTATGGCATACAAGGAGTCATCAAGCATCCTTTCATCAATAGGTGACCCATCATCATGAATTTGAGAATCTTCAAGCCTAGAAAGGTGGTCCGCTACCACATTTTCCACACCCTTCTTGTCTCTCATCTCAATGTCAACAGTTTGAAGCTCAAGTACCCAACGATAAAGCCTTGGCTTTGATTCCTTCTTGGTCATAAGATACTTAAGAGCCGCATGATCCGTGAATACTATGGTCTTGGAACCAATCAAGTAATTTCAGAACTTCTCAAATGCATAAACAATAGCCAAAAATTCTTTCTTCGTGGTGGTATAGTTTCGTTAGGCACCATTCAAAGTCTTGGACATGTAGTAGATGACATGAAGCTTCTTTTCAACCCTTTGACCTAAAACACCTCTGATTGTCGTGTACCCTTGCATCGCACATTAGTTCAAATGGTAACTCCCATCTTGGAGCTTGGACAATGGGGGTAGAGATCAAAGCACTCTTCAATTTGTTGTAAGCTTCCAAGTATCTATCATAGAAAATGAACTCGACGTCTTTTTGGAGAAGATTATTGAGGGGCTTTGCTATGAGAGAAAAATCCCTTATAAAACTGCTATAAAACCTTGCATGCCCTAAGAAAGACCTCACACCCTTCACATTAACCAGAGGTGGTAGCTTTTCAGTGACTTCAATCTTTGCTTGGTCCACCTCAATACCCTTATGTGAGATCTTGTGGCCAAGGACTATTCCTTCCTCAACCATGAAATGGCATTTCTCCCAATTCAAGACCAAGTTTACCTTTTCTCAACGAGCCAAACATCTTTCAAGATTTGCAAGACAATCCTCAAAGGAAGTACCACCCACCGAGAGGTCATCCATAAACACCTCCATCTCTTCTTCTAACATGTCTCCAAATATGCTAATCATACATCGTTGGAAGGTGGCGGGGGCGTTGCAAAGCCCAAAAAGCATTCTCCAATAAGCAAAATTTCCATATGGGCAAGTAAAATTTGTTTTCTCTTGGTCATCCAAGTGAATGGGAATTTGAAAGAACCCGGAGTAACCATCAAGAAAGCAATAATACTTATGCCTCGTTAGACATTCTAGCATTTGATCTATGAAGGGAAGGGGAAAATGGTCCTTTTTAGTGGATGTGTTTAGAAGTCTATAGTCTATGCACATTCGCCATCTTATGACCGTTCTTGTAGGAATAAGTTCACCTCTCTCATTCTTTACAATGGTCATACCTCCTTTCTTAGGGACAACATGAACCAAGGAAACCCACCTTGAGCTAGAGATGGGGAAAATGATTCCCGCATCTAAGAGCTTAGTGATTTCTTTCTTCACTACTTCCCCCATTTGAGGGTGTAGCTTTCGTTGTCTTTTAATGTCTGGTGAAGTTCCATCCTCAAGAGTAATATGGTGCATGTACAAGGCGGGGCTTATACCCTTGAGGTCATCAATGGTATATCCTAGTGCACCTTGGTGATTTCTTAGCACATCACATAACTCTTGAGCTTGTCTCTCACTCAAGGAGGAGCTAACAATCACGGAAAAAGTTGAGTTAGGACCCAAGAATTCATACCTAAGGTGTGATGGTAGAGGTTTGAGCTCTACCATTGGGACACCTTTACCTTCCTTCGTTGACCCACTTGCAATGCTCATTGTCTAGTGATCTTCATGCAAATTTGCTCATCAACTTCCTTAATGCTTCCATTTAGAATATCTTCATACAATGCCATCTCTTTGCTTGGAACACCTATCTTTTCCTTATTCAACAAGACATTCTCAAGAGCATCATTAGAAGAGAGCAAGTGCTCATGAATAGAAGTCACAACATGATCTAGAGAATCAACCATCATGCAATTTTCCAAGGATGATCATGGATACTTCATGCTTTCATTCAAATCAAATTCAATAACCTCATCTCCCACTACTAGAAAACACCTTATTTACGACGGAAAAATTCCGTCGGTACACCTTATAAATTTGTCGGAAAAGGCTGTTTCCGACGGAATTCCGTCGGAACACTTTGTCGGAAACCCCTTTGAAGGAAATTTGGCTTATACCGAGGGATTTTCCGTCAGAAAAGGCCCTACCTACGGAATTTCCGACGGAATATATTCTATCGAGGCTGGTTTTGACTTTAACCGTAATTCCGTCGCAAATTTCCGGCGGAATTTTCCGTCGGAGATGAAGTGGATTCCGACGGAATTTTCCGACGGAAATTTTTGTCGGAAACGGCATATTCCGACGGAAAATTCCATCGGAAAATTCAATAAAAAAAACAAAAAAAAAAACAGCCCCCCACCCTCACCCACACCCACACCCACCTGCCCAGACCACCCACCACCACCCACATCCACCTGCCCAGACCACCCACACCCCCACCTACACCCACCTGCCCAGACCACCCCCACCCACCACCCTAACCCGAAAAACCCACCCACCACCCTCACCCTAACCCGAAAAACCCACCCACCACCCTCATCCCAACCCGAAAAACATAACCCACCACCCTAACTATAACCCGGAAAACCCAAATTCGTACAAAAATCAACAAAAAATTCGTTAAGAAAATTAACAAAAAAATCAACCCAAATTCGTAAAAAAAATCAACAAAAAAAATCAAACCAAATTCGAACACAAAAAAGAGGAACCAAATTCGTACAACAAATCAACAACAAAACAAACCAAATTCGTACAAAAAATCAAACAAAAAAAATATTAATAACACAAAAACATACCTTAAAACCCAAATTGAATTCGAATTTGGTTTATTAAGGCCAAATTTGACCATGAAAAAGTCTAGATCTAGACTTTTTCATGGTCAAATTTAACCAAAAAACCCATTTATACCGTTACACCACTCGCCGTCACACCGTCCGCCGGAAAACGCCTTCACAAAATTCCAAAAAGAGGAAGGTGAAGGGGCGTATAGAGGAAGAAGAAAGAGAAGGAAGGAGAAGAGAGAGAAAGGGGGGAGGAAGGAGAAGGGCCGAGCAAGGAGAAAGAAAAGAGAAGGAAGGAGAGGAGAGAGAAAGGGGCGAGGAAGGAGAAAGAGAAGGAAGGAGAAAGAGAAGGAAAGAGAGGAGAGAGAAAGAGAAGAGAGGCAGGGAGGAGAGGAGAGAGAAAACTGAAATGTTAGGGGAGGGAGGGGGAACCGGGTTTTGCAGGGTTTTTTAGGTTTGTGTTTTTCTTTTTAATTATTTAATTATATTCCGACGGAATTTTCCGTCGGAAATTTCCAACGGATTTTATTTCCGTCGGAAAACCCATAAATTCCAACGTATTTGTATTCCGTAGGAAATCCGTCGTAAATTCCGTCGGAACTTTTCGACGGATTTCATGTCCGTCGGAACTGGTCCGTCGTAAATTGGCTTATTTCTAGTAGTGTCCTACTTTAAGTGATATCTTAGCACTCTTTACATCAATTAAAGAACCCGAAGTAGCAAGAAATGGTCTACCAAGTATGATGGGAATGTTAGCATCTTCATCCATTTCAAGAACCACAAAATCAACCGGAATCACAAACTTTCCTACCCTCAAAGGAATATCCTCTACCTTACCCCTTGGAAACTTAATTGAGCGATCGGCCAATTGCAAGGTGATGTTGGTAGGTGAAAGTTCCTCTAACTCAAGTCTTTGATAAACCGAATATGGAATAAGGCTAACACTAGCTCCTAGGTCACATAAGGCATTATCAATTTGCATCTTATGAATGGCACAAGGGATAGAAAAGTTGCCCGGGTCCTTCAATTTGGGTGGCATCTTGTTCATGATGATTGCACTACAATTTTCGGTTAAGTTAACCGTTTCAACAACATCACAAGTCCTTCTTCCACTTAATATGTCCTTAAGGAACTTAGCATAATTTGGCATTTGGTTGATGACATCGGTGAAATGTAGTGAAAGATGAAGTTGCTTAAGCATCTTAATAAACCTCCCAAATTATTCGTCGAATTTGTGGCTTAAAAATTTTTGGGGGTAGGGAAGCTTGGGTTTCACAACTTCTTTCTCTTCCTTCTTTTCAATCGGTTTCTCAACCACAATCTCACTCAACGGTGTATCATCTCTCTCTCATCTTCAATCAAGATGTCATTGGAACTCTCCTTAGCTTTACTCTTCTTAGGCAAACTATCCTCAAGCACCTTCCCACTCCTTGTGACAATAGCATTGACGGGTCTATTGGGGTCTAGGCCTTTTGAAGGAAAAGAAGATGGGCTTGCATGGTCTTTCAAAGCATCAGCAAGTTGAGAGATTTGGTTTTCAAGCATTTCATTATTGGTCTTCATTTCATTGAACTTCTTATCACTAACCAGCATGTAAGTGTTCAAACAACTTGGTTTGATTTTCAATTATTTCTCCAAATTAGACCTAGAAGAAGAAGGTGGTACATAGGAATTATCAAATTGAGCTTAGGTCTTTGGAACAAAACTGGGAGGAGGGCCTCTATATGCATTGTTTTGAAAATTGCCCTTATTTTGGTTGTTTCAATTACCTCTAGCTTGGTTTTGATTACCACAATCTTGGTTGTGGTTATCAAAATTTTGGTTATGATTACCAAAGCCTTGGTTTAGATTTTGGCCATTATAACCTTGGTTGTTATAGTTACCTCATAAACCTTGGTTTCCTTGGTTCCTATAACCACCACCTTGCTTATAATTTCAAAATTTCCTTGGTTTTGGTAATTCCTATTACCATGACTTCTTTGTTTATCAAACTGAAAACCATTGTTATTATTCGACACATAGTTCACATGCTCATTCTCATTGGTATCATAGTCATCACATACATCCGGAAAAGAATGAGGGCAATTAAATGCATCATGATCATATGAATCACACACATCACAAAACAAGCATCCACTAGGCATGTTATTAGAAGAATAAGGAGGAGTAGGGTTAGAAGATGTACCTCTCCCCTTAAATTGGGAGGAGGAGTTGGAGCTTGAGAAGAAGCACTCTCTAACTTAGCCTTGATCGAAGACATCTCTTTGCCTAAATTCGAAACTTGAGAGGTGAGGTTGTTGATGGCATTAAGGTGATCAATGGAGTATACCATACTTCCTTTGCTTGTAGGTTCTCTCTCACCATATTGCCAATCCATGTAATGCATAACCACATCCTCATTTATGTCCACCACCTCTTATTCCATGTGATTGATGATAGTTACACCAACCCCCGTATCCAAACATGACTTTGCCTTGTGGAGTCAAACCTCCATAGAAGATTTGGATGATTTGATAGTTTGGGATTCCATGATGAGGGTATTCTCTTTGGTACTCTTTATACCTTTCCCATGCCTCATAAAGGCTCTCATTTGGTCTGTGCTTAAAGCCTTCGATAAGAGCTCTAGCTTCCACCGTCTTCTTTTGTGAATAGAATCGAGACAAGAATTCTTTGGTGACCTCATCCCACGTCCTCAATGAGTTTTGATTTACTTCCTTATCCAACCACTCCAAAGCCCTTCCAATGAGTGAAAAGGGAAAGAGCTTTAAGCGAATGAACTCTTGGCTCACACTATTGACCATTATTGTATTGAAATATTTCTCGAATTCTTTGAGGTGATTTAGGGGGCTCTATTGCTTGGCTCCGCTAAATTGTCTCCTCTCTATTAAGGTGATCATAGCCGATCTAATTTCAAAATCATTTGCGGGTGTTGTAGGTTGAGCAATCCCGCTCTTGAACCTATAGGCACCCGGAATCCCTAATTCCTTCAATGCTACCCTTGGGTTATCTCCCATGCTTGTTTGTTCAAACTCTTGTTCGACCTCTTGTCTTGATGAATTGGGGCTCAAAGATCGTGAAGCAACTCGTAGCCATGCGCAAGACCATAGGTTGCGCTACCTAAAGCAGCGCGGCTTAATCACTTGCGCGTATAAATAGAGGTTCAAATCGAGCTTTGAACACACAGAAAAAACCTAAAAGTTATGCAATAATCATCCCTCTTGTCCTAAACACTCACCCTTTAATTGTTTGTTCTTACGGTGGAGGTTCCCGATCAAGAAGGAGTCCATAAGTGTTCTAAACGAAGATCTAGGAAGAATAAGTGGTAAATTCCCGAGCACTTAGATAAATCACCTTTCTTTTCTTGCTTAAACAACTTTTAATCAATTAATTAGTGTTGTTTAATCACCTTAAATAAACTTTAATTAATTAATTTCACATAGTATTCTTTCGTTAATCAAGACTAGAATTTGAATAATTAATTGATTGTTTTATCACCTAAGCCAAGACAAATCTTGTTTATTTTGTTCCTTTCACGAATTTGAATTAAATAAGAGTAACGACATTCGTTGCAATGTAATCTTTATGAGATTAACGTGTGTAAATAAAATCAATTAACTTAGTTTTAGGTATCACGTTGCATATATTGTTTGGTTATTAAATTGTGAAAAAGGAAGAGCTAGTAGAGGCCGCACTTGGGCTAGAATAGCGATTCCTCTCTAAAAGGAATGTTATTTTAGTACCCTCGCTCTTGAACTTATTTTTGGTACAAGTAGACCAATTTGGGCATGGGTAAACTTATAATTCATGCTTAATATCCCTTGAACCCTACTTGGGAGAAAGGCATGAACGAGGTTTATGAGTTTTCCTAAAACTCATTGGCGACTCCCTATTAGTTTCTTACAAAAAAAGCATAATTGTAGAATTAATTCTAATTCAAGGTCCCCCAAACAGTCAGGAATTTAAATCCTAACACACTCTAAAAAGTGTAAAATCCTAGGCTTTAAAAGGGCCATGGGCATAGAGGAGAAGGATCCCCTACGATGGGCACACCCTCCTCATGCACAATCATAAGCACCTTCTAACCATTGGGGATTGGCTCATTGACTAGGGGTCGCCAACACCGGGCTTCTATCCCAAAATCAATAACAATCATCCCACCAATATCACCTAAAAAATGTTGAGAGAGCTATGTCATGGGTCAACACATTGAGTGATTGATTCGTGCATCATTTCTTAAGATATGGTACCTTTGGACACCCAAAACATTGACCTTTAGAATGGCACTATGTGATTTAATGGTTTCCTAGTATGCTTATGTGATTACATGACAATTTGTGACTTGTATAGGTTAGTTTTTCCTCTTTTTTTAGTCTTAACTTAGGTTCCCAACTACGAAGTTGTCCCTTCGTAGTTTTGAGTCATGTTCAAGGATACCATATGATTAAAAAAACGTTATAAAAAATCAAAAAATAATAATAAAGAAAATAACATCATTCGAAAAAAAAAAATCCGCTCGAACAGGTGGCGCACGCAACTCATTAAGTTGCGCGACCACACCCAGCGCCAGTGCCGGGGTTGAGCGCACCAACCGCGCGCGACCCAATAGCTTGCGCGCGCCTTCTATTGCGAGACCATTTTGATTCTTCGTGAACTATTGGCTCATCCAAACAATATCGTTATTTATGAGTTGTTGAAAGGCGATGATATTTATTTGAACGTAATTTGTGTCTTTTTTCTTCCTTTCTCTTTCTCTTTCTTTTCTTTTCTTTTCTTTTCAAAAGCAAGCGTGTCAGTTTTCTTAACTTCTCGTACTTCCTTTAGGGCTGGTTACCAAGCTTGGGAATGAAGACACCCGGGCACTCGCATTCTACGTTTACCATCAAACAATCCACCCTTTTCGAACCATTTCCCTTTTGTCAACTCATCCTAGTCCAACAATGTCAACCATCGAACAACTCCAAGAAGAGATTATTCGCATGAGAAAGGAAAGGTCTCAAGAAGCCGAGGCTAGAAGAATTAAGAAAATCGAAAAGGCCGAAAAGAAAGAGGCCGAGGCTTTAGCTATAAAACAAAAAATGGATGCTTTAGCCGAACGAGAGAAGACTTTGGAGAAACTTGTTCTTCGCTCCATAATAGGGAATAATTACTTTGACGCAGAAAAGTTTGCTCCTCCTGTGGGGCTTACTCTACCTGAAAAGTTTGTAGCTACAAACTTACCAATATTCAAGGTGACCAATAATAAAAAAATCATTTAATGAGTTTTACTGGCACCATGACTCTAAAGGGAGTTGATCCTAAGCTCTATGCTTTGAAAGTCCCATTATATCTAGACCCAGCCGCAAGAGAGTGGTACTATGGGCTAGATGCCAAATTCAAAAACACATGGGAAGATGTAGTTTCGGCTTTTATCACCCAATATGAGAGTACTGTGAGTTCAAATCAACTTTGTGTGAACCTGAAATGCTTAAACAAGGCGACGATGAAGGTTTCCTTGCTTTCTATGGTAGATGGCGTGAAAAGGAGGCTCACCTTGCCCAAAGGCCGCCCGAACTCAAGTTAGTACAAAAGTTCATTGACAATTGTCATGAAAAGTACAACAAGCATCTACGCTACCTTGGTCTAGACACTTTTCAAAAGGTCTATTTTGTGGCCACAAGATTGAATATGATCTTGCCAAAGAAAAGGCAAACAAGACTCATCATCATCAGCCTAAGAACAACTACAAGAAGGGGAATGAAAACACTTCATCCTCTATTGTTGTTTTTGCAACGTCCACACAATATAATAATAACGATCCTCGAAAAAGGTGGACGAGAGAAAGAAGATTTACACAATTCCCTTTAACTTATAAAGAACTATTGGAAAAATTAAATGAAAAGGGGTTACTCTCACCAACAGGGCCAACACCTCCTCCTCCCATAAAAGAAGAAATCCTTAATGGGATGGCAATGCTTATTGCACTTATCATAGGGGTGTTGGGCATGATATTGAACGTTGCTTTGTTTTGAAACACAGGGTTCATGATCTAGTAGACGATGGGAAAATTCCCACGCCTAAGCCTAATAATAATGTTTCCCCATTGTGAATATTTGAGGAGTGATGAGTTCAATCCCTTGGATTACATCACTCCCATAGGGAAACCTCTAACCACGACACTCATACGGGTACCTAATGAAGTGTTTGGATTATCGGACGATGACTTTAAAGACCTATATGTCTCAAAATATGCCGTCGTCCCACCTCCACCTTGTCTTCAAGTTGAAACAATTGGAACGCTTGATTGGGATCATTTTTTGGGAAAATCACAAGATTTTTCAAACCTTTCCCTAGATGATCAAAGGCATCAAGCACAACTCATGGAACATTTAGAATTGGAGGCACATTCAACGTCTTTAGAAGAAAATTGGTTCACGAGTACCAAAACTAATCTAAACAAGATTGATCACCTAACTCGTTATGGACGAGTCTATCAAGCACAACCAAATGAATCTTTGACCAACCAAGGTCAAACTCAAAATCCAATACCACCTCCACCTGAGGTAGAGGATCCATTGGTCAAACAACTTCGTCAATCTAAGGCGAATGTTAGCATTTAGGAACTCCTAAGTACCGTACCTCTAAGGAACGTAGGAATTCTCTAATGAATTCTTTAACTGCTTTGTCTATAAGTACGGACACAACTCCTAAGGATCTCGTTAGCTTGCTTACTAACGAAAAATTTGACAAATCAATCATCTTTACTAGTGATGATTTGCCATAAAAAAACACCACTCACAATAATGCATTATATCTAACTGTGGGTTGCAAGGGATACAACATCCCTCTTACTTTAATTGATAATGGGTCTGCGTTAATGTGTGCCCATTGCGAATTGCAAAATATCTAGCCCTAGACGTAGAAAAAGATTTTCATGCAACAACACGAAGCATTAGGGCCTACGATAATTCAAGGCGATCGGTGTGTGGAACTATTAAGCTACCAATTACCACAGGCCCAATACAAAAGATGGTTGAATTCCATGTCATGTACATAAAACCTACATTCCACCTTCTTCTTAGACGTCCTTGGATACATTAACTTGGAGCAATACCATCGTCGCTCCATCAAATGATTAGGTTGAACTATCAAGGTCTTCCTATGACTATACATGCTTCTCCCCTCAAAGTCGTAATAAACGATCAATCTCTTTTAGAGATAAATCATGACAACGATGAAGAAGATATGTGGGGATTTGCCGCGGAGGCTATCTGCACACTAGAAATGGATGAAGTCCCTTTCCAACTTGATCTATATTCCACCCCAATAGTAAACAACATCTTGTTCAAGAGTAGTTACTTTCCTGGGATGCCTTTGGGAATAGGAATGAAGAAATCTATTTTACTTCCTATCCCAAATAAAAGCTTCTCCTTTAGATTAGGATATAAGCCAACCAAAGAAGAACTTGAAGCTCACGATGCCAAAATAAGGGCACATAGGAACAAAAACAAGAAAGGTATAATTTCCATACTCCCATCTTACAATCAAACCCTTAATGGACAATTCATTAGGGAGGGGGAGGATTACCCATGCTATCACTTTACAGAACCACTAGTTCTTGAAGGTATCAAGAAGCTCGGATTCGAGATTTTTCACGATTGCTACTTCTTGAATGATGACTTATGTGTCACTCAATCAAAACACCCAACTCCAGGGTGCTAGGATAGGCAAGCCTTTAACTTGCTATTTGGATTAGACCAAAACCATGTTGCTATCATAACCAATTAAAATGCAATCCAAGACGAAGCTTTTGACCCCACTTCATTGATCACCCCTTTCAATAATACTTTTGAGCATGGATGGAGAAATACCTTCAAGTGGACTAACCACAAGGGTGACAAGCTGGAAATCACCACAGGCGAAGGACAAATGTTTGAAGAATCCGACGACAAGTCTAGTTTAAATTTTAAGGAAGCTAAGAATTTAGGCCTTGTGGCCATTACTAAGTTTTTACTTTCTAGTTCTAAGGACGAAGATCCCAAAAAGGATTCCTCTCTGGATGTACATTCTTTTGATTTCAATAATATGAGCTCTTTTTTCGAGTATATGCCTTCTCTTGAATCTTTTGAATGCTATAATAATCAATCTAATGAAGATGATGATATTATTAAATTGATTGAATTAATGAATGAATGAGAACAAAAGAATCCTGTGATCGAAGAAACTGAAACGATCAATATAGGAACAAATGAAAACAAGAAAGAAGTCAAAATTAGCTTAACCTTAAATCCGGAAGAGCGATCGAGTCTCATATCGACGCTTTAAGAATTCGAAGACGTGCTTGCTTGGTCATACAAGGACATGCCTGGAATAGATAGGGAAATTGCGGAACATACCATTCCATTGAACCTTATGTCTACCAGTAAAACAAAAATTTTGACGAATGAAACCTGACGTTGCTTTAAAAATAAAAGAAGAAATACAAAAACAATTGGATGTAGGGTTTCATTCGCATATGTAATTACCTATAATGGGTAGTAAACATCGTCCAAGTCCCTAAAAAGGATGGACGAGTTCGCATGTGTGTCGACTTTAGGGACCTCAACAGAGCAAGTCCCAAAGACGATTTCCCTTTACCACATATTGATATATTAGTGGATAATACGGCTGCACACGCGATGTTATCCTTCATGGATGGATACGCAGGTTACAACCAAATTCTAATGGCAAAAGAAGATGAAGAAAATACATACTTTATTACCCCTCGGGGTACTTATTGCTACACAGTCATGACATTGGTCTTAAAAATGCAGGAGCTACGTACCAAAGAACGGCTATGACTCTCTTGCATGATATGATGCACAAGGAAATAGAGGTATATGTGGATGATATGATCGTAAAATCCAAAGATAGAATGGGTCACGCAAAAGCTTTACACAAATTCTTCACTCGAATAAAAGAGTACAAGATGAGATTGAACCCACAAAAATACGCTTTTGGAGTAACTTTCGGCAAGTTACTCGGATACATAGTAAGCACACATGGCATTGAGATCGATCCCTCGAAAATAAAGGCAATTATTGACATGCCTCCCCCACAAACAGTAAAACAAATTAGGGGGTTTCCTGGAAAATTACAGTACATTAGTCGATTCATTAGTAAGTTGACAATGAATTGTGAGCCAATATTCAAAAAATTGAAAAAAGAAGAAAAACATGAATGGGACAACCAATGCCAAGAGGCTTTTAAGAAGGTAAAAAGCTATCTCAAAAGTCCTCTAGTTTTAGAACCACCAGTACCCAAACTACCTCATAGACTTTATATCACTGTCACGGACACGACCATAGGAGCCATGCTCGCACAAGAGGTAGATAAAATAGAACGTGCAATATACTGCATAAGTAAAAAGTTTATTCAATATGAAACAAGATATAGCACTTTAGAAAAAATGTGTTTAGCATTAGTGTGGGCAACTAAAAAATTACGACATTATATGCTTCTCCCACACCAGTCATGTGATTTCTCAACACAATCCAATAAAGTATTTGTTTGAATAACCACCCATACAAGGAAGAATATCCAAGTGGTTGGTGATGTTGGCTGAATCTGACCTCAAATATATTCCTGAAAAATCAATAAAAGGAAAAGTAATATCCGATTTTCTGGCCCAACATCCCATTCAAATAAGTCATGAAGAAACCACCCATCTCTCGGACAAAGAAATTATCATGACACAAGATGACAAATAGGTAATGTACTTTGTTGGCGCATCCAACCAAAAAGGGTGCGGCGTAGGAGTGTTACTCAAAAGTCTAGAGGGAGCACATACTCCAATCTCTGCCAAACTAGACTTTGAGGCTACTAGTAATGCCACAAAATGTGAAGCGTGCATTGTTGGATTAGAAGCAACAACTAGCATAGGTGTGAAAAAGTTAGAGGTATATGGAGATTCCAGTTTCATAATAAATCATATACTCAAAAAATGGAAAATCAAAAACTCCACATTGTTATTATACCAAGCACACCTTGAGCAAATCATCGAGCAATTTGATTATAA
Organism: Chenopodium quinoa; assembly: GCF_001683475.1. Classification (NCBI taxonomy): domain Eukaryota; kingdom Viridiplantae; phylum Streptophyta; class Magnoliopsida; order Caryophyllales; family Amaranthaceae; genus Chenopodium; species Chenopodium quinoa. The sequence continues at coordinate 2,217,992 of NW_018742287.1, read as the reverse complement.
TGATTTTATATCTCCTAAGGGACGAAATCAATTTGCCGATGCACTAGCAAAATTAGCCTCAATGATCAACATTCCTGATCAATTAAATATGATGCCATTATGCGTTGAAAGAAGAGATGAACCAACTTATTGCAACGCAATAGAGAAATTAAATGACATCGAAGGGGAAAGCCCCTGGTATGATCATATTCTCCAATATATTACTCATGGCACATATCCTTCAAATACCTCATCTAAGGAACAACGCGCCTTGAGAACGCTCGCAGCCCATTATGGGATGGTTAATGGTCGATCGTATTAAAAAAAGGCCAAATGGTTAAAGCTTATTAAGTATAGACCAACCCGAGACCACGCGCCTTATGGAGGATACTCACAAAGGTATTTGTGGACCTCACATGAATGGAAAAATGCTCGCTAAAATAATCTCACGTTTAGGGTACTTTTGGTCCATAATGGAACATGATTGCATCCAATATGTCAAGAAGAGTCCAGAGTGCCAAATGTTTGCTAAATCACAACACCTTCCACCATCCGAACTATATAATCTCATTTCCCCTTGCCCATTCTCAACTTGGAGAATTAACATTATTGGTAAAATTTCACCAATAGGTTCGGGAGGACACGAGTATGTATTAAAAGCCATCGACTACTTCACTAAGTGGATCGAGGCTGCCTCTTACGTTAATATCACTTCTAAACATGTCGCAAAGTTTCTTGAACGAAACATATATTGTAGATATGGAGTTCTACACGAACTAATTAGTGACCAGGGATCTCAATTCAAAGCGGAAGTTGAATCCCTTTTGGCTCGTTACAAAGTAAAACATCACCATTATTCCCCATATCGACCTCAAATGAACGGAGCAGTAGAATCGGCGAATAAAAACATAACAGTCATCATTAAGAATATGGCAGAACATTATAAAGACTGGACGAATAAACTACATACACTTTTCTCTTTGGGGTTATAGAACATCCATACGAACTTCAATAGGAGTAATTCCATACTCCTTAATTTTCGGCATGGACGCAGTTTAACCAATTGAACTGGAAATACCATCCCTACGCATCATACTCGAAAGTAAGCTACCAGAAGCTGAATGGGTTCAAGCTAGGTATGAAGAGCTTTTATTCCCCGACGAACGACGATTAAAAGCTTTGCATCATGTACAAGTCTACCAACAACGCATTGCGCAACATTTTAACAAACAGGTACGACCCCGTAATATTAAAGAAGGTGACTTTGTACTAAAAGAGGTTAGAGGTCCTCTAACTGATCCACGAGGGAAATTCAAACCCAACTGGAAAGGACCATACCGCGTAATTGAAATTCTATCAGGAGGGGCAGTTAAATTAATGGATATTAGTGGCGATGAAATCTGTCAACTAATAAACATTGATCGCTTTAAAAAATACTACGTATGAATTTCGGATAAACTCGTTCATTCAAATATTCTGAATCAATTTCATAGCATTCAAACCAAAGATTCTAAGTGTTATAAATTTTACCGAACTCCATGGTAAAATTCATAACACTTGGGGGGGTAGATCAAAAAAATAAATAAATAAAAAATTCCCACTTAAGTGTTCCAAATTATACCGAACTCCACGGTAAAATTCATAACACTTGGGGGGTTGACCAAAAAAGAGAGGTCAATCAAAACGAGTCATTCAAGTGTTTCGGATTTTTTCGAACTTCACGGAAAAATTCCTCACACTTAGGGGGGTAAATAAGATATCAAAGATTTTTTTTACTCGTTTTAAACCTTGGTAAAAAAAAACACAAAAAAAAAGAAACACTCGCAGCACAGGTGCCACGCGCAACTAAATTAGTTGCGCGCAGTAGGCACGCGCAACTCCTGACGTTGCGCGCGCCACCTGATGACGAACTGTGTACTTTAAGTTTTGCGCTTGTAGAAAATTAATTACGATTTTTACTAGAAATAAAACAAAGGAGTATTCAATTCTTATATATATTCGGAAAACCAAAATTAAACTTTGATTTTAATTATTAAACAATGTTTGATTATTTTTCATTTAACTCCAACAAGTAGGATTAAAGAAAAATAAATCAAAAAAAAAATATATAATAAATTTGCACAAGAACTACGCGAGACCTAATTTCGATACGAATACGTAGGCAATCTTTGATTCGGTCAAATAAAAAAATTAAATAAAAAGAGCTCTTTTATTTAATAACATAAATGCGTCAATAGTGATGATGATGATGATGATGATGATGATGATGATGATGATGATGATGATAATAATAATAATAATAATAATAATAATAATAATAATAATAATAATAATAATAATAATAATAATAATAATAATAATAATAATGTTGTGAAATAGGGAGAAAATATGAGAGATGGAGAGAGAATTAATCTGTGTATCTTTATTCCATATGATTGGGTATATATATATATATATATATATATATATATATATATATATATATATATATATATATATATATATATATACATACAATATAATTAGGGTTTGATTGGATAAGAATATAAACCCTAGATCTAGAATATTTCGGAATGATACAAGGAGGATAATGGATATCCACAAATATTTCATAACACTCCCCCTTGGATGTCCATTATCAAAGAATGTGCCTCGCTAAAACCTTATTAGGAAAAACCCTGTGGGATAAAAACCTAATGAAGGAAAAAGAGTACAACATTCTTTGTAATACGCTCGAGATGCCGCCTCATTAAAAACCTTATCAGGAAAACCCAATGTGGGGCAAAACCATGGTCAAGGGAAAAAGAGTGCAGCGCGTATTTTCTCCCCCTGATGAATACATAACTTGAGATCTTCTATTGCCGCAACAATGAATCCAATATAGTTGGATATCTTCTAATATGTAGTAAAATATCATTCGTTGGTCTTCGATCCTCCTAAATTGAAATTGCATCTTCAAGTCTTCAAGTGAACATATGAAGTGTCTTCATTTCACCATACATGTATTTATCTCTACATCATTCCAAATCTCTGTTTGAATAAAGTTACTTAAAAGTTAAACTTATGTGGTTAGGCCTTCTTCTGGAGGTCGTGAATAATAGAAATCAATGATCATTATTTGATCAAACATTTATTAATAATAATTTGATGACAAAACTTTATATTATTAATGTCGTTCTTCAATCTCATCTGAATTATAACACATGTAATTAGATACGCTAATCATGGTTCTTCTGGACCATAAGAAAACATTCTCACGCATAAGTATTCCATTGATATTCCTTAGACGTTTCATAATTGACACGATAGCTCTCTTGCAAATACAAAAGTAAATCTCACTAACTTTCATATGCTCAAACTTCAGGTTGAGGTGTCAATGATGTAGTCACATAAACTTTTCAAGAGTTTGATAATAATTGCATCAAGATATAAAATTTGTAGGGCTATAAATACGTTGCATATAAGTTCTCCGGGAACTTTTCTTACATGATTCATAAATAACATGCTATAAAATCAACGTCGTCAATAATTTCATCAAACTACAAACCCATTGGAATATAAATATTTCCTTGTAATTTTCCATCAAAGTTACACATACGCGTTACTATATTTTTAACAAACATTCACATATACCACAATTATTGTATAGGAACTAATGCAGCAATATGAGATATAGAATACAAAATATACAATGAGTAATGCATCTAACAACTTTCGATATATGCAATGAATAATACATTAACCTAGACTCACATATGCAGATGAACATACATAGGACTCAAAATAATGCAAGACACTGTACAGTGTGGATTTAAAAATCCATATTTCATTGGACTTCTGGTCCGTGATAAACTTATGATCATTATCATTATGTCGACATCAAAATGGACATATATTTCAAATCCCTTATTCACTAGTCCATTCTATCATGCATATGAATATTATTTATCGGTTCCCTTGTGTACCGGTATCATAATATTCCTTTAACGTACATTTTGCATGCTATTTTACTATGATATCTGAATACATTTATTATTGGTACCATCATAACTGTCTTACATCATAGGCCATCTATTGTAATAATTCAGATATCTATACCACTTTTAGGGTATTTCATACACTATGGTATTTTTATACTATTACGCTATTAGTGTTAACTGCACTATCTTGCCATATATCATATCCATTAGAGATATCTTTATTTTGGAACCGATCATACAACCTACACTTCAGGTGTAGTGATTCAAGTATAATTAACAAGATTTTATCTCAATGTGTACACATAATATGACCAAAAAGTATCTTCAACGCTATGCAACATGAGTCATAACTAAATACAAATCAAATCATAAATGTGCAACATATCTTGATAAAATACAGACAAAAGTTGGCATATAACTTTTCAAACTACCTTTATAGCGATCATCAATTATATATTTTCCGATTTTTCCAACTTTTGCTAATTCTTCTCCCCCTAAGTTGGTAAACTATCTCATTTATAGGGGCGTCTAATTCTATAACAACTTAGTATACAAATTTACAATAAAATTCATTTCATGGGAGGATCATAATTAAGAAAATTTATCTCTCAGCAGAATTATATTAAACAAGCTTTTATCTCTTCTAGAGAGCAATTTTAAAGAAAAATCATTTCTTCATTAGCTATACATTGCATAACGCATATGTATTTATTATTAAATTTTTCATAATTTGTTCTCTTCAGGAGATCAGTAATTCAATATCAATGGGAAGACATATGTTGTGCAGCTGAATTTCCTTCTTTTCCTATTTCTTATGTGCTGACATATAATAGCCCCAATCAAAAGAATTTGTATACAAGTGTAAATCACTTGCTTGTAATTCTACTAGGTGGTGATCTAATAGATCACTAGAAACCTTGATAGTATGATACTAATTAAATATTCAGAATTTCCACATACAACTTGTATTTGGTGAGCTTCTGATCACCAACATGTGACAACATATAAGTTATTCTGGTGAACTTCTAGTCACCTATTACTTTTTCGTATGAAAATTTATTCAAAACGAATATATTATCTCTTGAAATTTTCCTCAACACAAATCATTAAAAATCACGATCCAAATATAGTTGAATCTCAGTGTTATGTCTTGCCATTCAATTCATTTCATATATCTAACATTGAGAGAGTGTTAGCACATTATCAAATGAAACTTTAGGTTTCCATAACGGGTATTTATTGAACCCGGATGGCCTAATTTAATCATCACATCCAATCACATCTCTGAAATTGAACTCTAGTCAGTTTTCCAACACTAGTGATCACTTTATTAAACATACTTTATATATGGCCATGAATATGATGTGATATAAGAACACCAACATGTGTCTCCTTATACAATTAGCAAGAGAATCAATTAATACTTGATCTAATAATAACTCATACTCTGCTGGAGTGCTTTTGATTATAATCTTGATACATGCTAAGCTTGTTGGACATTTTATAATATTTTAGAGTATTTTATATAATCATGGTACATGATTAGGGGATTTTTCCCTACCAATCACCATCTGACAAGTGGACCATTCAAGCTCTGCCAAGTGTCCGCCAAATGGGCCAATAGCAGCCTGCCACGTGTCAGGCGTTGATCTGTCCACCATGGACTAGTTGTGTCATGCCACGTGGCCTTCATATGCCAAACAAGCCATACGGGCACCTAGGCCCAATTTCCAAGGAAAGCCAAGTCAGCCCTAGGTTAACCTAAACCTAGTATTTGGCACGTTTTTTAAGGTTATAAATACTCTAATTAATCCTCATAAAAGGGGGATTTTGAGCAATTAATTACTCTCACCTAGAGAACCTAAACACACTGATCACTCCTCCCCTAGAGGAACCAGATCTCACAACCTTTACTTTTCCGCATTTATTACTCCAAAAACAAGTACTGACTTGACCGTCGGAGGCGGAACTCCCACCACCAGGAGTCTCCGTTGTTTTGCAGGTACAGGCGCAAGGATACCAGTCCCGGAATTGTAACTCTCTCGCAGGACATCAAAAAACCCCGAAACATTTTGGCGCCGTCTGTGGGGAGATTACTTTCGAGATGGCATCACAGTCTGTACCGACTCAAAGCGAGAGGCGTCCTATGGACGACCTTCAGGTCTATAGTGACCAGGATACTGAAAATGAGGTCGAGGTTGAGACTTATACGGCCCCAGACGGGACCTTACGAGCTCGATGAACCCGTTCCTCTGGAAAGAAGGAACGAAAAGATTGCCAGGTTGGATCTAGTAAACCTGCTGGCCAGTCGCTTGATCTTCAACAGGCGGCCGAGGGATCTGCTCCCATCACTAGAAGTGAACTCATGACTTTCATGAATAGCTTCAAAGGGGAGATCCAGGATCTCATTAATAAGAAGACGCCTGCTTCCTCCAAGGAGCAATCGGTTAGAAAACCTTCTCACTCTGGAAGGAGGAAACCTGTAAGGGTCGAGAGGCGACTCCTCACCCTAATTCTAGGAAGTGGGAGCCGCCTGTGATTGACTTAACAAAGTATCGCTTTCCTTCACCAGGGAAAAGAAAGCCCATTGGTCATGTACAAGCGGATGGGTCAAGGAAAACTTACTCAGATGCTCGACTGTTGCTAGAGCAGAAGAAGAATGACCGACTGTCAGAGTCGGCCTCTATTTTCGATTTTCAAGACAGTCTTCATAATACTTCCATGAGGTATTCCCAATCAAACTATGAGAGTCAGACAGACGGCACCTCCCGTCGGTCCGAATCTCATAAAGATCAACCGGTACCGAATGTACCATTCGTACCGCAACAACAATACTTCTTGCAGCCTCCTTTGTTTGGAGAGAAGGCGGCAAGAAACTTCCAACCATTGGATTGGCAACTACGGTTGCTCAGACTTGGAGAACAGTCGTCCGCCTTCTCCAAGGAAATTATTGAGGCCGCCCAGCCGGCCAAAGTGAAGAATGTGTTAGTAGGCGCCTATGATGGTACTACTAACCCAGAAGATCGTCTAATGGAGTTCACCAACCTAATGTACCTCCAAGGGTTGGATGATCCCACTTGGTGCAAGTGCTTCCCAGCCACTCTCAAGGGAATCGCACAGCAATGGTTCGGCAACCTGCCGACTGGTTGTGTGAATAATTTCAAGACACTTGCCTACTTGTTCACTTCCAATTTTGCTATGAACATCCCTACTAAAAATACTACCCTTGACTTAGGGACCATTTAACAGGGTGAGAAGGAGGGACTCCGTTCCTACATCAGGCAGTTTAACTTGATGAGGATTCAAATACAAGGGCTGCCGGATGAGGTAGCCTACACTGACTTTTTCAGAGGTCTTAAGGATGGGTCGACCTTCAAGTTCGACTTGGTCCGAAAGAGGGTTGCGACTCTCCAAGAAGCATTGATTGAAGCTGAAGCCTATATACAGGCTACTGATCTCTGTAACACTGGAAAACAGTCGGTTGGAAGGAGATCTGACAAAAAAGAAAGCCGACCAAAGCAGTCGGCAAATAAAGATGAGAAAAAGAGGAAAGAAGTCTGGGCGGCCGACTCCTCTCAACAGCCGTCCCAGAAAAAAAAGAAGAAAGAATTCAAACCATACTCTCCCAAGTATGCGTTCAACAAGGATGGCCAAGCTATCCTCGAAGAAATCAAAAACCGGATCTCAATCGAGAAGCCGACCCCCATGAAAGGTTCTGTAATCAATCGGAACCAAGATAAGTTTTGTCATTTTCATGAGGATATTGGTCATGAAACCAATGAATGTATTAGCCTCATGCGCTACCTGGACCGCCTGGCTGAAAAAGGCGACCTTGACTCCTATGTCAAGAAGTCCAAGGGGAATGCTCCCCCCAAGCACAAGCAGTCGGCCAAGAAGAATCACAGGTCGGCTAACAGTTCTGATACTGATGACGCAGTCATCTACACTATAGCCGGCGGCTTCTCAGGAGGCGGCCCCACTATCAGGGGCAACAAAGACAATATCAGGCAGTTAGATGTTAATTCCGTTCACCAAGGACGGATCGCTAAGAGTTCATTCCCAGAAATTGTCATCACAGAAGAATATCTGGGAGGAGTTAGGGGGCCGCATGATGACCTCATCGTCATTGAATGTAAGGTGGCCAACCAAAGAGTTGGCCGGATCCTCATAGATACCGGTAGTTCCTCTAATCTCATCAGCAACAAGTGCTTGGCAAAGCTCAAGTACAAAACTGACTGCATACATCCGGTATCTCACCCTTTAGTAGGGTTTGGAGGAAGTGTTGTTCACCCAGTAGGACGAGTGGATCTACCCATCCATCTGGGTGAGAAAGGGGAGGGCCGTCACATGGTGGTTCGGTTCTTAGTAGTTGAAGAACTGTCGGCCTACACCATGATCTTGGGACGACCCACCCTGAACAACTCCAAATCTGTCATTATCCCTTCTCTTATGCTGCTAAAATTTGAGAGGGATGATGGAACAATCGGCTCCCTAAGGGGAGATCAAAAGATGGCACGAGAGTGTTACCTCTCGGATATCAAACCCACTGTGGCTACTGCTGGCCTAAGTGGTGAAAAAACTGACCTTGAACTCATCAAGGAGGATGCGCCTGCCCAGGTGCCAGGCGGCAAGAAAAGAAAGGCTACTCAACTAGGGGCCGAGAGAAAAGAAAAAAGATAGCAATCACTGGCAGAGGAGCGGTCGGACGAATTCTGCCCTCAGCCGGCTGGCGAGCACACGGATGTTGTTTTGGACGACTCACGTCTTGACCGAACAGTCAAGGTAGGGACGACTGCTCTTTAAGTATTGGGTGAAGATTTTCACCAACTTTTGAAGGAATTCAAAGATATCTTTGCATTCGAAGTTCATGAAATGCCAGGCATCAGTCCTGACCTGGCTGTGCATAAATTGGCCGTGGATCCAAAAAAGAAGCATGTAAGGCAAAAGAAGCGGAACCATGGTGAAGAAAGAAGTCAGGCGGCTGCCACCGAGGTTAAAAAGCTGCTTGATGTAGGGTTCATTCGGCAATGTTACTTTCCTGACTGGGTTGCAAATGTTGTACTAGTAAAAAAACCAAATGGTACCTGGTGCATGTGTGTGGACTACACTGATTAAACAAAGCGTGCCCCAAAGATAGCTATCCATTGCCTAAGATTGACAGTCTGGTCGACTCAACAGCCGGCCACGCTTTAATGAGCTTCATTGACGTCTACTCTGGCTTCCATCAAATTCCGTTGTGGAAGAAAGATCAGGAGAAGACGGCCTTCATCACTGATCAAGGGTTGTATTGCTACACGGTCATGTCGTTTGGTTTGAAAACGCCCCGGCTACCTTCCGAAGAATGATAAACACGGTCTTCTTTGACCAAATTGGAAGAAATGTCAAGGCATACATAGATGATATGATTGTAAAGTCCAAAATTCAGACGGATCATTTGGCTGACCTCCGAGAAACATTCACCACACTCAGGCGGCACCATGTCATGCTCAATCCCAAGAAATGTGTTTTTGGAGTTGAAACTGGGAAGTTTCTCGGATTCCTCATTAATCAAAGAGGTATAGTGGCGAACCCTGAGAAAGTGCAGGCGGTCATAGACATGTAGTCGCCTCGCACCGTCCGAGAGGTTCAGAAGTTAACAGGTTGTCTGGCGGCCCAGGGAAGATTTCTCAGCCGGTCAGGTGACAAGTGCCTTTACTTTTTTCAGGCAATAAAGAAGAAAGCAAGGTTTGAATGGGGGCCGGATGCTGAGGCGGCCTTCCAAAAACCGAAAGTCCATCTGCATTCCTTACCAAGGCTGGTTACTCCACTGCCCAAGGAAGTGCTCTACATGTATCTCGCAGTGACTGATCATGCCCTAAGTGCAGTCCTCCTTGCTAAATGAGACGGCTGCCAGCTCCCGGTCTACTTTGTCAGCCATGTGTTGAAGAATGCCGAGTTGAGGTACCCCTTAGTGGAAAAATTCGGTCTTGCTCTCTTCATGGCAGTTAGAAAATTGAAGCCTTATTTCTTGGCACATTCAGTCGTCATATACACAGATCAGCCAATCAAGCGGCCACTCACAACCATGGAGTCGTCAGGCCGAATGATCAAATGGGCGATAAAGATTCAGAGCCTTGAAATCACATTCGAGCCAAGAAAAGCAGTAAAGGGGCAAGCATTTGCTGATTTTATTGTAGAAATGAATCGGCCCTCTGATTCTCAAATTCCAGACTAAGTCTGGAAGGTCTATGTGGATGGGAGCTCTACCTCAAATGGCTGTGGAGCAGGCGTCATATATCAGTCGCCAGAAGGCGACATGTGTGAGTATGCTCTACGTTTTAACTTCCAAGCCTCGAACAACGAGGCGGAATATGAAGCTTTACTGGCCGGTATTCGCATGTGTAAGGCGGTAGGGGCAAGAAGAATAGACGTTTGCTCTGACTCACAATTGATAGTGAGTCAGTATAATGGCGAATACGAAGCAACTCATCCGGCCATGATTAAATATTTGCAGGCGGTACGACAAGCGGTCGGGTCACTTGAAGAGTTTCATCTAACTCAAGTGCCCAGGTCTGAAAATAACCAGGCGGATGCTCTTTCAAAGTTGGCATCCTCGGCCTCCTGTGACACTCCAAGAACCGTTTTCTGGGAAGTTATGGAAAAGAGGAGTATTGAAGAAGATCCTATTGGAATTCTAGATCGAAGTTCAACCTGGATGGACCCAATTAGGGTATATTTAACAGACGGCACCTTGCCGGATGATCATCACCAGGCGGCCTTACTAAAAAAAGCGAGCGTCCAGTTTTGAGATGCGAAAGGGGGAACTCTTCAAGAAAGGGTACCTTCAACCCCTCTTGAAATGTGTTACCCCAGAAAAAGGACGAGAGGTCTTAGAAGATCTGCACTCTGGATACTGCGCCTCTCATGTAGGCGACAGGTCGCTTGCTCAATGAGCAAGGCAGCAAGGTTACTTTTGGCCTACCTTAGAAGCAGACGCCATGGAGATGGTGAAAAAATGTTACAAGTGCCAAAGGTTTGGCAAATTAATTCACCATCCGGCTACTGATCTCACTACCATCCATAGCCCACTACCGTTTGCTAAGTGGGGCATGGATATCCTAGGTCCCTATACGCCTGCTACAGGCGGCAGGAAGTACATACTTGTTGCAGTCGACTATTTCACCAAATGGATTAAGGCCGAGGCTGTTAAGGGAATCAAGACAAAGGATGTGATCTCATTCTTTTGGAAAAATGTCATCACTCAATTTAGGGTGCCCATGTCTATGGTTTTTGATAATGGTCCCTAATTTGAGACGCCTGTTCTCAAAAATTGGCTGGAAGACCAAGGCATCTCGCACTGCTTTGCATCAGTCGGCCGTCCTCAAGCAAACGGCCAAGTAGAAGCTTTCAATAAGATCATCTCAGACAGACTTAAGAAGATGATTGAACGAGCAGGCGGCCTATGGGCAGACGAACTACCACATGTTCTCTGGGCCATTAGGACGGCCGAAAAAGGGTCGACTGGAGAAACTCCATTCCTCCTAACTTATGGTGCAGAAGTTGTTCTTCCAATTGAACTCTACGAGCCGACTCTTCGAATAATGTTGTATGATGAAAAGGCGAACTGGGAGTCCATGCGCCTGACATTGGACTCACTTCCAGAACGAAGGGGCAATGCAGCCTTGCGCCATGAAATCTACCGCCTGAGAATGACAAGGTCATATAACAAAAGAGTGCACAGGCGTCCACTCAAAGTGGGGGACTTTGTCCTAAGAAAGATGGAAGCAATCGGTAGGGCTAATGAGTCAGGAAAATTAACTCCCAACTGGGAAGGACCCTACCGAATCTATGAAGAAGTCCAGGACGGCACCTACCGCCTGGAAACACCAGACGGTCAACCCTTGCCTCGAACCTGGAATGTAGATAATCTAAAGAAGTATTATTTTTGAATGATGTAAAGAGCCAAGAGCTACTAATAAAAGTTTGCTACTTTGCTTCATCAATTTTATATTATGAGGGGCATGCCGCCTGCTCCATTAGCAGCCGGCTACTTGACAAGCGCACATTAGGGCGCGCTTTAAGGCATATAAATGGGTGATTTTGGATGTATTTAGGCCCGTTTTGGTCGTTTATTGCCTTGTTACACTCGTTTCCTTCATATTACGTGCTTCACGAGTTTCGGTCTGTTTTTGGTGTGTTAACAGGTATAGTTGACCAAGTTATGTCGAGTCCCAAACCATTGGTGCGTAATCAGGCTATTATCGATCCTAGTCCACCAAGCTAAGGCTTTGCTGCGGTTCTCAAGGCCTTGAAAGGCAAGTTAAGTAGCAGGCAAGGCAGAACAGTTCACAAATATGACACCTGTTCACTATTTTGCTCACAACTTTCGGTATACAAATTATAATGGAGTGATTTTAATTGCATTGGAAAGTAGACTTGAAGAACTTTCCAACGAAATATTGCACGCCTCAAACGGAGCTCTGGATAAGAAGTTGTGACTGTTTTAAGAAGACTAAAGTGCCTGCAACCTTCCTGCCTATGCTGCACGGCCGTGCCACTTTTCGCACGGCCGTGCCAGGCATTAGCACGGCCGTGCCAAGCCAATTTCCATGCCCGTGCCAGTGCCAGATTCAGCACGGTCGTGCCAGGCATTAGCACGGCCGTGCCATAATTGAAGATATTGCGGATCAGCTACTGCCATGCTTGCACAGCCGTGCCACTTCCAGCACGGCCGTGCCGATTCACGAAGGGCAGCCTGCGATTTACTTTCCGATTTAAAACATATATATATAGCCCGATTGTAAGGGTTAAGAGAGAGTTTTTAGAGATAGTTTTTGAGAGCCTTTGTAGAGAGTTATTGGAGAACGTTCTTAGTTTTAGATATTCATTAGTTTTCTTAGAGATTATTCTAGAGATTTTAGTTTTCTTGGATTGATTTGAAGCAAGATTTGTGAAGATTCTTTGTATTATTCATTGACGACGGATATCAAAGTTCTGAACTTTTCCATTGATTCGCATCAATACAATTGGTATTATTCATTCTTGTTTATTAATCAAGCTTTATTATTCCTTAATCAGAATTCATGTTTATATCTATTATGCTTTTGGAATTCATTATTGCTTTGATTATGAATATGTGTGAGTAGTCTCCTAGCTAGGGTTTTGGGATGAAACCCGGCCTAGGTAATCTATGTAATTGAGGATTGATTTTGATAAACGGATTGTGATTAAATTGATTATATGCGATTGCATGTTAATTCATTATAATATGAGTAGCTAACCTAGAATCTTGAATTTGATTGCATGATATCCTTGATTTGAACAAGAGATTGTGAATTGAGTATTTCATTATTGAATGTGGTTTGATTATGTATCGAGTAATGTTAAGTGCATGAGAAATCCAAGCTTAGTATTGCCCGTTGTCTTCCTATCACATGATATTGATCAGACATATAGTCTTTGCATATCCCGTTTGTCTCTGTGATTCCTTGTTGCGTAGTTACCGATGGTTTGGTGAATTCCCGTTCTCCCTAGTGTCTTAGTTTATTGATTTATTCCATCTTATTAGTAGTATTTTAGAACACCATTTTCCATTGATTTCGAACTAGCTTAGGTTTAAGATTGATTTGCAATTACTCTCGTTCCTCGTGGATCGAACCTTTATTTGCCATTGTACTTGGTTATAGGGTGTTCGTATAAGTATTGTTTGATTGAGAGTTAGATTGTAGCGACCGATTTAACCCTCGTCAAAATGGCGCCGTTGCCGGGGAGCGGTGTTTGTTAATTGCTTTTTGATTTCTTGAGTCTAGTTCATCATAAAAAAAAAAGCACAAAAAGATTTTTCCCTTTTGGCTACACTTGTAGCCCTGCCATTTAATTGGTTTGGTTAGTGTGTATGCGCAGGTCTAAACAGAGATAATTAATACCCTTCGATCCAGAAATCGGAAGAACTTTGAAGAGCAATCGTAAATCTCGATTGACGTCATCAAACTCTCAAGGAAAGGAACACAACACACAACAGGTTCCAATGGAAGACATACCGCGCCAACCTAATCGGCCAGCACCACGACCCCTTAAGGAGTTGGGAACTCCTGGGCGTATAGAGCTTCAAGTGGGATTGCTCCACCCACTACTGAGGCCAATGATTTCGAGATCCGGCCGGCTATGATCACCCTCATCGAGAGAAGGCAGTTTAGTGGTGCAAAGCATGAGAGCCCTTTGGCTCATTTGAACGAATTTGAGAAGTACTGCAATACCATCAAGGTTAATGGGGTGAATCAAGAGTTCGTGAGATTGAAGCTTTTCCCCTTTTCACTTATTGGGAGAGCTCTCGAATGGTTAGAGAAGGAGGTGAAGCCGAACTCTCTACACACTTGGGATGATGTCACGACAGCATTTTGGGAAGATTCTATTCTCAAAAGAAGACGGCCGATGCTAGAGCCTTGATTCAAGGGTTTCGGCAAAGGAGTGGGGAGTCGATCTATGAAGCATGGGAAAGGTACAAGGAGTACCAAAGAGAGTGCCCACACCACGGAATCCCAACATATCAAGTTTTACAGATTTTCTATGGAGGATTGAGTCCTCAAGGGAAGACCAGTTTGGATGCGGGAGCAGGTGGCCCAATAATGAACAAAACTGATGAGCAAGTCATATATATTATCAAAGATGTGGTACAACACCACATGGATTGGCAAGACGGCGAGCGAGATGCTGTGAACAAGAGTGGAGGAGCGGTCTATTCAGTGGACCACCTCAATGCCATTAGCAACCTGACATCACAAATTACGAACCTCGGGAAGGAGATGTCAGTGATTAAAGCCAAGCTCGATTCCGTGCCATTGCAAGATCTTCCTTCCCAATCTAAGGGGAGAGGTATGAATCCTAATCCTTCCGTTTCTAATATGCCTGTAGGATGTATTTTCTGTGAAAACTGTGGGTCTTATGATCATTATACTAATGCTTGTAATTTTGATCCCTCATATGATCCTAATAATAATGATGGTAATAGATATAATAATGAACAGGTCAATGCTATGTCTTATGATAACGGACCTAGGAATGACAATAATAGATATCTGCCACCTAATCAAAGAGGGAACAATTATAATCAGGGAGGTAATGATTTTGATTATCAAAACCAGTGGGGAAATAGGGGCCAAAGGGACCAAAATTCCCAAGGACCCTATAATCAACATGGTGGTTTTGGAAATCAAAACCAATACCAACAGGGTAATCAAATGAATCATAATTCCCAAGGGCAATTCAATCAAGGGGGAAACGGCATTAATAACAGGGGAAACTGGAATAATAATAATAAGGGGTACTCTAATCAAAATCCCCAACAATCTAATGTGCGTGGTTCCCGAGCTACAAATGATAATTATTATGCTCATGGACCACCACAGAGATCTAGCTTGGAGGAAATGATGGAGTCCCAGGCCAAAATGTTCAACACTTTTATGTCCACCACTGATAAAAAGTTTAGTGAAGTGATGACACATAATAAGATGCTTGAAACCCAGATTTCTCAGTTGGCTAGTGTTATAAAAGATGGGGTTGGAGTTTCAAAACTACCGCCTCAAGGTATTGACCCTAAAAACTCTGTAAATGCTATCACCACTAGGAGTGGAAAGACATTGAGGGGGAGCGATGAAGTAGTACCCCCTAGGAGTCAACCTGTGACTCCACCTATCACTGATAATGTTGTAGGAAGTGAGGATGAGAGGACCAGAGAAAAAGATAAAATTAATGAGGTCCCAAAGGAACAGGTGGGAGCACAAACCAATGAACCCGACCTATTACATAGACTCCCCTACCCCCAAAAATATGTGAGACATAAGCTAAATGCCCAATTCGGGAAGTTTTTAGAGACCTTGAGAGAAGTCCACCTTTCTATACCATTCACTGATGCTATCAAGCAAATGCCTAACTATGCTAGGTTTTTAAAAGATATATTGAGTGGTAGAAGAAACTGTGAAGGGGTAGAAACTGTTAACCTCACTGAACACTGTAGTGCTATAATAATGAACAAAATGCCTCCTAAGTTAGGTGATCCGGGTAGCTTTTCAATCCCTTGTGCTATAAACAAAATGAATATTGATAATGCTTTGTGTGATCTTGGAGCTAGTGTTAGTCTCATGCCATATTCTGTTTATCAACGATTAAATTTAGGAGAACTTCTTCCCACTAACATATCCCTTCAATTAGCCGATCGATCGATCAAATTTCCCCTAAGGGTGGGGAAGTTTGTCATACCTGTTGACTTTGTGGTCCTAGATATGGATGAGGATGTTCATATACCTATAATTCTAGGACGTCCTTTCCTAGCTACTTCGGGGGCCCTTATTGATGTAAAGGGTGCCAAGATTTCATTGAAAGTAGGAAAGGAGGTTTTAGATTTTGATTTAAATAAAACTATGAAATATCCTTGTTCTAATTCTGATAATTGCATGATGGTTGACACTGTTGATTCCATTGTCTCTGATATGCGTAACGAATTATTCTATACTAATCATGATTTTGAGTTGAATGAGAACAAGGAAAACAGGGACATGGAGGAGCAATTTCTAGATGCATTAGATGTGGCCACTGCAAAGGAGGCTAATGAAGCACCAAAGGTAAAGCTTAAACCCCTTCCAACACATCAAGGAAGGGTTCCCCCTGTGTTTGTAGTACCTAAGAAAGGGGCGGTGACTATTGTCAAGAATAAGAATGGTGAGCTTATCTCCACTGCAATGTCAAGTATTTATTATGGGTAACCTGTAATCCATGTGTTGCGTCAAGCTAATGACGTTAAAGAAGCGCTTCCGGGAGGCAACCCGAGACCCAGTCAATGAGGTACTTTTCTCTTTCCCTTTTTGCCTTCTAGGTAGTCTCTCGATGCCTGACATTAAGGACAATGTCTATACTAGCTGGGGGGGGTGAATGGTTTCCTTGTTGATTTTCCCTTGTTTTTCTTCATATTCCTATAAAAAAATAAAAAAAAACGAGTTTCTTTTGGTTTCGTTTTGGTTTGTTTCTATCTAACCTGTGCAGATATGAAGACTCATGGAGGTAGCATTAGGAGCTTCGCCGCATCTCATGTTGTCTTAGTGTGTTTTCAAGAAGAATTTTTTGAAATCTTTCCCTTTTTCCTTTAGTTTTTTTTGTTTTTGTGTGCAATATAGGAAAAGCTTCTGTTATGAGAATGTGTAGTCTAGTTTATATGATTTGCCTCATAGTCTTTTCCTATATTTTTGGATCGTGATAAACTTGTCTAATTGCATAAACTTTTGGAATAATGCTCATATTTGGATTCGAAACGTGAATGAATGTGTGTGGAATATCTATTTCTACTTAAGCCAGTGATGAATACACAGTTTGAGTCTATTGTTGATCAATGTAGACGAGTCTAGGCGAAGGTATTTGGTTAGAACACTTTTGTCATGTGAAACTCTATGCCTTTGGGCTGTGGTAAGATGGAGTCGCTTCCCATTTGTGGATTTGATCCCCTTAATTGGTAGTTGCTTTGTTTTTGAATCCCGTGAGGTTTTATTGTTCTAGCCTTCATCATTCTTCTTGAGTGGCATATTTGGATCCTTGATTACGCATGTTTCGATCTTTGTGTTGACTTGTAGCTCCCAAGACCGACTTGACACTTTTAAGGGAGGAAGAGGGCACCTTTTTCATTTTTCTTATTCTTGTTCCTTTTGTTTTGTTACAAATTAATTTTCTTTTTACATCATCTTACTTGCTAACCATGTTGAGCCTTTAATTCCATTCTTGGTTACCCATGTTACAAACCCGATGGCCAATGTTTTACCAACCCTTAGTTGTGAAGCGTTTACCTCGCAAGGTTTGTTTGAGCTTATTGTGTATAAATCAAGAATAATGATCGATAGTTGGTTTGAGCAAGTTTGAAAGTGAGCTTAATTGTAAAGATGTAATATGAAAATTTGTTTTTGAAAAAAAAAAGAAAAAAAAAAGAAAAGAAAATCAAAAAAAAAAAAAAAAAGGAGAACAACCGTCCGAATTGTGAAAAAGGCGAGGACATATGAATAAAAGCTTTGAAGTTTGAAAAAGGTGATTTGAGTGTGTATAACATAGAGAGTTTGGGATGTGTAAAAGTGTGATCAATGTT
The DNA here is from genome assembly GCF_001683475.1 of Chenopodium quinoa. NCBI lineage: Eukaryota > Viridiplantae > Streptophyta > Magnoliopsida > Caryophyllales > Amaranthaceae > Chenopodium > Chenopodium quinoa. The sequence goes on along the minus strand of NW_018742287.1, from coordinate 2,199,935 downwards.
TATTGTGGAATGTGAATTGCATCTTTTGAACTATTGTTTTTGAGAATTGTGATTCTTGCGCTTCATTTAGGAATTAACCCCATTTTTTTAAATTGTTTTCACCTACCTTACCCATTTCCAATACATTACAACCCTTTAAGACCCTTAGACTTTAGAGGTGTTCGGTTCTCAAACGGTGGAGGGAGATACCTTTCAACCCTATGGAAAGATTATGCGTAATCGAGATGTCGGGATACCTTTGTTATTTCCTCAAAATATCACTTTTTCCGGTTCCTTCGAGGAATCACGAGGGGCCAATTAGGGTGGTGATTTGAAGCAAAAGGGGAGGACGTGGCCGGTTTGGTTGGGTTTAGAGGGAAGCATGACTTCTTTGTTCTCTATGCTTGGTTTAGGTTTTGTTTGCATTTTGATCAACGATACCTTGGATTGTGTGTCTCGTTGCTTGTTTGAGTGAGTTTTCATTCCGTGCATGGTTGTTCTAAGTAGGATCCATTGACTTCATTCCGTGCTAAATTGGATTTATATGTAATGGCAATAGTTTATTTGATCCTGTGTGTGTGTATCCCTTAGTTTTGCTCGAGGACTAGAAAAAGTGTAGCTTGGGGGATTTTGACAAGCGCACATTAGGGCGCGCTTTAAGGCATATAAATGGGTGATTTTGGATGTATTTAGGCCCATTTTGGTCGTTTATTGCCTTGTTACACTCGTTTCCTTCATATTACGTGCTTCACGGGTTTCGGTCTGTTTTTGGTGTGTTAACAGGTATAGTTGACCAAGTTATGTTGAGTCCCGAACCATTGGTGCGTAATCAGGCTATTATCGGTCCTAGTCCACCAAGCTAAGGTTTTGCTACGGTTCTCAAGGCCTTGAAAGGCAAGTTAAGTAGCAGGCAAGGCAGAACAGTTCACAAATATGACACCTGTTCACTATTTTGCTCACAACCTTCGGTATACAAATGATAATGGAGTGATTTTAATTTCATTGGAAAGTAGACTTGAAGAGCTTTCCAACGATATATTGCACGCCTCAAACAGAGCTCTGGATAAGAAGTTGTGACTGTTTTAAGAAGACTAAAGTGCCTGCAACCTTCCTGCCTATGCTGCACGGCCGTGCCACTTTTCGCACGGCCGTGCCAGGCATTAGCACGGCCGTGCCAAGCCACTTTCCATGCCCGTGCCAGTGCCAGATTCAGCACGGCCGTGCCAGGAATTAGCACGACCGTGCCAAATTCAGCACGGCCGTGCCATAATTGAAGATATTGCGGATCAGCTACTGCCATGCTTGCACGGCCGTGCCACTTCCAGCACGGCCGTGCCGATTCACGAAGGGCAGCCTGCGATTTACTTTCCGATTTAAAACATATATATATAGCCCGATTGTAAGGGTTAAGAGAGAGTTTTTAGAGATAGTTTTTGAGAGCCTTTGTAGAGAGTTATTGGAGAACGTTCTTAGTGTTAGATATTCATTAGTTTTCTTAGAGATTATTCTAGCGATTTTAGTTTTCTTGGATTGATTTGAAGAAAGATTTGTGAAGATTCTTTGTATTATTCATTGACGACGGATATCAAAGTTCTGAACTTTTCCATTGATTCGCATCAATACAATTGGTATTATTCATTCTTGTTTATTAATCAAGCTTTATTATTCCTTAATCAGAATTCATGTTTATATCTATTATGCTTTTGGAATTCATTATTGCTTTGATTATGAATATGTGTGAGTAGTCTCCTAGCTAGGGTTTCGGGATGAAACCCGGCCTAGGTAATCTATGTAATTGAGGATTGATTTTGATAAACGGATTGTGATTAAATTGATTATATGCGATTGCATGTTAATTCATTATAATAGGAGTAGCTAACCTAGAATCTTGAATTTGATTGCATGATATCCTTGATTTGAACAAGAGATTGTGAATTGAGTATTTCATTATTGAATGTGGTTTGATTATGTATCGAGTAATGTTAAGTGCATGAGAAATCCAAGCTTAGTATTGCCCGTTGTCTTCCTATCACATGATATTGATCAGACATATAGTCTTTGCATATCCCGTTTGTCTCTGTGATTCCTTGTTGCGTAGTTACCGATGGTTTGGTGAATTCCCGTTCTCCCTAGTGTCTTAGTTTATTGATTTATTCCATCTTATTTGTAGTATTTTAGAACACCATTTTCCATTGATTTCGAACTAGCTTAGGTTTAAGATTGATTTGCAATTACTCTCGTTCCTCGTGGACCGAACCTTTATTTGCCATTGTACTTGGTTATAGGGTGTTTGTATAAGTATTGTTTGATTGAGAGTTAGATTGTAGCGACCGATTTAACCCTCGTCACTACTCTCCATCTTCTCATCACTTGAGGGGCATGCCAACTGGTAGAACAGTCGGCTACTCTCCATTTCACTCAAATATGCATTCAATTAAGAGGGGCACGCCGCCTGTAGATATACAGTCGGCTACTCTACTATACTTAGTTCACCATGAACTACCTAAGGCCTATGGCTAAATGATCAGACCAGGCGCCCAGCCAACTGATCCAATCTTTAAACTAATACGACCTGTCCCCAACATCATAGCAGGAGTCCGGCGGCATCCATTTGTATGAAATTCGTCGCAGAGAGCAGCTCCCTTTTGGGTGGAACATTGTTCTTTAAACTAATTACACGGCACCCAGACGACTGTCCCCAAGGACAACCGCGTAACCGTTTTTGAGACTATGATAACTCTAGCAATAAACCAAACAAGTGTTAGCAGTTAAACATCCGCGTCGGATGACCGTCTGTATTAATTTGGATAAGCACAGCCGGTACCTCTTGAGTAAATAACCAACAAAAATTGGTGAATCAAGGGGACCAGCCGGCCTACGCCGCCTGGTGCCTCTACTACTCAAGCATAAAAGCTGACTAATGGGTAACCTCAAAGATTACTCATAAGTCACTCTCCCATACTTAGTAAGGATTCAAAAGGTATGACGAGTCTGCCTGTCTAAAGGCAAACCAGAGCTCTCGTACCCAGGCCCTACTAAGATGATTTCTTTTCAAACTAAACACGTTTGAAAATCTGGTTTGTAGGTCGACTGCTCTTTGGCAAGCAAGGACTCAAGAACTATTCCTATCTTAACAAACAAGCGGGCTAGTTATAAGCGGCCTGTTCCTTTATAACTTGAAAAAGTTAAACAAACCTAACGTATTTCCTAAAATATGTTGGGGGTCCGACTAGGTAAATGGCCGACTGATCGCCTAATCTGGACCCAAGACAACCAGTCGTCCAGGGGCATAGGCAATCGGTACCTTGTACCTGTTCGCAATCTTTGGCTTACAAATTTTAAATAAATGGCTAGCCGAAATAGTTGGTATGACATGCAAGCGGATACCAAGGATCCTCGACACTTTACAAAAATAAAGCATAAAACAAAAATCGATGAGCAAAGACGACCAAAAGATGGTCGCAAAATTCATATAAACAGCCGGCCATAAAGACCAACAAAATATTCAATACCCCGGCCCCCTGGTCGGGTAAAGTAATACAAGAGCACACGGCACGCAGGCCAAAGAAAAAGTTAAAAGACATAAAAGTTCTAAGATTGAGGCAGGGTTTCGGTATTGGCTGCCGCTTGATCAGCAAGGGACGCCTGGTTCTGGGAGGCATCCTTCTTACTTGTCTCGGCATCAGCGGCAGCTTCTTTAAACGCATCCACCTTAATCGGTTGCAAGGCCACCACCTCCTCTTCCTCTTCTGAGCTGGACTCAACCGCCTTGTCTTCCTCAGCTGCCTGCCTAATGATTTTTTGGTTGTACGATTCAGTACAAGCGTTGAACTTTTTCTCCCAGGCGGCATAGTGAGCTTTTGGGAAGAGGTTCGTCCAAGTCATCTTCATGATTTGAGCCGAGTCGTCCATCTTGGCTTGGGCTAACTCCATTTTTTATTTCTCGGCCTTGGCCGAGAGCTCGTCAGTGAGGCTTTTCTCCTGCTTTTGCAGGCGGTCTTTGACAGCAACCAAGGATTTTCCCATGGCCTCAAAATGGGTCATCTTCTGCCTAAGCGGCTTCAGCTCATCTCAGAGACTCTTGACCGTCGCCTCCAGCTCATTATTCTTCTTTTTGGCCGCCTCCAACTCAGTACGGATAGTGGAAGTGGCCTGCGCCTGGTAATAAAGAATATCAGTTGTCAAAATTTCATTTTGGGCAATTTGAAACATTGCCTTATCAACGTCAGAGGCGGCCATAGCTTTAGCAGCCTTTACCTCTTTGTTCTTGGCGCTGATCGGCCTTCGGAGGCCGTGTACTCTCAGCATGGTCAGGAAAAAGGAAAAACAGGCGTCAGATTTGAGAATAACAGGCGGCATGCAAAGTCAACACTTGAAAAATATTCCAAGTCTACCTCAGAAAGGAGACCCATGATGTCGTCTAGGTCAAGGGTGCCGACTCCCTTGACCGCATCCCTCTCCTCTTGAGGGACGGCCTTAATCATAGACTTGGCCATTTAAACCAAGTCCGGTTCTTGAGGGCCGCCTGCATTCAAAAAAGAGAAAACATCAAAAACGTGAAGAAAGCGATGAAGAAATAAGTTAAGTCTAGCAGAGCAGTTTATACTTCTTGGCGGTCGACTGTCCCTAAGGACTTGTGATGGCTTCCCCACACTTTGTGGGGTGATTGGCTACTTATCAGCCGAATGTTTCTTGGTAGATCCAGGCGTACTCCCAGTAGTCGTCTTCCGAACTTTTGAGTCCGGCTGTTGGGAGGAGGAGGGTTTGGAAGTGCCCGCCTGAGAAAAAGATGAAAGGTCAATACTGATATAAGCGGCTTTTCAAGACAAGTTTAAAGGCTCGAAACTCACTATGGGTGTCTCCTTGGCAGGAGAATCAGAAGAAGTCCGCTTCTGTTGCATGATGGAGGCTCGCAGCAAGGTAGCCGCCTTCTTAGATGCGGAAATCTGGTCCATGGCTTCAGCTACAAATAAGAACCACAAAGAGTTAGAAAAAATTCGAAAACAAACCAAAAGAAGTGTGTATATGCTCGAGAGGCCGGCTACCTCTGGAGGACCGACTGCTAAGGCCGCAAGCGGCCAGAAAAAACTCGTCATAGAGCCATTGGAACTCTGGGACGCAGTTTAGGGGCACTTGCTCTCGTACCCCAGTAGTGGAGTTTGCCCTAATCTCCACTTTGAAGAGCCCTCGGTCAAGGATCTCTTCCCGAGCCTTACGGGGGACAGGCGGCATGCTGCGACCGCCTGCTAGAAGAGGCGGATCCTTGTTCCACCTATTGTAGCGCTTGTTCAGCAGCTTGTAAGGGCTGGCAATGATGAGGAAGGTGTTTCTCCAATCCTTCCATTTATTCTCTTTGCCCCTGGTCATTAGGTAGCCCTTGTGGCTCGTTATTTGGTACCAGCCGGTACCGCTTGCCTTGGGGGTCCGGCTGAGATAGTTCATATGAGTGAACGCCTCAAAATTCGGCTCCACCCCGTGCATTTCACATTCCGGCTACATAGCCAAGGATGTTGAACCAGGAATTCGGGGCTAACAGCCAAAGCCCCACCTCGTATCCATCGAGGATTTGTTGAACGACTGGATGTAAGGGAAATCTCAGTCCAGCCTTAATGGCCGCCTCGTAGCATCCTTATGAGAGGCGTATGGTTCCGACAAGTCGTCCCCCTTTTCAGCTGCATGAGAAATTCTCGCCTCATGCAAATGAGCATGCCTTTCCTCTGAGTTTATAGAGAGGCGACTTGAAGAGCTAGAGTCAGACTCACTATCAGAAGAGTCCGACTCTCCCCTCTCCCTGAGGGGGCCGACCCCTCTTCTTCTTCAGGGGTCGTCTGCTGATTGGCTAGGTCAACAAAGAAATGGGAAGGAGCTACTTTAGCTCCCTCCTCAGAGCTCTCGGCAGAAAAGCCGCCTTGGGTCCCTGCGGTATCAGGCGGCTGGTCCTACAGCTCACTAATCTGAACCCGGAAAGAGGAGCCATCAGAGTTTTCAATCCTCTTTGTCTTTTTTGTTCTTGCCATACTGTCCTGCATAGATACAAAGACAGTTGGATTCTGGGACTTGCGCAAAGTTTGAAGTACTGCAGGGCAGTTGGCACCCCTAGTCCCAGACTCAGCTGTCCCCGGTGACCGGCTGATTGCTAACCTAGGTCGTGCCGGATTCTTTTGAGGTCTCATTTTCAAAAAAGAAAGAAAAAGTGCAAATGCAAAAAGAATAAAGAAACAAATGGTTACCTGAAACTTAAGTTCTGAAAAAGAGCTTGATCGAGTAGGCGCCTAGCAAAAGCAGTCGTCCTGTCAGAAATAATCGGCAGGTCAAAAGTTGCAAAGTGTCAGAGCTCAAGTTCAGGGGTCCGAGAGTTCTCTTGAAAAAGTTCGCAAATGTGAACAAAAGACTTGGTCAACATGCCTTTATATAGGGCAAAGAAGAATGCGAAGAGTCGCCTCCAAATTCAAAAAACGAGCGGGAAAAATGATCGGCCCGTCATAGGGCGACACCTGTAGCAGGCCGTCACCTGTTACAGGCCGACACCTGTCACAGGTGACATGTGAACAGTCACCTGCCACCTGTGAGGGGCAAATGATTAGGGGATTTTTCCCTACCAATCACCATCCGACAAGTGGACCATTCAGGCTCTGCCAAGTGTTCGCCAAATGGGCCAATAGCAGCCTGCCACGTGTCAAGCGTTGATTTGTCCACCATGGACCAGTTGTGTCATGCCACGTGGCCTTCATATGCCAAACAAGCCATACGGCCACCTAGGCCCAATTTTCAAGGAAAGCCCAGTCAGCCCTAGGTTAACCTAAACCTAGTATTTGGCACGTTTTTCAAGGTTATAAATACTCTAATTAATCCTCGTAAAAGGGGGATTTTGAGCAATTAATTACTCTCACCTAGAGAACCTAAACACAATGATCACTCCTCCCCTAGAGGAACCAGATCTCACAACCTTTACTTTTCCGCATTTATTACTCCACAAACAAGTACTAACTTGACTGTCGGAGGCGGAACTCCCACCACCAGGAGTCTCCGTTGTTTTGCAGGTACAGGCGCAAGGATACCAGTCTCGGAATTGTAACTCTTCCGCAGGACATCAAAAAACCCCGAAACAGTACATATATCAATTTTACTTAACATAATCTCTTAAAGAGATCTATCACAATGTATCACTTTCTCAAATTTGCTATTGCCAATAATTGCTCCTTTCCTCTTTGAAGATTCTTATCTTTGGAACTTATTTGGCTACTACGCTTCAGGCGTGCTTTAGATTCACGAGAAACTGGTGTTATCTTTTTGGGATATTAATTTTTATTAGAGCATTTACAATTGGTATATAGGCAATGACATTTATTCATGTTCATCTTCAGGATGGTGTCATTGTAATATAGTTAATAGTTATGTGGCAGCCTCTGTTAAATAAATCATTGACATTTAAGCTAATTTATATACCAAACTGATCATCAATGTATCTTATTATTCATGTGCAAGGATTAGATATAATAATGAAATAAATGTTATCTCCCCCTAATCCTTGCATATGAGGGTATGAAATTAATTTGACAACCTTTAAAATCACTTTGCACATTTTAAGCAATAAATTCTTTTGGCAATGTCATGTATCAAGAAAAGTAAACTTCTTCTTATAAAACTTTAACTTGTTCATCTTGCCCAATTATTTTAATCTTTAGATTGGAATCTCTTATAAGTATGGGCCTAATAAATATATTGATCAAGTAAAGTTTCTCACAATGTCATGTTCAATTTCTTAAACTCATAATAAGCATTGTTTCCCGATCAAATAGATGATATATAATCATGTTAGCAATTCTTATGAACTTTTCAATGAATTAAAAGCTAGAAATCATAATGTAAACAGGCTTAGTATCCTTTCAATCATATAAATTCTCATTTACTACTGGGAGTGAATAAATTTAGTAATCTATGAATTATCAATCCTCACCCAGAGTTCAGTATCCAAAATGTTATTCAAACTCTATTGTATATTCATTTTCATGCTTTAAAACTAATACTTCCTCCGTTTTTCTTTTTTTTTTTTTAGAGTAAGTTTATGAGCCTTTAATAACTTAAGGAACTTCATGCTCATATGTATGAGTGCTTTTATGTTCAATTTCCTCATCATTCTTATAATTCAACTTTATGTAGGCATATACTATAATATATAATTGAATTCAATCGCACATAAATCAATATTTCAACATTTACATCGCCTTAGTATGTTTCATAATGGTGTACAATAAGGTTACTAACATATCATATCAGTGGGATAAACCATACTTGAAATTTTTCACAGGATTTATCAAGGTCATACATTAAACTTATATAGCATTAATTTAGCATATACATCATCCTTGGTTTTACTGGCCATATGCCATATGTATAACACTTTAGAGAAACTAATTCATCATAGTTGGAAACCCCCATATCACGTACGTATATCACGTGGGAATACACATAACTCCTGTCGTGGTTTTAGGAAATGGCAACTAACTTCATGGGTGAAAGCTTATGATAAGCAAAATCGCTCAAATAAATCTTCTAATCCTATATAGCAAATATTCACAAAGCCTTCATAAACATTCGAGACATAAAATCTAATTCTTATTCTTACCGCATAAGTAGTATACTAGTATATTTGTTTTACATCTTTTGATTATTCTTACAAGCACGGAGAAATAACTAATATAATCTAGAAAAAAAAACTTGGCACATACTCCATGATCAACAATTCAATTGTCTAGGTCTTTAGATTAGGGTGGAAGTTTAACATCTTGAATCATTCAAACTAAACAAACAAATCCATAATCAATCAGGACATATAATAATAAAGGTCCATAATCAAACATGATTTATCAATGGACACAAGTATTAGCAGAGATAATAACAAGTAGCTAAGCAAGGACTACAAGAAAATAAACTCTCATGGATATTCCTTAGTGAGTCACATTACCTCATTATTTAGTATGACAAACTAACCCCCACATTGTAATACAATACATTAATATATACATTAATATAACAAAAGTGAGTTAGAGTATAACGAAATAATGTAGTGAGGAAGACTATCCTGCATTAGAGTACATTGGGATCTTATAAGCTTTCGGGTGTATTAGATTAAACCCTTGATCATTATTTGAAAGCCTTTTCGACACTTCTACTATCGCCGATATTCAATTCTTAGGGAAATTAATCCCAAATGCTAGCTGACACGTTATAATTAAGGGCTTCACAGTTTATTTGATGTTAATTTGTTTAATAAACTAAATAATCAATCTATCAAAAGTTGAATATGGTCTTTAACTGGTAGCCCACAAAGAAACAATAAGCATTATTGACCCCATATTAATCTAAGTAGTTGCACATCACGGGGGATTTGGAAACTAAAATTAAACCAAATCAATCATCCTACAATCATTCAACTTGATGGCAGTTATATTAACGTAACGAGAAATCTTGAATTCGAAACCCACTTTTCAAAAATTCTTGCTCAATAATTAATTTTCCAATACGAAGTACTATATTCTATCAATCCAAGAAGCAAAATATATCTACGTATAACCATATATAGATAATATATATATATATATATATATATATATATATATATATATATATATATATATATAGGGGAGGGATCCGGTAAGAACCTCTCCTTATATAAGAACCCAATCTTATATAAGAACCCCTCTTTATGTTCTAAACTTTTTTCGGCTTATGTTCTAAAGTTTTCCTATGTTCTAATTTTTTTCTGCTTATGTTCTAATTATTTCATATATTCTAAATTATTTTTTCAGCTTACATTCTAAATTTTTTCATATGTTCTAAATTATTTTTTCAACTTATGTTTTAAAATTTTTTTCCTATATTCTAAATTATTTTTTCAGATTATGTTCTTAATTTTTTCCTATGTTCTAAATTATTTTTCATATGTTCTAAATTTAGCCTATGTTTTAAATTTTTTTTCCTATATTCTATATTATTTTTTCGGCTTATGTTTTAAATTTTTTCCTATGTTCTAAATTATTTTTTCAACTTATGTTTTAAATTTTTTTCCTATATTCTAAATTATTTTTTTCAGTTTATGTTCTAAATTATTTTTCATATGTTTTAAATGTTTGTTTGTTTATGTTCTAATTTTTTTTTCTATATTCTAAATAATTTTTTTCAGCATATGTTCTAAATTTTTTCTTATGTTCTAAATTTTTTTTTCAGCTTATGTTCTAAAATTTTTCCTATGTTCTAAATTATTTTTTAGCTTATGTTCTAAATTTTTTCCTATATTCTAAATTATTTTTCATATATTCTAAATGTTTGTTTGTTTAGGTTCTAAATTTTTCATATGTTCTAAATTTTTTTTCCTATATTATACATTTTTTTTATGTTCTAAATTTTTTTTTCAGCTTATGTTTTAAATTTTTTTCTATGTTCTAAATTTTTTTTTCAGCTTACGTTCTAAATTTTTTCTTATGTTTTAAAAGTTGGTTTGCTTATGTTCTAAATTTTCCTATAATCTAAATTTTTTTCCTAAATTCTAAATTTTTTCTTATGTTCTAAATTTTTTCCTATATTTTAAATTATTTTTTCAGCTTATGTTTTAAATTTTTTTTCTATGTTCGAAATTATTTTTTCAATTTATGTTCTAAATTTTTTCCTATGTTCTAAATTATTTTTCATATGTTTTTTTGTTTATGTTCTAAATTTTTCCTATGTAGTAATTTTTTTTTCCTATATTCTATATTATTTTTTCAGCTTATGTTCTAAATTTTTTCCTATGTTTTAAATTATTTTTTCAGCTTATGTTCTAAATTTTTTCCTATGTTCTAGATATTTGTTTTCTTATGCTTTAAATTCTTCTTCTTGTTTTTTTTTTGGTTGTTGTAAATAGGTGCGTAGTCCTGGAGTTGATATAAATATCCTATGTGTTGCCCCTAGACATGCTACGCGAGAGGTAAGATATAACTTTTGTCTGCTTCTATACTTTTTCCATTATTTTTTGCTACTTTAGTGCCCCTTAACTTATTATATTTTACTGGATATAGGAAGATTTCTTCGAAGAACTCCATTAGATGCTTTCTGAGATGCCTGAGGTTACAAAGTTGCACCCTGTGCCTGATGCTTTTGTCCCGGTGATGAGATTTAAGTTCAATGGGGTGTCCATAGATCTTCTTTATGCAAAATTGTCGCATTTGAGTTTCTACATTGCATGTGATTGTTTTCCTCGGCTTCTATGGGAGGGTGTTGATTTATATTAAAAACCTATTAGCTCAAGTGGTAGAGCACTATGCAAATGCATAGTTGATATAGGTTCGAATCCTACATAGGCAATATTTATAAATAACTATATAAGAAAAACTTTAGAAAATAGGTAGTAAAAGTTTAGAACATAAAAAAAAAAAAAAAAAAAAAAAAAAAAAAAAAAAAAAACTTTAGAACATAAGTAGACTGAATTTAGAACATAGGCAAAAGAATTTTGAACATAGGAAAGAATATTTTAAACATAGGAAATAAAAACCGTTAGAACATAGGTAGAAAAAATTTAGAATATAGGAAAAAATTAGAACATAGGTTGAAAAAATTTAGAACACAGGAAAAAAAAACTTTAGAACATAAGTAGACTAAATTTAGAACATAGAAAAAAAAAATTTGAACATAGATAAAAGAATATTTAGAATATAGGTAAAAGAATATTTAGAACGTAAACAAAAAAAAAGAAACTTTAGAACATAGGTAGTAAAAATTTAGAACTTAGGAAAAAAAAACTTTAGAACATAAGTAGACTGAATTTAGATTATAGGCAAAAGAATTTAGAACATAGGTAAAAGAATATTTAGAACATAAGAAGAAGAAAAAAAACTTTAGAACATAGGTTGGAAAAATTTAGAACATAGGAAAAAAAAAAAAAAAAAAAAAAAAAAAAAAAAAAAAAAAAAAAAAAACTTTAGTATATAAGTAGACTAAATTTGGAACATAGAAAAAAAAAATTAGAAAATAGGTAGACTAGATTTAGAACATAAGAGTAGGCAAAAAAATTTAAAACATAAAAAAAGAATTACAGAAATGCCATTACTAAAGGATGGTTTTAGATGGTTGGATCAAAACTAATAAATGGTTGAGATTGGTTCTTATATAAGATTGAGTTCTTATATAGAGGAGGGTTCTTACATGAGCCTTCCTCTATATATATATATATATATATATATATATATATATATATATATATATATATATATATATATATATTTATCATATATAAAGGAATAAAGTTTGAAAGCATATATATAACCAAATTAATAAAAGCAGTCATCATTAGAGGACAATCGAAAAGGGAGATTTTATTTTCTTAATATCACACAATACATAATGTTAGATCCATATATCAAAAACACAATAGTAATATAATGATAACCACAATACTCCACATCAAAATAAGTCTTCATCAAAATTATTAATTAGAATATATCCAACAAATGTATACATGTCGATTTGTTAAAGTGTGTAAAATTATTTACCTAATAATTTGATAATAACAAAGTTTAGGAATACCTTTGATTGTCGTTTGAGATCGGTCAATTTATGATGCTTTAATTGATATTGAAATCAATCTAGAGTTATGGTGTTGATAACGTGTTGTGAGATAGGGAGAAAATATGAGAGATGGAGAGAGAATTAATCTGTGTATCTTTATTCCATATAATTGGGTATATATATATACATACAATATAATTAGGGTTTGATTGGATAAGAATATAAACCCTAGATCTAGAATATTCCAGAATGATACAAGGAGGATAATGGATATCCACAAATATTTCATAACAAATAATAATGATAATAATAATAAAATAAAATAAAAAAAAAACCTTCTAGTAGTGATTACACTTTATTAAAAAAAAAAAAAAAGTACTACTAATATTGTGTAACACCCTAAGGTTTTACTATATCCTCGATCGTGATAGTCGAAGGAGGAGGAGTATCCATTGCAGTATTTTCAGCAATCTTAGAACTTTCGCCTTCTCCCTTCTTCTTGACCCACACATTATTCTTCAATCTGGAAATAGGGGCCCTTTCTACCTTTTCCCCCTTCTCTTGGGAGTTTAGAGGAGTCTTTTTTCGAGGATTTAAGGATGACTCTTTAATTTTTATTCCTTGTTGTGCAGGTTTAGAAACAACCTTCCTCTTAGGTGCTCTTGGACGAGCCTTAGGAGATGTAGAAAAATCTAATTTTCTCCTCAGTCCTTTGTTTTGGCCATGAGTAGGAGTAGTGGTGGCCGATTGCAGTAAAGACTTAGGTGGATTGCGAGCTAAAGCGGCTTGATTTTATTGATGAGCTTTATTCAATTCTCCCTTGTCAGTCGCATTCATCCAAGCCTTGTAAAAGGGAGATAAAACTATGCTTGTCGTGGGATTTTGCACTACCCACTTAGGAAGGCTAGTCCAATACTCAATCCAACGGGGAATTCTTTCGACCTTAAAATTCACATCCTTGGGAGCGTCACAATCCTATGGAGGGATAAGTTTTTTCATCCCATATTGTCTCATAACCCTGCAAGGAAATATGTAAGTGGTACTAGAAAGGCCTAAAAGGCAAATGTAGGGACAATTAAAACTATTCCCAACCAAACTACTTGTGTTTCACCAAGGAATCACAAAGCTTATGTTAGGAACCCAGTAACAGCAAAAGGCCTCCATTCTTTTTCATTCTTATGCTTGTAAAGAATACGACGACCATGGAACGATCTCACTCCATTAGCCTCAAGATTTTGTGGCTGATCAACAATTTGCAAGCTCTCCATGAGCCAAATCTTAAAAAAAAAAAAAAAAACCAAAGTTAGATTACGAACATTACAACAGCAGGTGGCGCACGCAAAAGAAAGTGTCGCGTGCGCCATCCGCGCGCAACTGTGACGATTACGCTGGACATACCAGCGCAACTTCTAGAGTTTCGCGCGTTGACGAGGACGTTAAAAAAACGTACGTGTAAAAGGAGTGGACTTCCGGTGAAATCGTTCTCGTTTGGATCTCCTCTAAGCCGATTCAAGCAAAGCACAGTTTTCGCCAAGGCTAGTGGAACGTGTGAATGACACCCCTCTATTTGCTCTACTATGGACACCATTGAATAATCTCCATATTCTTTGCGTGTCTTAAGTAAACAATTGGCAACAAGAACATAAAGCACGAATTTTAAAGCGTTGTTTAGTTAAATTGTTTCAAGGAGTTATAAGATGTTCGATAAATTGAATTAAATTAAATTCACGCCATGCTCCGTATCAATTGTGGCCATATCATTGTCATTCAAACTAAAAAAATCGCTGAAAAGAAGGTTTGGAATCTGACAAGTTAGGGGCATAAGTCACAGGGAGAGTATTTGCAGGGAAGCCTAGAAGAGCCTCAAACTCGCCAGTAATGGGATTATTCCATCCCCTTTGAAGAGAAAAAGTTGATGGTTAGAGTCCTAATGGTTGACAGCGGCATGAAGAAAATCAAAGTTAATGTTGAGTTGCATATAACTTAATAGGGCATCTAAATGGTATATTTTAAAAGTTAGCTTATCCTCACTAGAAAGGGAGGTGACCCATTATTTCAATCATTGCTCTAAAGTTTTTACCATTGTAATAATTAAGAGAAGAGAGAGTATTAAAGAACCTTTTTAGTAATACTAATTCTTGGTGTCGAACGAATGCGAGATTATCAAAAGCGTAGACGTAACCGTGTTTAAATAGACCAAAATGGTCCGATTTTGGCAAAATTCGCTCAAAGGAAAGTTAAACCGCATGTGACGCGTGCAACTCAACCAATTGCGCGCGCCTAGTCTGTCGCAGCTTATTTTTTGGTTATTTCCGTAATCATTTTAAGAATAATGGAAATATTATTACGGTTTTTATGATTAACTCACACGCTTGCTTTTTTTTATTATTATTTACTTCCTTTTTTCTTTTTCTTATTCCTCTTTTCTTTCTTTATCTTTTTCTTATTTTTATTTTTCATCTTTTTCTTATTTTCTTTCCTTTATTTTTCTTTTCCTTTTATTTTTATTCTACTTTTTTTACCTTTACCTTTCCTTTTTTCATTATTTTTTCGAGGGGGGGGGGGTAAATCGGAAACCCTTTCCCTCCCTCGGAAATTTTTACAAATTTTTTACGCACATAGTTATGGAAATTAAAATACGATAAAAGACAAATGGCGATATATACAAAATATGTTGTATGCATATGTATAAAAAATAAAAAATATATATACATTTTCCATAAATAAAATAATAATAATAATAATAATAATAATAAAATAATATATACATAATGGAATCAAGGGTCCGGTGGCTCCCGAAAGGCTGCTGCACATCCTGTAAAATCCAAATCAAAGATTAATACACATTCATGTAATAACTTTGATAAAAATAAACAAAAATAAATAAATAAATTTAGCGCAACCATCCGATAATCACGGGATGACAAAAGCCACAAGAGCCCTCCGATAAGCAGCTTGGAAAGCTCGAAGGGTCCTCACCATGCCGTTCACGGTCTCTCGCGGAACCTGTTCCAAAAAAAAGGGAAAGTCATAAAAGTGTGTATGATAGATATAAATTTTATGTACATATGCGAAACAAAACATACTGACTCAACCGTCTCTGAAACAAATGACATGTCCTCATCCTCCGTTGCCGGAAGAGTCTCGTGAATCACAGATCTGAAAGCGTCGGTATATGAGATCTCTGCCATAGGAGGCACCCAACCACCCAGCTCGACCTTCTAAAAAATAACAAAGAAAAAACAAACAAGGGCTCAATATCCGAACGTTGAAAAAATATAACAAAATCTAGAGAAAGAAAGACTAACTGGAACGAAAGCTGGAAATGGAGTAAGTCTGGATGCGACAAACGCCTGGTAAGATACTCCAGGCAGCACTAGCTACTCCACAGGATAACCAAGGATCGCTTGAGCTCGATTCTCGGTAGACAGCAGATCCGGACTCAGCATCCGGATCAGAGGATCCGCAGGAACCAAAGGCACCTTGGACGAAAACTGCCACACAACGCGCTCGCCTAAAAACCACGTGTTCGTCCGGTGAAACAAAGAGAGTCCTTGATAGAGCACCCGAAAACGACAGCGAACAGCGCTTGCCCGGACGGCCTCAGGGACCCCTACAACCAAGCCCCAAGGGCGAAGGTTAACCTAAAAACACAAATTCATGTCAAAAATGGTGACGACTAAACAAAGAATTATAGAGATTTGTTGTTAAAACCATATTCACCGATGCACGAGTCGTCGAAAGAATCCTCTGGCGGAAGTCGCCGGCTACAGTAGCTGGTTTCTTTTTTATTATGGCAAAATGGTGGCTAATAGGAAAACGATTCGGCCCAAGCGTCCTGGGGGCTAAGAAAGGCAGGTACGAGTACCCCCAGGCCTAGAAAAGATAAACAAAACGTGATCAACCTAAAAGAACAGTGGACTAGATAATTAAAAAAATAAGGAAATTTTCACTTTTGCTACCCCTTTAAATTTTATTTTTATTTAACTACCACTTAAAAGCACATTTGTTAAAACTTGCTACCAGTTAATGGATTCAGTTACTATTTTCGTTATTGAGATCCAGCCACCCTCAATGTCACCTTCCGGCCACCCCTCCCTCCTCAGCCACCCTAACCGCCTCCCCGTCAGCCACCCAAAAAAAATAAAAAAAATTTAAAATGTTGAAAAAAAAAACCAGCTGCCTCTTCTTCCTCCCTCCCTCCCTGCCTTCTTCTTCCTCCATGCCTTCTTCTTCTTCCTCCCTTTCCATTATTTTGGCTGCTCCCGTCAGCCACCCCCTGCCGACGCCGGCGGCGCCCAAAGCTAGATTCCGACGACGCGCAATTGAATCCAAGCACAAATGAGTCGAGTGCAAATGAAGACTATGAACAATGTGCTCACTACAAATCCAATCACTGTTAAAACCAAATTTGATTTTGCAGATGCCATTTTTACTCTTAGAATTGATTCTTTGCCAGCTCAAATTATCTAAAACGAAGAAGAATTTTCGGATCAATTTTCCATTGTTAACAATCTAATTCGCTCGAAACCCTAATTAAGAAAGGGGCGCTAGATTTCTGTAGCAGAATTCATCAAACTATGATGATATTTTGGATGAAATTAGCAGATAAATGGGATCATCGAATCAAACAATCAAGAATTTCGAAGAGTTGTAATGATATTCCATAAAAATCAAAGGGGAAGAATATCTGATCAGAAGAATTATGGGGAGGGAGGGTTGTTTTCAGGTTTCGGGGTGGGGGTTGGGGCAGCGAGAAGGGGATAAGGAAGGGGGTGGGCTGCGTAAGTGGAGGAAAGGGAGGGAGATTGGAGTCACCGGCGCCGGAAGGGGGGAGGGTGGCTGGCGAGAGCAGCCAAAATAATGGAAAGGGAGGAAGGGAGGAAGAAGAGGCAGTTGGTTTTTTTTTTAATCATTTTTATTTTTTTAAATAAACTTAACGGAACCATAACGGTTTCTGTTAAGTGATAGCAAATTTTAACAAATGTGATTTTGTGTGGTAGCAAAATAAAATAAAACTTTAAAGGGGTAGCAAAAGTGACATGCATGTGTTTTGGTGGTAGCAAAAGTGAAATTATCCAAACAATAATAAATAAAATATAAAAAAGAAATGAACACGTACCTCAAGAATACGGCCGTGCCATGAAATGGAGATCCGGGGCACCTCAGTAGCTACCGCGGAATCCATCACCCGGGTCGCCTTGCCCATAACAGTAAGCATACGGGCATACGACACCTCCGCCCAGCTCAGGTTACCCACTTGCCCCAGATCGCTGAGGCAAATAAGTAACCCAATGGCGAAACGCTTTCCCCGAGCACTCAGAATAGTAACGGAAAGAACGTGAGCAAAGTGTATCCGAGCCAGCTGCTCAGGTGTACACTGCCAGTCAACCTCATCGGTAAGAACCGAGTACGAACAAGACTCTGCATACACATGGAGGGTCGCCGCGAGATGATCCCCCACGAGGTCCCGTAGTCTCTTGTCTGACCCCTTTACGTTCTCCAAAACCACGGGCTCGCCTCTAAAAGGAAAACATGTGATCATAGAGAAATTGTAAGGGGTAGCCGTCATCTCTCCCCACGGAAAGTGAAAAGTGTTGGTGGAATCCCACCAAAACTCCAACAACCCGCAAAGGAAAGTAATGACGCAGGCTAACTCGATAGATCTCAAAGAGCTGCCACCTGGGGACTGACCCCCGGAAGCTCTATCACCCCCTTCGCTACATCGGGTAAGCTCTCAAACCGACCTCTAAGGTCACCCGAGCCGTACATGCGGATGCTAGGTTCACTCTAAAAAAAATTCGGTCATGACAGGTTTTGAAAAGAAACAGAAAAGAGAAAATAGAAAAATAAAAAACGCGAAAAAACTCACTATGTTGCGCCAACCTCAAACCGAAACATGGTGGTCTGGGTCCCATTTAAGGACCTGCGAATCCCAGTTGGGAAAAGCCTCCCAAACCACCTCCTCGTGACGATGTCGCTCAGCACCGACGCGCCGCTCTTGACCTTCCTCACGAGGACGTGCCACCCTCTTTCGAGGGCGAACCACCTCGTCCGGATTCGGTCCTCCTAAAAATTCCTTGGCATCGACAGACGGGGGAGATTCCATGCTACAATCGATGAAATTTTTGAAAAATTACACGATTAAGTATGCTTTCTAAGTCCTAAAAGAAACGCAAGGACGAATCCTAGGCCCATTTTGGCAGTATAACGGCTGCAAAAAAAAAGGTTAAAACATTAAGTCAAATGTCACCCAATACTTGGGGCTACAACACCTGCAATTGAACTCAGTAAATGGGGCTTAAACACCCACAAAGCCAACTTATAGCAGTTTAACTAACTATTCTAGAGATTATTTCTATAAATCTTGGGGATTAACAGTTCTTAGATGAATAATAATCATCCAAATATAGTTATCGCTACCAAACAATTATTTTAAAGCTTGAAAATGGCAAAAAAAAAAAAAAAGAAAGAACATGCATTTTGCGCCATTTCTGGAAATCAAAATTTTCAAAACATGATTCATGAGCATAATTGTAAACATAATCCTTTAATTCATCTCATGAACAACAAGTATAAACCAATTGAGCAAGCAAAACAGAAAATTCGAACTCAAAATTGAAGAAAAGTGCAAAGAACGAATTTGAACAAAGACATGCTCATACAAGGTTCAATATTCAGCCATTTTTCATGAAATTTGTTGCAAAACACTGCTTAAACATAGCATAACAACATGGAACAAACAATTTCAAGAATTATGGATCGAATCCCCGAATTCGGCCAAAAACAAGCAAAAATGACAAGAAAACTTACATTGGAAAAATGACAAGAAAACTTACATTGGATTTTGGCAAAAACAAGTGGGATGTTAGATCTCCTTGAGTTAATTATAAACTTGGATTGATAAACATGAATTAATTATAAACTTGGATTTTCTATAAATCAATCAAAGTCATTACCACCAGTTAACAACTTCCGTCACAGAAAATGTTCGTGGGGCCCACCTTTTCTTTTTACCTCTTAGGTTCAAAACCAAATTCGGCCAAAAACAAGCAAAAATGACAAGAAAACTTACATTGGATTTTGGCAAAAACAAGTGGGATGTTAGATCTCCTTTCTTTGGCTTCAAAAAGCAACAAAAACTGAGCTTTGTGGAGAGAAAAAGAGTCGAAAATGGTGAAAAGAGGAAAGAGAGAGAGCGAACCGAAATCGCGCTCTTCGATCTTTTTTTTACTGATTTAAATGTCGCGTACAACTCACTAAGTTGCGCGTGACACACTTGTGCAACTTAGATACTTGTGCACGCCTGGCTAGCACGACCTACTGAGTTGGGCGCGGATATTGGTCATTTAAAAGACCAGTATCCGGATTTTGATCCGTTTTGAATTTTTTCTAACGATTTGTGCGTTTTTAGACGTAATAACACGCGAATCATCAAAATCCTTGTAAATTGCTTTGCATTTTGTAGTTTATTTTCTTCTTTGATAGTTTTGCATCATCCTGCATGCACACCGTGCTTTGTGCCTGCTCAAGCATACGTTTTGGATGTTTTTCATGAAGAGTCTTAAAATATCCCGTAGCGGTGCTTTACGTAAAAGCTCCCATAGACAGTTTAGCATTTTGATGAGTGGCATTTATGCCACTATTTCACCTCTTTTTAGGGAGGATTTACCCCCAATTGTTACTTGTTTGTGCCTTCTCTAGTCATTTTTATATTTATTTTGGTTATATTAGCTTTCTCTCGTGTTTTCTTCTTCTTTTAGCTCTTGTGTTTTCTAGAATTTTTATCCTTGTTTTGTAGGTTTTTAGCGCTTTTGGATGAAGATAAATGAGTTATGTTGGCCAAGGAGAGGAGAGATGGCAGCTTGGAGAGGGTGCGCAGCTTTCCAGCAGGCTGCGGGCGCGGGTGTACGAGCCGCGAGCGCGGAGAGAAGATTTTGGAGGTTCTCATTAGAACCTAAAGATGGTTTCCCGTGCCCCAGGAGAGGGCTCTCCATCAGCCACCGCGGGCGCGGCCTATGAAGCCGCGGGCGCTGCCTCTTGCCTGCCTGACTTCCCCTGTTCCTACGCCGCGACTTGTCCTCAATTGAGAGAGGCCTCTCCATCAGCCACCGCGGGCGCAGTCCTTGAGGTCTTCTTGTCCGTACCCAGTTGAAAGAGGGCGCGGTGCAGCTACAGATGGCGCGGCTTAGTTCGTTATTTCAGCATTTCTTAAGTACTATAAATAGACTTTTTCTTGAATTTGTGAATCATCTAATTTTTCAATTATTCCTAGAACTTTGTAGAGAGAGAAACAATAGAGATTTTAAAGAGAGAAAGAGGCTTAATCATCAAGTTTCATCATTGTAATCAAGATTTCTTCAAGTTTTCCTTCAATCTAATGCAAGTATTCCATGTTTTCTTTATCAATCAAGCTTTTTATTAGTAATCTCTTACTTCTTTCCTTTCATTTTTTGTTTGATTGCTTTTGATTGTGTTTATTTCCATCTAATTTCTTGATTTTACTTGTTTGATTGATTTGCTTTAATTTTGAATCGTGTTTTGCTTGCTTGATATTGAATTTATGCTTAGAGTAGTTTTGATGGATAATTTCTCTTCTCTAGCTTAGATTTCTATCTAGGGAAGGTGGTGAAGATCATGATTAGCTTGGATAATGTTAATGATTGATTGGATATTGCTTTGAGTTAATTATTTTGTGCTCAAATTTCTTGGAATTTTTGTTATGCACCTTTAATTCCATAGTTTGATTTCTAAATTGGATGCATGGGAATGATCTAGTTTAGTGTTGGTCTGTTTCATCAACTTGCTTGAATAATTGCATGGGAATGAATTATTTGGGTAGAATTTGTATTCCTTGGCATTTATCCATGTTTATCTTCAATATTTCCTTGGTTGAGCATGATTGGAACCCCCTCTCCCTAGTGATTTGATCGTATTTCTCTAATTTAGTGTTTCAACTTCGTTTTAGTTCATTTAGTTTGATTTCTTTTCACTTAGTTTCTTTTATTAGTTGTGGTAGCCTTTATTCTTCATAGAATACAACAAAAAATTCGAACTACCCCTCTTTACCTTGCAATAGATTCTTGATTTCACCCTAATCGTGCATTTCTCCCATTTCTTTGTGGTTTGACCCTTGCTTATCACTATCTAGGTAGTGTGAATTGTAGGTTTATAAATTGTATGATTTGATCTAGGATAGTAGTTGGTGACCTATTATCCGGCCATCACATTTTCTTGTACTGCCCTTTTACAAATGTCACGTTTTTCGTATTTTTGGCGTCCATAAAAAAAATACCGCGTTATCATACAACGTAAAATTGTATGGCGTATGTGATGCGTAAAATTGCACTAGCAACGTGATCTGCCTCCCGTAAAAAATGATAGAACTTCTAGTTCTGTCATTAGGCATTAGCTTAAATGAGTCGACGAGTGCGCTGAACCATCGGGGTCAGACGACCCCCGTTGGAAGCAAATACGGTTAGCTAGGAAGCACTCTGGCTTTACCGGATAGTTAGGGTGTTCGTCCACCCCCTGTATAAAGAGCGAACCCTGCTGAAGCCACACCCATTTAGACACGTACCCCTTGTCTTGAGACACATGTTTTCATCTTGTGGACAAAATTGCTGAGAGAGTTGCCAATTTTCTTCTCTCTCACTGGATTTGGATATGTGCTTCTAGTCCTGAGACATTTATTTCTATCTTGTGGACATCGAGTATCTGTTTTGACAGCGTATGTCAATCTTTTATTTAAGTGCTAGGCTACAAATGCCGAGACACCCCCATTTTATCATCTTTTACTTTGTTAAAGTCATGGACTAAAGTTTCAATGACATATTGAGGGACTTTAGACCGCCGATGACATATTAAGAGGATATCATCCTCTTTACTCTTTTTTAAACCCGACACCTTCTCATAACATGACATCACCCAGGATAGCCTTTACTAATAAAAACGTTCTATGCTAGCAAAGGGTCAATCTAGATTCTTTAGCGCACTAAAACCAGAAAAAACCTTTTCTGGTCTTAGCAGCTA
This sequence comes from Chenopodium quinoa, assembly GCF_001683475.1. Classification (NCBI taxonomy): domain Eukaryota; kingdom Viridiplantae; phylum Streptophyta; class Magnoliopsida; order Caryophyllales; family Amaranthaceae; genus Chenopodium; species Chenopodium quinoa. Next base: position 2,177,384 of record NW_018742287.1, on the reverse strand, counting down.
CTTGTCTTAAACACTTAGCAAATCGAGAATAGTTTTGACATTCTCAACGCTACTGAAAGATTTCTTATCCCTAAGGAACTTCGCAGAATGAGTCTCAGATTCATTTCCTTGGCTACTTTGATTATCGTCTATTCTAGACTTAATCAAAGTGGGGGCTAACTGTATGTTGGGTATCGTAGCGTCCAACGCTACGCGGAAGAGAAACCCGCCCAAGACCCGCCCCAATAATTAAAGCAATAAAGCATGCATAAACATAATTAAGAGAAGGGATAAAGAAGTAATACCCTTGAACCGTGCTTCGCTCGTAAACCGAGATCTTACTTCGAAGCTTAAAGCCTCACAAGCGTGACGGCTTCCAACGCCTCGTACCCACAACCCGACCCGAACGATCTTCGTCTCGAGAGTTAGTCGAGAATTGACCAAGTATAAAACTAGAGTTTTACGAACTTCAAGGTTTTCTCAAATAATAAGAGATGCCTTTTTGAGTTCCACTCAAGTTATATTCCCAAATGCCCAATCTTGGGGTATTTATAGGGAAATGCAACTTGCACTCCCATTCATGATCAGTGTGGGATAGTTGCATTTTTCATCTAATTTATTTAAATAAAAAATAAATTATAAAACAATGCAATCAACAATCAACAAGTGGCATGAGGAGAGGAGAGGTTAGGTGAGGACCATAACCAAAGGGGGGGACCATTACCTTGCTCCCCAAGGCTTTGCTCCAAGCATTGGTCCCCACTCCTCCTAAATCGGCATCAAGCATAAGGCTGGGCTGGCAGCCTGCCTTACTGGCCAGCTAGCACAGCCAGCCAGCCCTTGCTAGCACGCCCCAGCACATGCGTGCTGCTAGCAAACCATGCATGCTGCTGAGCGCATAGCAGTGCTGGGCGCTGGGCTACCAATGCTAGGCGAGGCCACAGCTCGCTGCTGCTGCTTGGTTGCCATGTGAGGCACGCACACACGCAAGCACCTAGTGCTAGCGATGGTGCTGCCATGCGAGGCACGCACACACGCAAGCACCTAGTGCTAGCGATGCTGCTGCCATGCGAGGCACGCACACACGCAAGCACCTAGTGCTAGCGATGGTACTGCCATGCGAAGCACGCACACACGCAAGCACCTAGTGCTAGCGATGGTGCTGCCATGCAAAACACGCACACACGCAAGCACGCATGGTGCTGCGATGGTGCGGTGCTAGCTCGAGCTAGCCTAGCAACCACATGGCTAGGCCAATGTGTTGCTACGGCTTTGCTCGAACTTGTTGCTTGTTGATTTTGCGACGCTCGGTCTCGAAGCCCTAAGCTCGATATCCGACGTCTGTGTTCGTAATACTCTAGTGACTCATCAAATCCTTCGGATTGATTCGTCGGTTCGGATCGGCAGTTCGTTTGGGTTCGACCCGAAGGGTTCAGTCAAGGCAAAGTTGTAATATTAATTGTTCACTAATATTACAGATCGGAAGCGGCCTCCACCCAGGCATTCCGATCACTTGATCTCACTGAAGAATTAGCTTCCTGATAATTCTAAACCCTCATTCAGAATAATACACTTGTTGGAAGGACACCATTCCTTTCACTGTAGACATCTACTTTTGGTCCCCTATCCCAACTGGAACTGCTATGACGATAAATAATTCCATCTTTGTGCTGGATTGGAGTGAGGAATGCTTATGGACTATTGATTAAGGCCTAAATACATAAACCAACTAGCTTGACCCAAAATGAAATGAACCAAAGCTTGTTATTACAAAGCCCAATTAGCAATTAGGCCTAATCCCGAAGATTAAACCTAATTTTGACGGATCTAGAAGCGCATAAGTTAAAATCTAGGGCTGACGCAGGAAAAACCGCATGCAACTCAAGGAGTCACACTGGCCTGGCGCGCGCAACTGGCAAGGTTTCGCGTGACACCCAGCGCAACCACCAGTGATGCGCTTGCGGAAGATTCGGAATTTCATAAAAATACTGAATCGAATCTTACCATAAAGCCACACGCAAGACCATAGGTTGCACTGCCTAAAGCAGCGCAGCTTAATCAATTGCGCGCAGCAGCCGTGCGCAACCTGCTGCGGTAGAATGTCCGAAACCCTAAACTCACCCATTCCCTATAAATAGAGGTTCAATACGAGCTTTGAACACACAGAAAAAAAACCTAAAAGTCAGCAGAAACTTTGTGAACTTATGCAATAATCATCCTTCTTCTCCTAAACACTCACCCTTTAATTGTTTGTTCTTACGGTGGAGGTTCCCAAACAAGAAGGAGTCCTCAAGTGTTCTAAACAAAGATCTAGCAAGGAAAAGTGGTAAATTCTCGAGCACTTAGATAAATCACATTTCTTTCCTTGCTTAAACAACTTTTAATCAATTAAATAGTGTTGTTTGATCACCCTAAATAAACTTTAATTAATTAATTTCACATAGTATTCTTGCGTTAATCAAGACTAGAATTTGAATAATTAATTGATTGTTTTATCACCTAAGCCAAGGCAAATCTTATTTATTTTGTTCCTTTCACGAATTTGAATTAAATAAGAAAAACAACATTTGTTGTAATGTAATCTTTATGTGATTAATGTGTGTAAATAAAATCAATTAACTTAGTTTTAGGTATCACGTTGCATATATTATTTGGCAATGAAATTGTGAGAAAGGAATAGCTACTAGAGGCCGCACTTGGGCTAGAATAGCGATTCCTCTCTTAAAGGAACGTTATTTTAGTACCCTCGCTCCCGACTCATTTTTGGTACAAGTAGACCGATTTGGGCATGGATAAACTTAAGATTCATGCTAAATATCCCTTGATCCCTACTTGGGAGAAAGGCATGAACGAGGTTTATGAGTTTTCCTAAAACTCATTAGCGACTCCCTATTAGTTTCTTACAAAAAAGCGTAGTGATAGAATCAATTCTAATTCAAGGTCCCCCAAGCAGTCAGGAATTCAAATCCTAACACACCCTAAAAAGTGTAAAGTCCTAATCTTTTAAAGGGCCATGGGCATAGAGGAGAAGGATCCCCTACGATGGGCACACCCTCCTAACAACTTCTAACTTGGTTTGCTTGCTCTATAACTTCCTGGACTTTGTTTGGTTGACTTCCAAAGCTCGTGTTGCGCTTCCTCCTCGACATTTGAACCTCGAAAAATCCCGACACACCTACAAAACAAATCAAACCAAACGGAAAGCAAGAGAATAGCAAAGAAATGCATAAAAAAGGGTAATAAAGCCGATAAAAACATGCATTTCTCTAGACTAACAAACAAGCACGCGAAGCAAGCATTATTACCTAAAAATTCGATATAAAAGGCTAAAATTGAGCATAAAACTACGAAGAAAACTACCCTATGAGTGCCATAAATGACACTCGTCAGAGGAAAATGTTAAAAATTCTTGCTTTATTTATAGGGAAATTTGGGTTGCGAATATCAGTTGGACTTGCAATTACTCAAATGGGTTAGGATAGATAGCTTACTAACCCAATAACTATGTTCATGAAATAACAAGGCTCATATTAAAATAGTAACTTTATAACTAGAGTTTAGGAAATTATAATTTTCTAATTAAAATCCACTTGAAAGTTGTATTATAATTAAAGGAAAATTTATAGCTTAATAATCCAAAATATCTTAACACTACAAGAAGACATTTTATAAGTATACGGGAAAATAATTCATCCATTTTTCATAAATGAGTTTTCATGACATGAAATAAGACATACTTATTAATCTTAATAATTATAAAAATATATAATAAATAAATTGGTTTGAAATTACTAGGTATGACAATATTTGTTAAAGAAAATTAAATAATTATTATTTCCATTATAGATTAACTGTTGAAGTCTGAAGATAAAATTTAATACAAATGAAATTTACCTTGGGATATAAACGATTTCAGAAAAATTAAGGATGTGAAAATAATTAATGAATTATGGAACATGCATTAAGTCAGTAATTCGTTAGATATATATAAACGGATTTTGAATAAAGAAATTTAAAATAATTAATGAATTATGGGATATCGTGTATTGCTTTCTCGTAACTTCGTAAGTGTTGGATGCAGTAAGTCAGTTTTAAAAATAAAAAAAGTTAATTAAGAGTCGAACACTGGTCATCCATTAGGCATACAATAACTCTTAACCACTATTCCAACAAGGGGTGGTTATTGGGCGGGTCAGTGTTGATCGGTGCGGGTCATTAGCGGGGTGGGTCAGTTGTGGGTCATGATGAATATTTAGTGGATCAGGGTTAGGTTAGGGTCAATGCGGGTCAGGGTGGAGGTAAAAGTGAAATGGGCCATTAATGGGTCTTTACCCACATACTTCCATTTAGCTACTCATGATTGTATCTGCAGATTTCACTCTCTTTCTGTTTGTTTTATACCCACCGACTTCAAATTTGCGTCAATTACAGTTCTTCATTCCTTATCAAATATCAATGTCTCCCCAGAAACTTCCTTCCTTCCTTTCCTTAATCTTTCACTCTCACACTAAACAGCAATTTAAGAACTAATAATTTCGGCAAGTTAAGAATCAATTCGAAACTATGTAATGAACAATGAATTTGGCAAATTATCAATCGATAAACAGCAATTTAAGAAACAATAATTTTGGCAAATTAAGAATCAATTCACAACTATCTAAGGAACAAAGATTTCAGCAAATTATCAATCAAATCATAACTACTCCGTACTATATGTACAATTTAACCAATAATATGTTCGAGAATTCAACCATAATATGTACAATTATATACATCAGAACGAATAAAGTACCGGTAAATTATCAGCAAACTTCCATTCTCAACGGAACCTTCTCTCTTTCCTTAGTAATCAAACGAACAAGCTTTTTGAACACAAAATGTAAGCAATTTGAGAAAATGATCCAACACTAAACCTCATAGACGAAATCAAAAGTCGGATCATCGGAAAACAAAGAAGTCCAATCATCCCAATTATTCCAACCACCACCTCCGAAACCATCGAATTCACCGACGAATGAAGACGATCAAACATTAACAAAACGAAAACATGAATCAAAATTGGAGAACAGATTAAGAGAGAGAAAATGATGATACCTGAGAAGCTGAGAAGCGACTTCAATGGAGAACTCTAAGTGCGCTTCAATGGAGGAGAGAGAAAGGTGGGCGGAAGAACAGAGGAGAAGAGAGAGAAAATGGAAGTAAGGGCTGAGTGGCTGACCCTTAACCATTATTATTGGGCTTTTTATTTTAATTCTTAAATTATTGGGCCATAATTGAAATCCTATAAAAGCCCTACAAAATAAGACATTATAAAAGCCCTGTCCATTAAAAAATTAAAGGGTCAAAATCCTTTAGTATTAGGCCCGACTCTTTTGTCATTGGGTACCCCTACCCAATAACCATCCCTAATTCTAACATCATTTTTCAATTCAATTAGAAAACAAGTTAATATCTATCTGAAACCTAGGCCCCCTAAAATTTTGGGGCCCTCACCTTACACCGGCCCAAAAACGCCACTGGTAAAAATATAGATTTTTCATCTACAACTATTTTATTATTTATTTTTATTTTTTTATAATTTTGTTGCAATAGATACTAGATACACTTATATATGTTTATCACTTTTGTAAAAAGCCAAAAAAATTGTATGGAGTAGTATATTTAATTGTTTAAAAGTATGTACAAAATACGACAACTATTAAGGAAATTAAGTCGTCAACACTATAAAAATAAGGTATCGCACAACACACAACAATTGATATTACAACAATACTTAAAAAAATATTACAAAAGTTTGAACTTATTTATAAATTACACATACACGAAAGTTAATGTATATCACCACCAAAATGAATGGCGATGGGGGGCATACATTGTTGTTATCATCGTTATCATCTCTAACTGGATGACCAAAAATATATGAGCACATGTTTCCCATTCCATATGGGTTATTGTTCATTACTCGTGTTCCATATGTAGTGTTATTGTTCACATATTCCACATTATAGGAATTTCACCACCAGTTTATTGTTCATTAAACTATGGAGCAATAACACTAGTAATTTCATTAGTGTTATTGCTCATTCTATATGTTTTTTGTTATTGTTCATATAGATGTGTTATCCAGTAATTCGGATTGAACGTTATGAACAATAAGACATATGGAACACTAGTAATAAATAATAACACTAGTAATTTCACCTCTAGTTTATAGTTCACTACTAGTGTTCCATATGTGTTATTGTTCCTTCCATATAATTTGGATGTGATCTCAGTATTGAGTTCTAGTTTCAACTTCAAATGTGTTAGATTCATTACTAGTGTTCCAATTCCATGTATCTTCCCATGTTGGTTGTTGTTGGTATGCCTTCGGTGGATAATATGGGGAAGGCATTTGTGATTGATTGATTACATATCCAGTATCTCCCCAATTTGGTGTAGGGTAATTTTATTGGAATATGTTACCTTGTACCGTGTTACTTGAATAACTCGAATTTTCATCTAATTTGTCATTATCCAACTTATCATTGCTCCGTTGTTGGTGCCTTGCAAACGTTTCAGTTGGCATTTGATGCCTGAGTGTCACTGCATCATCTTGGTAATCATGAAATGGTATGTCATGCACGTGTGGTGATGATTGTTCGAAATCTTCGTATGTGTTGAAGAAACATGCATTACCACCATATATCTCTGTGACCAAATCCATCACCACCACTGTCATCCGATGGTGGATCCAAACTGGATGTACCTGCATATATAGAGCGTTGCATGTTGCTATAAGTTATGGGAGAAGATAAGCCAAGGTGGATGGCGGAATCATCATCATTAACGGGAATCGTGTTGTTATCTTCATCTTCCCCAAAGTTTATCCATTCTAAATCATCACCATCAAAGACGGGTTCTTCTCCTACTTCAATACATGAATTTAATGGATCTTCTTCAAAATATAATCCAAGTTGATAGGATTGAAGCCAGAATCGATTTCTTGTTGACTCCTCTTTGTTGAATGTCTTATTTTCAGCTTCATATTGTAGCGGAGGTATGAACACAATCATATGAAGTCTCTTATATTGGAGACGATTCCTTGCCTTTGTATGAACTTTCCACATGCTCCAATTTCTTTCACAATTTGAAGAAGACGTGGTTTGACTTAACACTCGTATATCAATTTGTCTCCATTGAAGAACACTTTCTCCAAAAGTCACCCACCATTCAGCTGCAAAATAATACAAAATGAATGTAGTACACTGTTTTAATTATTTACTTTACTCATATCAAAATTATAGTAGCAACATAAATTTTATTTTTACTTGGATTCATGTATTTAATAGTATTTAATGCCATGGAATTTCCAAAAATGTCGCTCTTATCTTTGTAAAAGAATAGCTGTAACAAAAAATTGAATAATCAATGTTATTATTTTTTTTTTAAAAATGTTTATTATTTTTAAAAAAAAAGTATTGATTTTAGTTGTAGTAAATATTACTTGGTTTAATGCTTTAATTGCATTGTCCATGTTGGGCTCTATTCTTCGGATCACTTTCTTCACACCCGACATAACCTCTTCGTCATCAAAAAATTTATCATTTGAATAACAAAATAAGGGATTGAAAAAATAACCTTCATACAACAACACTAAGGTTAATAAATTATAATCGAGAAAATTATAATAACAAATGCTTTATATTATAAACTAGGTTAAACCATGTACGGATGTTAATAAATAATTATAATGTCAATGTAATTACATAGAAAAAATAAAAATATAATGAATCGATATTTAATACATAATGGTTATAATGTGCAAGTTGATTGATTGAATAAAACAAGTGCAAATTGATATTTTGAATTGAAAGTTTACTTTATATTTTATATTCTCTCCATTTCTTTTTGTTTGTCTTATTTCTCATTTTTTTTACATATATTAAGGAGGGGAGTTAATTCAAGTGAAAGTACTCTATTCAATCATGCATGCAAAAGAGCATTTATTATTTTGTTTTTTGAGCTGGAATAAGTTTTTCTTTTCTTTTTTTTCTTGGAAAAAGATAAATTAATCTGAGCTTTAATAAATCAAACGCCTTTTTGGATTTCTAAAATGTATAATCAGCAATCCATTACCATTATATTAAACCAACCTGATTACTAGTTGCAATTACACCAACCAATAACTGCATTTCACATAGATTATAGCCAAATATTTCAAGCAATTTCAAATAAAAAAATCTTTCCCTCCTAAACTTAATGAATCATTTGCTGACGAATAAGATGACTGCTTTGTTGTTGAGATATTTGATGAATATCCTGATGAAGAGATTGAGTAAAAGCCTTGATTTACGAATAATAGGGGACTAATATCGGAAAAAAGCAAGAGCACAAGATTGTTCAAGAGAAGGTAATCACATATGGTAAATATGAAGTTATGAAGAAAAAAAAGTGAAGATAAAAATAAAGGAGAGAGAAACGATGAAAATATGAAGAAAAAAAAAGTGAGGGCTTTAATAGATAATGACATGGGGAAAATTGTAACACCCCAATAATTCTCTCTTGAAAACCTGTAAATATATTTAACAATTTGCAAGATAATTACTGACGTGCTACCACCACGTGTTCAAACGTTAAGGCTAGTTCAGAATTTAGCAGCGGAAAAACTAACTCAGTTATCAACAAGTTTCAAAACCAAAAATCAAAACCAAATTTGGTCTTACAAATTGGAACCATTAAGGCCCTAATTCAAAACCCAATAAAAGTAGTAAATAAATCAAACCAGAGTTTAATTAAATCAAAACTAATGAAATGAAATATACTGTGGAAATATCCAACACTCCACTCAAAATCCCACCACCTTGATGCAAGTTCTAATTATGTAAAAACCTGTGATTAATCTGCTCCCCAATATTACAAGTGTAAAAAATGGATCAATACTGGGTCATTGAAGGGCGAAGGCCATGACCAAGAAAAAGACACACAAAAGCATGCGATCTGCAACGCTGAGTACATACAAGCTACGAAATATATCAAAGAGTTCCTAGCATGTTACTAAAAATTAATCAGCACACACATTTAATTATTGACTCTAACACATGCCTCAACTATTAACATTATTAAGACTTCACTAATTACTAATAATAATTCATTTCATTTCATTCATTAATTAGATTAAGCAATAGACAAGGTTGTCTCCCCATGCTCCATTTCGGAACATCAATATAAGAAAAACCCTATGCCTCCTTTCGGAAACATCAATAAACATCCAATGGCAGACAGGCGCGACTCCGTGGCCATAGCTAGTATGAGATCTCATCTAACTCCTTATAGTTTTAAAAAGCATTTGTAAACAAGAGATTCGTAGATCAGACGGCCTCTAGAAAGTACACGGCTAATACCCCGTGAACCCCTACCCCTGATTGTCAATACTCTAGATGTGCACAAATCTAGAGTTTTATTGCTCATTTATCTTGCACTTTACGTGATTTACATGTTTGGACTTGGTGATGACTCAATGCAAAGCAATTCAACCAATCAAACATTTATCATTCAAGCAATTCATATTTCCAATTCAATTCTTGATTTATTAGTGACAAACAATATGTATTATTAAATCCCTTAACTACCTTGGTGTATAAATACCTTATGCACCTCAAATCATCAACCTCACCTTATAAGACTTTAATTCTCCCTTTACTCATTCCAGTTAAATAAACATAAACGAGTTTAAAATAATTCATTCCCCATATTCATGTACCTTTGCCTCTAAACTCGTCTTGCATGTTATTGCATAAATAACACTTACAAGAAAATCAATACGCATTTCTCATACATGAATCAAACCAATCATCACATTAATCATCAATCAAATTCACTACCAAACAATTTCATCCAATCTACAAGTTTCCTAACATGATTCTAAGTTTTCCCAGTCCTTATACATGCTCCTGAAGTCATGGTTTTCGTATCCTTGTACGTACCTTGAGTAAATGAGTTGGTTGGCCACTTTAGGAACTCCAATCGCCTTCTACAAGGTCCTCTCCTAAACCAAACAATAACAATTCAATCAATACTCAAGCAATATAATTTATAGCAATACTAACTTACTTTAAAACCTTCAAAATTCAATTAAACAACACCTTTTACTAGAATTAAAAGCTTATATATAGTTCTTTAAGTTTCTTATATAAAAACCTTAAAATACATACTTATTCATGAAATTACAGCTAGTTTAGAGTTTTATAAAAATCTGAAAATTTATTTTACACATGAAATCTTGAAATTATAGAAATCTTTATCACTACATACATTATATAGAAAGCTAGTAGACTTTAAACCCAAAAATTCCTCAATTCAATGTAATTAAAGACTCCAAATATAATAACCAAAAATCTGAAAATTTATTCTTGCAATTAAACTTTCAAGTTCCAAACTTTATAATCATAAAATAACCACAACCTTTGTTTAATGAAATTAGAGACTTGAAACACATGAAATCAATACACTTTAAACCCAAGATTAAAACTTTAATAATCTGAAAATTTATTTTAAACATTAAACCTTCGTTAAAAATCAAAATTGCCAGAAAACCATATTTAGAGGCTGATTTTGGCCACGAGAGGGTGGTAATCACTACTAAAAGTAGTGTTGTTTGATTAAAACGTCGTTTACACACGAAAAACACTATTTTAGTGTAAAAATCGGACGAGTTAGAATTACAACGTGATTAAAAAAAAAAAAAAAGAACGGAGATCAGAAGTTGATTACGGAAAACTGAAAATTTGTTTTTATGCTTAATTAATCATTAGAAATTCTATAGGAACAAAAGCCCCAAATAATTGATCATTAGAACCCTAAAATTTCAATTTAACTAAATTAAAACCCTAGGTTTAAAATTACAAAATCTGAAAATTAAAACTACAATTATAATCTGAAATTATTAGTTTAAAACATCAAAAACATGATTTTGATACTAAATAAACTAATTTTAAGCAATAAAAACCAAAACCCAAAAATCAATTACATAAGCTTTATGAAAATAATAAGAAATAAAGGAGGAAGAAAATAAGACTAACCTTTTTGTGTTGGGGAAAATTTGAGGATTCATGGCGTATTTATAGCAGAGAATTGTAAGGTAGAATTGGGCCTCATGAAAATAATGGGCCAATTAAATAAACAAATGGGTTAGACTTTGTTTTTATTATAATGGATTGTAGGATATAGGTTCATAAAATAATTTAGCCTAAAATAATTTTTTGACTCAAATTAATAATTTGAAACTTTTAAAATTAAATTCTGGAAAAATACAAATAAATATTATAAATAAAATAAAATTTTATTTATAAAATATTTAAAAAATACGGGGGATTACAAAAATGATCATGGAAAAATTAAAGAAAAATTATGAAAATTTACCTCCGATTTGAAGAGAGAGAGTTAGGATTCCTTGTAGAGAGAGAAAGCTCATAGTGAAAATGGAGAAAATAGGAAGAAGATGTTTCTGAAGAGGATTTAGTGGAGTGGAGTGAGAAAATCATGGGATATAGGATTGTGCGATAGGTGGGTTTATTTAACTAAAGTAATTTAAGTACAAAAATCAAGGTAAATAAGGAAAGGAATCTAAGGATAAAATAGGAACAATAAAATTAGGATGAGGGTATTTTGGGAAAAAATAAATGACAAAAAAATGGGACTAACTTATTAAACCACATAAAATGGGAAATGGGATAAACAAATAAAAACGGAGGGAGTATACAATAAAAGTCATACAAACCTTATTTTTATACTCCCTCCGTGTTTTAATAAGTGTTACACTGTAACCGGCATATAGTTTTATGCAATTTAATATACTTAAATAAAATAAGAGGTAAGTGGAGTAGTTGAAGTATTAAAAATTAAAAAAAAATAGTGGGGTTAATAGTTTATTGAAAAGCAATGAATGTGAGAGGAAACAAATAATAAAAAAGTAGTAATGGGTTTTGGTGGGACCATGAATGAAGAAAGATAACAATTATTAAAACACGACCGTATTTGGTAAGTGTAACACTTATTAAAACACGGAGGACGTATGCCAATGATTTTTTGTAGAAAGTAATTTTGGAGGGAAAATATTTAATAATATGTTACAGAGTGTCCACTTAATTTTTTTCTTTTAAGTATTATATAATAGATATTAACTTACCATTAGCATGAAGATCATGATGTAATTGAAAATTCCATCTATTATCGATGATTTTCTAATAGGTCATGTAATATCTACAATCCCTTTTATAGACAACTTAGCTCGTTTCATAGCCTTGTATATGAAATCCATAGTTAGCTTTTCATCTCCATCAATGAGCCTCAACACCCTTAAAAGTGGCATTACTTTTGAAATTCTAGCTGCCTCTTTCCAAAATTTAACCTCTTCCTTTTGGTGTTTGCGAGTACAAGTTCACGTACCTTTTTAGCAGTTGGTTGTGTCATTTGGCCCCATCTAGAAGTCAACCATCCAGGAGATTCAAACATATCCTTAAGTGTCAACCTATGTTTATTGACAATGCTTTCTAGTGGCACAAAATTAGTCGCAAATCGAGTCATTCCAGTGTGTAAGATCTCCCGACCATTTGTCAACTTCTTCAATTCATATAATATACACACCAAGTAGAGTTATATATTAAACCAGAAATCTTTTTCGCATGTTCTAGAACATCCTTGATAGAAGTCTTTTTCGCAATATCCTCCAACATCAAATCGATGCAATAAGCTGCACAAGTTGTCCAATACAAATTAAGTTGGGAATTCTTCCATAAGTTTCTTCCATGCCGCTTTCATGGCTGCTTCATTATCAGTCACCAATTGAATAACTCTACTCGGTCCAACTTCTTCTGCTACCTTTTTCATTAAGAAAAAATAGCAATAACGTCAGTGCCATCAACTGATTAATGAAATACATTTCCACGATTTGAATAGATAAGAAAATTAATAATATGTATTTAAGTTGGACTAGTCCATCCATCTCACATTATGGTGACTCCCCTTTCATCCCAAACATTTGCAAACGAGGCTATTTACTTTTTCATCAATTTACATTCTTGAGGGAGATACACCTCTACAAGCTCATATGCAGAAGGAGCTTTGAGCCTTTGACATTAGTCCCGGCTTCACGAATAGCATTCATCACTAGATTAGTGTATGCCGAATTCACAATTGCAAATGGTTTTTGTCAATAACCCAATTGCCAAATGCTCTCATGATGTTAGCATTTTGCTTTTTAACCTTTTCCCTCTCAATTTTCCCTTTCAATTTTCCTATGCAAATGATTCTTTTAATTTTATTTATTATTTATTTTTATACAACTAATGAAGTAAAAATACATATAATTTTGTAAATAGTGTAACAAACAGAAGCATTGGGAGGGAAGTGTTGGTAGTATAACGAAACCGGGGGGGGGGGGGGGGGTTAAGCCATGTTCTAAATTTCGATTTCTCAAAATAATACTTGGTATATTGAATCAACTTAATCGTTTTTATTTCATCGGCCCTAAACCATCTTTGGGCTCTGTGCTAATATTCATCGGGCCAAAACGATCTTTATACAAAAATAAAAATAAAATCATCACCGCCCTTACTCTCAGGATCGTCTTAATAATATTTGGGGCCTTCAATTTTTCTTTCTCTTATACTCAAGGCTTTTATATATATATATATATGTATGTATGTATATACATACATATACATACATACATACATACATACATACATACATACATACATACATACATACATACATACATACATACATACATACATACATACATATATATATATATATATATATATATATATATATATATATATATATATATATATATATATATATATATATATAGATCTCAAGGTTTATATATTTAATTATATGTTTTTATTTTTATTTTTTTTTAAAATAACTAAAAACATAATACAATACTTCAATCATTAAAAGTAGTCTATTAGGAGAAGAAAAAAAATAAAATAAAAAACTTGGTGATAGATGTCTAAAGCAATGGAGTTTCAATTTACAATATATATATATATATATATATATATATTGTGCATACTACTTTTACCAAATTTGAATCTTAGAATGAAGATAAATTACTAACTACTTTGAGGAGGCGTTTGGTTAGAGTGTTTTTTGGATTGGAAACGGATTCGAATAAACCGATACCGTTACCGTGTGTTTGGTTTGAAGACATGGTAACAATTACCATTACTTAAGGGTAATAGTTACCCCTCATTTTTTACCTCTCAAAAACTTGGGGTAACAAATACTCTTACCCTACTCTTAACAAATACCCTTTCCATGGTTAAACCAAACAAATAAAAAGGTAATAGCTGATTAGGGGATTTTTATCCACCAATCACCATCTGACAAGTGGACCAATCAGGTCCCGCCATGTGTCCGTCACATGGGCCAATAGGAGCCTGCCACGTGTCAACCATATATCCGTCCTCTATGGACCAATTGCTACGCGACACGTGTCCATCCATGCCATATGGGTAAATCAGCCAACAAGGCCCAATCTTTGTGGAAAGCCCAGTCAGCCTATTAACCTAAACCTAGTACTGGCACGCATTCCAAGGCATATAAATATGCCCATTAATCCTCATTAAGGGGGATTACGCACATTTAACACTCTCACCTAGAGAGACCAAATTACTTTTATTTCCGCATTAATTACTACTTAATCAAGTACTAACTTGACCGTCGGAGGCGGATCTCCAATCATCCGGAGCATCCGTTTGTTTTGCAGGTACAGGCGTCCGGTTCCAGTCTCAGAATTGTAACTCTCCCGCAGGACATCAGAAAACCCCGAAACATTTTGGCGCCGTCTGTGGGGAGAGTACTTCTGAGATGGCATCCACGTTTGTACCGACTCCTGAAGAGAGGCGTCCCCTGACGACCCTCAAGTTCAGTCGGACCATGATACTGAGGAAGAATTTGAAGTTGAAGCTCACACAGCTTCAGACGGGACCCTAAGGGCCCGGCGCACCCGTCATACCGAAAGGAGAGAACGGGAAGATCTTCAAACTGGACTCAGTGATCCAGCCGGCGCACCGCCTGTTCAGCAGCAGCCGGCTGATGGGTCTACTTCCATTACAAGAAACGAACTCATGACCTTCATGAGGGGCTTCAAGGGAGAGATTCAAGAGTTGCTCAACAAGAAGTCGTCTGCTCTGGCCAAGGAGCAGTCGGCTAAGAAACCTTCCTCTTCAGGGAAGAGGAAGCTTGTTCAAGGGCGACAGGCGACCCCTCATCCTAACTCTAGGAAGTGGGAGCCGCCTGTCCTTGATTTCACAAAGTACCGCTTTCCTACTCCAGGAAAGAGGAAACCTGTTCGTCATATTCAGGCGGACGGTTCGAAGAAAACATACACAGATGCTCGGCTATTGCTAGAGCAGAAGAAGAATGACCGATTGTCAGAGTCGACCTCTACTTCAGACTTCCAAGACAGTCTACGCAATACCTCGATGAGGTATACTCAGTCGCATCATGAGAGTCAGTCAGGCGGTACCTCCCGTCAGTCCGGCTTTTATAGTGACCAGGCGGTACCAAACTTACCATTTGTACCGCAACAACAATATTTTTTGCAGCCACCTCTGTTTGGAGGGCATGCGGCAAAGAATGTCCAACCTATGGACTGGCAGCTACGGTTGCTTAGACTTGGGGAACAGCCGTCGGCCTTCTCCAAGGAAATTATTGAAGCCGCTCAGCCGGCCAAAGTGAAAAATGTATTAGTAGGCGCCTATGACGGCACTACTAACCCAGAAGACCATTTAATGGCATTCACTAACCTGATGTACCTTCAAGGGTTGGATGATCCCACTTGGTGCAAGTGTTTTCCGGCGACTCTCAAAGGAATCGCCCAACAATGGTTCGACAACCTGCCGACTGGTTGTGTAAATAACTTCAGGACGCTTGCTTTCTTATTTACCTCCAACTTTGCCATGAACATACCTGCGAAGAAGACGACCCTTGATTTAGGGACGATTCAGCAGGGCGAGAAGGAAGGGCTTCGTTCTTACATCAGGCGGTTTAACCTGATGAGAATACAGATTCAAGGGTTACCGGATGAAGTAGCCTACACTGACTTTTTCAGAGGCCTCAAAGACGGGTCGACCTTCAAATTTGATTTGGTTCGAAAGAGGGTGGCTACTCTTCAAGAAGCCTTAATTGAAGCGGAAGCCTATATACAGGCGACTGATCTTTGTAGTACGGGAAAACAGTCGGACGGGAAAAGGTTCGACAAAAGAGAAGGACGACAGAAACAGTCGTCCAACAAAGATGAAAAGAAGAGAAAAGAGGTCTGGGCGGCTGACTCCTCTAAACAGCCGGCCCAGAAGAAGAAGAAAGAATTCAAACCATACTCCCCAAAGTATGCGTTTAACAAGGATAGCCAAGCTATCCTAAAAGAAATCAAGGGACGAATCTCAATTGAGAAGCCGGTCCCATGAAGGGTTCTGCGAGCAATCGGAATCAAGAAAAATTCTGTGATTATCATGAAGATGTTGGTCATCAAACCAACGAATACAGTTTTAGCTTTATTAATTAGTTTTTGAATTCTTGTTTAGGACTGTCTACGGGTATTACGACGAACACCCACTTTTTTACTCCGGCAGAAAAAGACTCGTGTTATGTATGTTTGGTTTTACAGAGAGTGAAGTTCTAAAAGCCCAGGGTAGTATGACAAGCCCTAAGGGAAATAATGTACAAACTCATACGCTGTTCTCAAACCTCCGAGCGAATGAGCAATCTGTATGTGAGCAGTCAATTCGAAGTAATTTGATTATGTTGGGCTCCTTCCCGTCTCCGGTTACGGTGGGTTCTCCTTCCCAAACAGGTTCTCCCTCATCTCCTCTGCCACGTTCTCCCTCATCTCCTCTGCCAAGTTCTCCTTCGGCTCCTCTGCCACGTTCTCCTTCGGCTCCTCTGCCACGTTCTCCCTCATCTCCTCTGCCACGTTCTCCCTCATCTCCTCTGCCACGTTCTCCTTCGGCTCCTCTGCCACGTTCTCCTTCGGCTCCTCCGGCTGGTTCTCCTTCGGCTCCTCCGGCTGGTTCTCCTTCGGCTCCTCCGGCTGGTCCTCAGTTTTCGTGGAAGGATGTATATAATGTCCACCCACAAATTAAACATGTGTATCATACCGGCAGCAAAAAAAAAGTAATCTACAACTTTATTGAGGCTTTCGATTACTTGCGATTTGTTCGCAATGTATATGCTCACATCAATTCGCTGGTAATGAGTTTTATGTCTTTTTTTAACGGGTCTTGTGAACATACTTAATTATGTATTAATTTTATATTTTGTGATTCATATTACTTAACTATGTTGTTTTACAATCTAAAGTCACAGCTGAACTTAAAGGGACGTGCGGCCTTGTATCAAGAGGTTGACAAAATGTGGCCTGGGTTTGTCTTTGCCTTATTTGTAACTCTTGCTAATATGGGATTGCTTTTAGACGGTAAATTCTGACTTTATTTTTTTTTGTTTTTTGGTGATTTATTTTATACTATAGTACTTAATTCATAATTATGATTTTTTTTACAGGTTAAACGGTCTAAGATTGGCTTGTACGGAGTTTCTTCTTCGTTCTGTTGATGATGTATGAGTTTTTTTTGATTGTGAAGCATTGACATTCTGTTGAGCAAATGGTGCATTTGAAAAAGACGTGATTGAAATTGTTTTATGTTTTTCCTCCTAGGCGTTAGTTTCTTAGGCTTCTTATTCAATGTTTTTTAGGTGTGAAACCATCCATCAGTGAAGCCTTCAACTGCCTAATGCCTAAGTGATAAAACTGCATGTGTTAAAGATATAGTTCTTCATGAAATCATCTGACAGTCTTGATCATATGATCTTACTTTTTTTAATTTCTCTGCCTGTTTATCAAAATTAACAAATGTTAATTTTGCCGTATCATCTTCCACCTCTACTTCTACCCTGTATCTGTGGAATTAGTTACTTTTAGTAGTTGGAACGATAAATAATTATTTTGTGTTTAGTTTTGTTTTAAATACGATTATTACCTTAGTATGGGGAAATCCCGTGCTTCCATGCATTTGAAGCAAAAAAATCTACCACAATCTTTTTGGAGCTTAGATCTACACTTAGCACATGATGAAAATAGCCAATCATTGTCTAATTTAATTCCGGATATCATAGCTTTGCATACCACTTTAGTACCATCTTTAATATTGTTGTTAAATAAAAGCTGGGTAAGTTCATCTAATTTCATTGACCTTGATTGGTCATTGTTCTCTGTATTTGATAGGGTAAGTACTTCTATGCAACTATCTGTTTTCCTGTGAAAAAAATTAAAAAAAATTGCGAGAAGTATGAGTACTTATAATACGTGGTGAAACTGATTTTATATATGAATAATATTATTAATGTGTAATTACCCTTGTATGAATTCATTTACTTCTAGTATGGTTATGTCCCTGTATATTTTTGTTGCTCCATTGGATGAAAAAGTTATATTACCTTTAATTTGAAATATAATATTAGCTCACAATTCACATACACAATTGATTAAAAATAGTATGATGTTATGTTTCTTCGATTCAAATACATACCATTATAGGTTCTAATTCTGAGAGATGTAATGATAAGCACAATTGGTACATTATTTACACCGAGATGGTTGTTGAATGTTTCGGCTATTTTTCCCCATAGTGTTATCAAGTATGTTTGTCCACTGTATTAAAATATGAGAATAGTGTTTAATTAGGATATTAATAAATATATATAATTGATTATAATTTTTAATACTAAATAATTATACCTTGTGTGTTCTAATATGATTTCTCGTAATGGAGACCTTCCCAGCTTTATGTTTAGATCTCCAATTCCTCTTAGTTGGCCTAACACATCTGCATAATAAATAAAGTAGAATAATTATTTATGGTACAGAGTGTTGTAAATTGTTGTATATAATAATAATTATAGACTGAGTTTGAATAGTAATTATATGAATCTATAAATGATGCGTTTCTTGATTCGTTTGGTCTTAGGTTTAAACAAGCTTCACTCGTTTGTTTTCGCCTAAGGGTTCTAAATCTGATTTCAAGGCTTCACTCACCTTAATCTCGTGATTTAGGGGTTTTTTGAGGATAGTTTGAATTAGCTTCACTCACTAATTAATCTAACCTCTCTTAAATCAGGTTTCACTCGCCTAATCTAAGGGTTTTTATGTTTAACTTCACTCGTCAAACACAAAGAAAACTTGGAAAGAAACGTTCCAAATTAACAAGCAATAAAGCTTTAATCAACAAAACAAACTTCTTCTTTAATTCAAAGTTTACAACCTTTATTTATAGACTCAAAACTAATTCTAAACCTAATCAAATTAGAAAACTAATCCTAATTGAATTAGAATCCCATTTGACCTAGAAAACCTAAGAAAACCGAAACTTGATCCCCAAGTTCCTAATTCGGATATGACTAAACTAACTAAGTTTAATTCAACTTAGATTAGGTTATTCATATCCGAATTAGGAACTTGGGGATCAAGTTTCGGTTTTCTTAGGTTTTCTAGGTCAAATGGGATTCTAATTCAATTAGGATTAGTTTTCTAATTTGATTAGGTTTAGAATTAGTTTTGAGTCTATAAATAAAGGTTGTAAACTTTGAATTAAAGAAGAAGTTTGTTTTGTTGATTAAAGCTTTATTGCTTGTTAATTTGGAACGTTTCTTTCCAAGTTTTCTTTGTGTTTGACGAGTGAAGTTAAACATAAAAACCCTTAGATTAGGCGAGTGAAACCTGATTTAAGAGAGGTTAGATTAATTAGTGAGTGAAGCTAATTCAAACTATCCTCAAAAAACCCCTAAATCACGAGATTAAGGTGAGTGAAGCCTTGAAATCAGATTTAGAACCCTTAGGCGAAAACAAACGAGTGAAGCTTGTTTAAACCTAAGACCAAACGAATCAAGAAACGCATCAAATGGTATCAGAGCTGTTGGTGTGATTATTGAGTCGTTATATCCTTGTTCTTGAGCAATCAAGAATCAATTCGTGCTAGTTTCTTGGTTCTTGTTCTTCTCGGCGCAGATCTGGACCAGTTGGAAGTTTTAGGTTACTGCGAACTATATACTTGGTATTTTTCGGTGATTCTTTTTTGGTTGGATTCCTATTGGACTAGAATTATAGCCTGTAAAATTTCGTGGTCATTGGATAAGTGACGCAAAATCTACAGCAACAAACATTCGAGGGAAGATTATTGATTGTGCGCAAATATGGCGAGTAAATCAACGGAAACTCACTTGCTTGAACAAATGGCTGCTTTGATGGAACAAAACATTATTTTCATGAATCATATGAAGAGTCTTGAAGGGGAGATGTCCGAATTGAAGGCTAAGGCTTCGGGAGGTTCTATTGGTAGTGGTGGATACAAGAAGGATGAGGAGATCAAACTGAGTGATCTTCCAGAATTCGATGGTACTTTAGATCCAGAAGTTTATCTAGATTGGGAGCGACGAGTAGATCGAATTTTCTCTCACAAAGGTATTGATGATTATAAGTGCTTTACTTATGCTATTCTTAAATTGTCAAAGCTTGCATCTTTATGGTATGATAATTGTCAAATCAAGAGAGAAAGGGAAAAGAAAGAAAGAATTAATTCATGGAATTTGCTGAAACAAAAATTGAGAAAACGCTTTGTTCCACGATCCTATAAGCAAGATTTGTTTCACAAATTCAATACTTTGCAACAAAATAATTTGAGTGTCGAAGATTATATTAAAGAATTTGAGAGATTGTCATTAGCTTGTGATTGTAAAGATGAGGAGGAACAAAAGATCTCTAAATTTCTTGTTGGCCTTAATATGGAAATTGGACATAAAGTTGAGTTGCAATCGTTCTTTACTTTTGATGAGGCTTGTGAGCTTGCTGTAAAGGTTGAAAGACAAATTAAAACTTCAAAGTTGAAATCTTTTCGACCTAATTATGCTCTAAAGGGTGAGACTTCAAAGGGTTTTGAAAAATCTGAAAATTGGGAAAAGAATAAAGGTGTTTCGGATTCCTTTAAGTTTGATGCTCAAGCTAAAAATCAAAGAGTTGATAAAGATGAAATCAAGTGTTTCAAGTGTCAAGGTAGAGGTCACTACAAGTCCGAGTGTCCTAATAGAAGGGTCATGACATTAACAAGATACCAAGCCTTAGAAGAGGAGGATGCTAAACTTGCTTTACTTCTAAAAGAGCAACGTGAAGGAGAGGAGAATGAATATGACTTTGAGGAAGAGTGTGAAGAGCAACCATTGTGTGAGGCAGCCCCGGATCACAACACACTTGTTTTGAGAAAGCTTCTCCATGCTCAATCTACTCCTTTGACTGATATGGCACAAAGGGAGAACTTGTTTCACACTAGATGCTTAGTGAATGGGCGTAGTTGTTCAGTTATTGTGGATAATGGTTCTTGTACTAATGCATGCTCTAAGAAGATGACGGATACATTGCAGCTTGAGACTAGGAACCATCCTAATCCTTACAAACTTAATTGGCTCACAAATGTTGGAGGAGTACATGTTTCGAAACAAGCATTGGTTTCTTTTACAATTGGTGAGTTTGAAGACAAAGTATGGTGTGATGTTGTTCCTATGGATGCATGTGCTTTGTTGCTAGGCCGTCCTTGGCAATTTGATCGTGATGTGATCTACCTTGCAAAGAAGAATGTGGTTTCAGTTCTACATAAAGGGAAAAGGATTGGATTAAAACCTTTGCCTCCTAAATTCGAACCTATGCAACATGATGGCAGCAAGGTTATTTCTCTTTCTACATGGGATGAAGGTGGTTCAAGTAAAAGGAAGAAGAAAGACAAGCAGCAAGATAGAGTGCTTCAACTTGTTCGTAAGTCTCCATTTGAGATAGGTGACTATGTGTGGCTTTCTTTGAGTGCACAGAAGTTATACAACAACCGCAAAGACAAGCATGAATCCTTTGATGAAGGGCCTTTTAAAATCGTGCATAGGGAGAATTATGATACATTTCAAGTGCTACTTGGTGAAGGCGTTTGTGCTTCTCTTAGTGCAAATGATCTTGTTCCTTGTTATGATGTAACTTGAGGACAAGTTAGTTTTCAAGAGGAGGAGTATGATGCGGATGCATTCAACGTTTCCTTTCTTAGTCCGTTTCTTTAATGTTTCTTAGATTAGATTTTGGCTTACAAGTTTTTACCTTTCACTTGAAAGGGTTTTTCTTGTTTTAAGCATTAGGATTTCTATTTTGATTAGGAATTGTTTTGGTCTAGTGAGTTCCTATTTGAATTAGGACTTGTTTTTAACAAAGTAAATTCCTAAGTGGATTAGGACTTGACTTTGGTTTTTAGGCGTGTCTAGGTGTTTTAGGAGGATTGAATAACCTAATCTAAGTTGAATTAAACTTAGTTAGTTTAGTCATATCCGAATTAGGAACTTGGGGATCAAGTTTCGGTTTTCTTAGGTTTTCTAGGTCAAATGGGATTCTAATTCAATTAGGATTAGTTTTCTAATTTGATTAGGTTTAGAATTAGTTTTGAGTCTATAAATAAAGGTTGTAAACTTTGAATTAAAGAAGAAGTTTGTTTTGTTGATTAAAGCTTTATTGCTTGTTAATTTGGAACGTTTCTTTCCAAGTTTTCTTTGTGTTTGACGAGTGAAGTTAAACATAAAAACCCTTAGATTAGGCGAGTGAAACCTGATTTAAGAGAGGTTAGATTAATTAGTGAGTGAAGCTAATTCAAACTATCCTCAAAAAACCCCTAAATCACGAGATTAAGGTGAGTGAAGCCTTGAAATCAGATTTAGAACCCTTAGGCGAAAACAAACGAGTGAAGCTTGTTTAAACCTAAGACCAAACGAATCAAGAAACGCATCAATAAAAACCTGAGTTAAACAACTGAGTTGCATCGTTGCTTGATTAATTCATCATCTCCCAGTTCAAACTTATGTTTAGGGATTTTTGGATTATTTTTCTCTAGTAATTGAGTCGACGTTGCAAAATTGAAAAATATCATGTGATCATTTGTGACAATCCTCCACTCTTTCTTGTTAGGCGTCACATTAAAGTGCTTAATCATATAAATACATCCCTCTTTGAACTTTTCTCTAAAATCAGATGCATCTTCTCTTGTAATTGAAGCATGTATGTGTTGTCTCTGTTTTATTGCCTTAGATTTTATTTCAAAGAGATATTAGGTAATAACAAATATTGGAATAATACATGATAGTTGTTGTGCAAAAATACTTACGTCTTCATCAGCTAGTATCATGTCAATACCTAGAAACTTATTGGACTTCGGGCTAATTACATCCCACATTCTAGTGATTCTTATCTTTAGAGTCCAATCTTGCCTCTCATTGCTAATCTTCAAGTCCTCGATGAGATTATAACTTTCGTTCAAACGATGTCCTATCTCTAAAAATCATTAGGAAAAAAAACATGTTAATTACATATAAAATATAGAGGGAAAAAAAACTGACATATATCAACATCTCCTATTAATGATGCAAGCATTCTATTATACGCGTTACAAGCATATAGACCGAGTAGTTAACATTCCGTGATCAATTAATTCAATTGGTATGATGTATGTGTGTTAAAGGTGTTGTGAGTTTGTGACCAAATAATAAACGTTTACACCAAATAATAAACCAAGTTTATTATAATAAATTAATAGTGTAAAGATTTATAATAAACCCGCTCTGTTTCCGTAAAAAGGGATATACTAATTATCAAGAACTTTGGCTCTCTAACGACTAAAATCTTAACCCCTGCAATTTCATGTCGTGGTAACCCTCAATAATTATAATCATAGGCTACTAATTATAATCATAGGCTACTCTAAATAAAGAAAAACCATAAGAAATTGGGCTAGGATTATTTTGGACAATCTTCTCATTAAAATAATCAATAGGAGATTGATAGTAATTGGAATCACTATTTATGACCAATTTGGCTATTATTGTATTGGATAATCATCTCATAAAATAATCAATAAAATTGGCAATAATTGGGATTACTATGTACTTATTGACTAATTAAATATTAATCATAATAAAAACAAAAAAAATACTCCTTGATATTAAAATTAATGATCAAAATTTAACCTCTTTAGTCATACCTTTTGCCATTTTTTGTAGCCATTGACCGTGCTAGGAATTATGATGAAGAAATCTGAGAAGGTTAAACAATTATGATTAGCTACATGATTAATAACTAATTATCATACATTTGCAAACATGTAAATTATGAATGGTTTTAGTATCCAATAAATAAATTAACAATTATATCTGTTAATGAAAATTAGAGTCGCGTGCGTAGAAATTGAATGTTAATAAGTGTCGTTGAACAAAAGGAGAGGCTAGAGGGTTTATATTAGCATCAAATTGATTTAATGGGTTTCCTCTTAGGAATAGAATTATTATATTAGTTGGATTAATAAAATTAATAAAATTATGTGGGATAATGTAACCATAAAATTTTATTGTGCATAAAAAAATTATATTTTTTTAAAATAATTTGAGTAAAATAATGCTACTCCTAGTCATCAGAGTCCTAGTCGTCCTCATCATCCTTATCATCATTATCATTCTGATTATTAGAAGGAAAGGGATCATAGCACATCCGCACATATGTATAATATCCATCTACACTCTTTAAAAAGTGAGAAATTCACGGAACTGTTCCTTATGAACAGTAGGACAGTGTCCTTCCGGATTACCCTCGGCTTGGGATGCTATTTATGGTCTTGCCATTGTATTCTGACATTGCTTTCCAACTCATCTTTGTCCTTTTTCCCCTTTTCTTTTTCCCTAAAATCACTTGCTATCACTCATTTTGTCCTTCTTCTTTTCTCTGTCTTCGTACTTGCTTCTTCTTTCATTTTTGTTTTTCCTTCTTCTTTGCTCTTTCTTTTTTGTTTGTTTGTTCTCCATTGAAGCTTATATGAAGTGATTTGTAAAGAGTGTAGATTTTTTTAATTTTTTGGGTTGAGCTAATATTAAATGTGAATCTTCTGAAATTTTGGAATACTCTTGACTTTCTTTGGTTTGAGTTTAGTAATTTGATTTTTGAATTTCGATGTTTTTGATGTTGGTTCTTACTGATTTTGATTGTGTTAGGGTCTCTGTTCATTTTTCATTCTATTTTAAATTAAAAGGATTTTATTTAAGTTAAGCTTTTAAGATATAAATTCGTAAATTGTGTTGGTTGTTCTATAAGCTTCTGGATTTTTGTTGTTATTTAGAGATAAAGTATTTTTTAATCGCTTCTGACAATTTTGTTCTTTGTTGCATGCAGTTAACGCTTTGCCTTTGGTGAAGGTGTTAGTGAGCTCGGCTGTATCTGCTGTGAAAGTACTTATTCTCAATAACTATTGGTGTTGTTTATCTTTAATTGTTGGAATTTAATTGCTATTTTGTTGAGGTTCAGTTCGATCTTAGTGATGATGGCTGTAAATACGTGGTTTGAGGCTGTGATTGTATAGATGTTTGGCAAATTGAAATCTATATATTTTTTATGTGCCAGATTATTTCTTGCTAATGAAAAGTAACTGTTTATTTATATGGCATGTTGTTCTATATATTCGAGTTTAGTTGGTGACTGAACGGATCTCTTGTTGCAAGAATTACTTTACCCAGGTGAGGCAATAGGAAGTCAAAGTCGAGGTCTTTCTCAAGAACTTATCAAGTTGCTTCCAACTTCTAGACATAAGGCGGGCGATTTATTCTCAAGGAAAAAATCCAGAGAAAGGTAATATTTTCAGATAAGTGCTATTTACTACTAAGAGTTAACAAGCTTCTTTTCATCTATCATGTGTTGTGATGTTTTTTTGCTCTGCCTCGTGTAGTGTCAGTGGAAAAAAAAACACTTAAAATTTTGCTCATGTCTGCTGCTGAAAGTTAAGAAAGACTTATAAGAAACATTTTGCTGTCATGATTATCTATCACCATCAGTGTTTCTGAAATGGTGCTCCTTGAATTGTGCGGCTTCATTGCTTCTTTAAGATGTAGTGTAGAACTGTAGACAGAGATCACCAGCTTTTATATCCTAATGCACACGAAATTCCTATCGAAAATTGCCAGCTCTTCTTGGTATATAGAGTATAATAAATGTTAAAACAAGTATGGAATTTACCTGAATCTATAAGACATATCATATAGAGATTATATATAGATGGCTTATTGGTGATTTGTGTCTTTTATTTGCATTTAGGTTTTTTTGGCCAACAACAAAAAAATAGGATAGGAAATTGTAAAAGATAATTAGAATAGCTAGCATAATAATAATAATAATAACTTGAAAAGGGTGTTTTAAATCGATTCCTATTTTAAGTAACATTGCCTACTTTGATTATAGTTCTTCGATTTCAGAGTTTAGTGTGTGGATCACTATTACTCATTTTATTTTGCTTTTTGATTATGCCTTTTTGTGTGTGAGTGTGTGTGTTAACTTTTTCGCGATCATTTTCATTTTGGATTTGATTGAGATGGAAGGTGATTCTATAGGGGTTGTAGTATAATTGGTTATTGTTTTTTTGTGTTGATCATTGCTTTAGTGATCAGCGTTAGCTTACATTACGAGTATACAAGTGGATCAGGCAAGCTTGTCAATTGTTTGTACTTTAACATTATTTTGACACATGATATTTTTAATATGAAGAGTAGAAAATTAAAGAATATACATTTATATATGTTATTAAAATATTTTCTATTCTAATTGAAATAGACTTTGTTGCCAAAATTAATCAAGTTGGAGGAAAAAAAAATAATGATCATACACCGTCATCCTTGGCTAAAAATACTATTCTAATTATATACTTCCTCTGTTTTTTTTAGTTGACACCTTTCTATTATCACGCTTGCCAACGCATGTTTTTAACGATTAATATCTCTAATTATAAATATTGTAAAATTATAAAAAGTGGATATTAATAAAATATACATTGAAATGATTCAAAAAAGATCCCACATGAATATGTTTTATCGTATCTATAAACCACAAAAGCGAGTCAAAGCGTGTTGTGTGAATAGTGTAAAAGTCAAACAGTTTCAACTAAAAAAAAATGGAGGAAGTAGTTCCTTAAAAATGGAAAGAAAATATTATAGTTATGGAGGTTTGACCAAAGGAAAAATAAAAGAAAGAAAGAAAAAAAAAGGCGGGAAAATATTTAATTTGAAGATGACACGTGTCATTTCTGATTCGCCTTTAGTATATAGTTATAGATATTTGAGTATCTCGCTTTTATTGAAATTAAGTGTGACAATTGAATTGTTATGTTTGGTTTTGATGGTGGGAAGATACGTCAGGTGTTAAAAAAGAAAAAGGTTTTCTTACACTTTCCTTAGTTCATACTTCAATTTTTTGGTTGAGATTGCGACTTTTAGGCTACTGTTAACTTCATAATCATGATAGTATGTGATTGCTTTGTTTATTTTTCAATAGTGATTGATTTCTCTTTTACAAATGGTATGATGAGCATATATCGTTTGCTGTTGCTGTGGTTTATATTTAACTGCTAACATTTTGATCATGTTGTTGGTTTATTCTTATTTTGAGGTGGGGATGTGGGGGTGTTTATATTGAACGAAATTTAGTTATATTATCTTGTTACATAGTGCTTTTTTAGGTGAAATCTTTGCTAAAACGAGTGAGATTACATGTATGTTAGTTTCATTTTTAGCTTCTTAAATGAATTTCTAGCTGTTTATAGATAAATGAATGAATTGGGTTGAACAAATATGTAGAGAGTTTTTTTGGATTGTGTTTGGGTCGGATGTGTTGTTTTGTTGATTATTTTTCATGCTTTTAGGGTTTTGGAAGTGTGAGAAGCTAATCTATTGATTGAATTGAGGATTAAGAAGCCGATTGTGTGTGTAAGGGTGAGCAATATCTCAACTTTATAGAAAAATATTCTGTATGTTTGTAATTTGGATTTTACTAGAAAATGGTTGTTAGGTTGCTAGATTTATTGCTTACTTTATTTGATCTATGTAATTCTTACTTAGGTATATGGTATTGTTGCTTTAATTAAGTGACAGTTGAAAGGCTATTTGATGGGACAAAACTAGAAAGAGAGAAAAATAGAAAGAAGGATTTTATCATGCTTTAGTAAACTCTGGGATTTCTTTTCAATTGGATTGAAAAACGGATTTTAAATGTATATATCTGTAAAAGTTGTCAATATCTTCTACTAAATTGTGATCTCTTGTGATTTTATTTTTGTAGCATGTGAGATTTAGGGTTCATTATGCATTATATAAATACAATAAGTAATCATGGTTGTGCATGGTTTGATTGTATTCACAGCAGTCTGTGAGTGTTCGAGGCTACGATTGTGGTTGTTGATTGTGTTTTACTGGTATGACTGGTTTATAATTGTCTATTAACTTCCCTCTTTTTTTTTACTCCTAAGGTTTGGTCCTATGTTTTTGGGTTTGGTGACTTTGGTCTATAGCTCTAGCAGTTTGGGATTGATTAAGTTTGTTTTATAGCTCTTAAATGTGGGCAAAATTTTGCGAGCTGATGTTGTTTTCAATACTCATAAAATTTCAGTGACAATATATAGTTGCCCCCATTGACCCTGGTTCATATTCTCTTCCAGTCTTCCTTCTTCACCATATCTATGTTACTCCCTTTTTCTCTATCTGTCTTTCTCTTACACAGAGGCACACACAGATGAGTGCTTAGTCTCTCACCCATAAGGTATTTATCACTTTTGTGGAAGCTCCTAGATTGACAAGCCATCCATGTGCAATTACTTCAGTGGCGGTCCAATGCTGAATTCCATGTATGCCTTTTCTACCCCCTATTTGGTTCATATTAATACAATCTGATAGGAAAGTCTTTATTTAATACAATCTGTTTGAATGTGAATGAGTTGTTTTCTATAAGGCCTTATCACTAGGTGATAATTAATGACAATAATGGTAATGAGTTTATAAGTAAATTTGTCAGTTTAGTCTTGTGACAATGATCATGATAACAATTCTCAATTTCTATGTTTTTCTCCTCATAAACTTCCATTCATTAGCACTCGAAACCATCTCTAATAAGGTAACAAGTGCTGATGAAAATTTACAAAGCAAAACACATACTTGGAGATAATTGAAAATAAATTTGCATTATTATGGGGCTTTCTCTGCATATTTATATACAAGACTATTTCCATTACCACCATTAATTGGAGTGAGACTCGTGAGGATACTGGGGTAAGTTGACTACTATTTGTTAAACTTGAGATGTCAAAAGGGTGAGACTCTAGACTGGTATCAATTAAAAGGGGTTTCGCTAAAGTTGCTACTCCTTTGTTAAGATTGGATTTGATAGGGCTAAAACTCTCTTTGCCATAATAAGACAGTCTCTTTGCAAAGTTATAGAGCTATTTAATTGACTTTCTTGGATGATTACACATGTTAAGTTTTGCCTAAGGTTCACCTCAAGCTTTTAAATTCTGAAAAGTACTCAGATTGATAAAAAAAAATTGATAAAATTTGATCTGAGAGGACTTAGATTCATTCATGGTTTCAATTGTAATTTTCAATACCTTGCACAAAGCAAACTCCTGAAAATTATCTCAATATTATTATACGGTCACTTGATATTAGCCATTTGAGAAGACTGCTTTACATGCTTTTGATTATTGACTCAATATTTCGGATTATTGATATCAGCCTTTTTTGCCCCTTATCTTAGTTTGAGTTTTATAAGGCTTGTAGTTGATTTGCTATGTATTGCAGTGTTCTATTTGGTGATTATATCAATGATAAGTGCTTTAGTAGCCTTTTATTCTATGGAATCTCTTGGAGCAAATTTCTAGATTTGGTTGATTCTCATCATATTTATGTTATAAGCATTTTATTCCTCTTTTATTCCTATTTATTGTATTTGTGTTTTTTAAATTTGTTATTTAACTTTTTCCTGGTTCATGAATCTTGGCTATGATGAACAAAACAGAAAGGGGAAGAGCATGTCAAATGAATGTTGAGCATGTCAAACAAAACGCAAGAAGAGCTCACACACCATAGCTTATTCATCTGCCAATGGCCTTGATTTTGTTTGGTTTAAGGTATAATGTTGCTACCATAATATCTGTTAGACCTGATCAAGTATGGCCCGACCCGATTCTGGGCAGAATTTTTCGGCCTGAAAATTTATTTATTTTGGGCGGGTTTGGGAATGCGTTTTTATGCATATTTAGTTGATTTTTTAGGCCCGGCCCAAAAATGGCCTGAAAAGCCCGCATAGCCTGACCATTTTGGGCGGGTTTGGGCACAAAAATTCCAGCCCTAAGCTTGGCCTGGTCCAGCCCGGCCCGAGTAGTGGACATAATTTTTAGCTTCGGCCCGACCCGCCTAATGATCACCTCTAATATCTGTTTAAGTGATCGTTAAATCTTCTATAAAATTGGTTAATAACTTTTCAAGTTTTCATCATCCCATAACTTGTGAAAGCATAAGGATTAAATATTGTTTATGAAAGTATTGTTCAACTGTTTTGGTTTGGTAACAATGGCATCCTATGAAGCACTTGGTAAAGAGACAATGGCTGATATAAGGAAGTAATACAATTACACAATTATTGAAAACCCATCCTCAGTTGAGTCGTTTAGCAAGTGATGTTTCGGGGTTTTTGGAGTCCCTCGGGAGAGTTACAATTCCAAGAATGCGCGTCGACCATCTATACCTGCAAAACCACGAAAACTCCGGTTGGGTGGAGTTCCGCCTCCGACGATCAAGTTAGAACGTGTCCGGATGTATAAAAGTGCGGAATGTAAGGGTTTTTCTCTCGGATTCCGAGAGAATTCTGCAATTAATATTGCTCGGGTTTTTTGTGTGTATTTATGAATGTGTAATAAATGAGGATTTTCCTCTATTTATAGTGAGAGGAGATCAGTTCTCCTTTCATAGTTAGAGTGCCACGTGTCACTAGAGGATTGGTTCTATCTCTCTGATGATGACACATGTCAGCATGCGGTTGGTCCATTTGGACCGGGGGTATTTTTACCCTAAACATTTGCCCCTCACAGGTGTGATGTGGCATGCCACGTGGCACCTGTGACAAGTGTCATACTCTGAGAAGGTAACGTTTCGTCTCCTTCTCTCTCCGGTTTTTTTTTTTTGAATTTGAATTTGAATTTTGAATTCGAATTAGGGAGGTGACGGTTCACCTTCTAGGTGTCTCTATAAGTAGTGATCCCCCTCCTCTCATTTTCACACTTTGCTTATTTTGAGAAATTTTCCTGAGAGAAAGAGAGAAAGCTCTGATACTGGCTGCTATTTCTTACACATCCGTCTTCCTTTTCCTCACTCATCTGGTCACCGTCTGAGTGCTCTTTGTTTAGAACTTGTTAAAACCGCCTGAGGGTCTTTTGTCATCCCCCTATCTTTCAATACACCCACAACCGGTCTACCGTCTAGGGTGAAAGGAATGGTGTCCTTCCAACAAGTGTATTATTCCGATAGAGGGTTCAGAATTATTACAGAGGTAATTCTTCAGTAAAGTCAAGTGATCGGAATGCCTAGGTGGAGGCCGCTTCCGATCAGTAATATCAGGGTACAATTGATATTACAGCTTAATCTTAACTGAACCCTTCGGGTCGAACCCAATCGAATCTCCGATCCGAGACGTCGAATTAATCCGAAAGGATTTAATGAGTCGACAGAGTTTTACGAATACAGACGTTGGAAATCGAGCCTAGGGCGTCGATACCGAGCGTCGCAAAATCACAATCGACAAGCATGAGCGTAGCCATAGCTAGGCTAGGCTAGCTCATCGCAACCTAGGTGCACCATGTGTGTGCTAGGCGCACCATGGTGTGCTAGGCACCATCGCAGCCTAGGCACACCTTAACAGCCCATCGCATGCTAGCATGGGTGCCTAGGTGCGCATGGTAGCCATCGCAAGCCACCACACCCATCGCAAGCCCATGCACATGCCTAGGCGCAACATGCGTGGCCTAGGATGGCTGGGCGCTGTCGCAAGCCTAGGTGCCTATCGCAGGGCCATGGCATCACCAGGCGCGCCATCGCAAGCACTAGGTGCTGCGTGCGTGCGTGCCAGGCCTGACAGCACCATCGCAAGCACCAAGTGCTAGCATGGTTGACTACCTAGCAATGGCGCGCCATGTGCGTATGCTTGAGTGCTAGCCTTCGCATGGCAGCACTAAGCATCGCAGCACATGCAAGGGCTGGGGCCAGCTCGATGCTAGGCCTGACACTCGCAGCCTCGCACAAGCAGCCTCGCATGTGATGCATGTGGGCTGACAGTGCGTGGTGCGTGGCGCATCGTGCAAGTGCGTGTGTGCGATGGGGTATGCGAGTGGTGCGAGGGTCAGTGCGGCCAGCATGCGTGGCTCGCTAGCAGCACGCATGCTGGCTGTGCTAGCGATGCTATGTGGAGAGAGAGATGCGTGGTGCGATGGGCATTGCTAGGCTGCCAGCAGCAGCGCCTAGCACTGGCCAGCACCAGCGCCTAGCATGGCCTAGCACTAGGCATGCGAGGCTGCTGGGCAGCACCATGCTAGCTGGCTCGCTGGCCAGCGCCATGCTAGCTGGCGTGCTAGCTGGCAGCAGCCCAACTGCCCATGTGGTGGCGGTTAAGGTGAAGGGGTGGGGACCAATCTTGGGCAAGGCCTTGAGGAACAAGGCAATGGTCCCCCCCACCCATTCATGGTCCTCACCTAACACACTCTCTCTCTATTTGACACTTGTTGCATTGTGATTAGTTTTGTTTAACAATTTATTTTAGAAATAAATTAATTAGCAAAATTCATTCTCCCACATTGGTGGAGGATGAAATATCAAGGGAACATTTCCCTATAAATACCAAGCTTGGTATAGGGATTTGTTACAACCTTGAGTGGAATTAAAAAGACAACTCTAGAAAAGAGTAAACCTTTGATTCGTAAAACTCATAGTTATTTTGTCCGGGTCTTGACTAACCTTCAAGACTTAGGACGCTCGGGTCGGGTCGAGGGTACGATCCGTCAGAGATCTCGTCTTTTCGGGATTTTGAAGTAAGAGCTCTTTAGGAGCGAAGCACGCGTCAAAGGTATAATTCTTATCCTTAATCTTGTTTGATTAAGTTTATTATGCTTGTTTAATTGCTTTAATTAAGGGGCGGGTCTTGGTGGGTTTCCTTCCACGTAGTGTCGGGTCACTACGAAACTCTACAGTGGTATCAGAGCCACGCTCCTTTTTATTTTTGCAATTATTGTTTAATTGAGGTGTTTTAAAGAATTTAATTTTTCTGGTTCATGTTAATCTAATTAGATTAGATGCACGTTTTAATTGAATTTTAAAACTCGATTTTATTATCGATTTGGCTGTCGAACCCAGATTTTGGCTCAAAAATAGTGATTTTTGGGTGAAATCGACATTCTGGAACTGTTTCAATCCTTCTAGGGATGTCCAGAAGCCAAATTCGAACCAGAAACCCATTTTTTCTGGGGTTTTTTGTTTTTCAACGAAAGTTTTAATTCGTTTTAAGCCTTGATTAATGTAAGCATTACAAGGTTAGATTAAATGCATATTTGCATCACTAATCTACTGGTTTTAAAATATCCTTGAGCATAATAATGGAGTGTTTATTAGTGCTTAAGTTGATATACCAAGTAATTACATAAACTTGTTTTTCACAATTTTGCTAATAAATTGCAATAAGGTGTGAAAACTTGTTGTGATTTTGCATTTTGAGTTCCTAAGTAATGTTAAAGTTCTAATCTTTAAGTGTTTAAATGATTGGAATCCTAACCCTAAATTCCAAGTTGAACAAAGTTTGGATTTTTTCATGTTTTTGGTTGATTAAAATCCATTATGTTCAATTACTTGTGAGTAAAATTTGATTAATCTTCATATTGGAAAATGTAATCTTGGTATTTTACACAAGTATGCAAGTTGGAAAATTTTATCATTGGATGATTATTTTGTTTTTCCAACTCCCTTTTGTCAAATCCATGATTAATTTGCATATTGGCAAGATTAATTTTGGACATAGCTCATTTTATTTTAAGCATAAAGCTTGACCTAATTTTGTTCAAAATTGATAATTTTGGATAAATTTGGGCTTGTGCACCAATTAAAATAAAATTGCTTAAGTTAGACTTAACATTTGTTTTATTTTATTTTTCCCTCAAAATTAATTCTAAAATTTGATTTAGAATTGATTATCGTCGCACACAAATCGGAATTAAATTCCGAGTTAAATGCACGCAAAACGATGCAAAATCGCAAGCGTCACCAAGGCCAATCGGGCTGCCTAGCAGCCCACATGTAGGCTGCCTGTGGTGCGCACAAGGCTGTGCATCGCTTGGTGCGTAGCTGTGTGGCGTGGAGGGGTGCTGTGTGGTGCATGTGCTGGCGCGCAAGGGCCCTAGGCTGCTGGTATGCTTGTGCGGCTGCTGGGCAGCGAGGCAGCAAGCCCCAGCCAGCCAGCCCCTGATGCTTGTGCCAGCAAGCTGCTGGTGCTAGCATGCTAGGCAGGCTGTGCTAGGCGCACCTGCTAGCTGCCAGCACCACGCACCATGGCGCAAGGGGCCATGGGCTGCCTAGCAGCCTTGGTGCGCCAAGCATCATTGGATGATGCTCTTCTTGCTTAAAGATGAGCTATGAATTTTGCGATTTTTCCGTATTAATAATTTTAATTAATTATTTTAACGAGGCTAAAAACCTCGATTTTCGATTTTGCAAAATTTTGACAAATTATGGGTTATGCCGACTTAATTAACCGGATTAATTAAGTACGGATGCGGAATTTAGTGGGAGCTTAATTGAATGCGTTGGCATTTTGCGTTTAGAAATAATGAATTAAACCACTTTGACTAGTTTTAATTAGGCGCGTTAATTGGATTAACGACCTAAGTTAGTTACTAGTTTTGCGTGTTTAATTATGTATTTCGTAAAATTGCATTGGCCGTTCACAAATAGTAAACGGGTGAATGAAAATTGCTTTCAAAACAGGTTGTTTGAAAATGCCAACTAGTGGGGCCCGACTAGGATAGAAAATACGGACTGCGTTCCGTTATGTATTTTTGTAAATTTAAATACGGTCTGCGAACCGTTAAGTATTTTTGTACTATTTAGATTAATCTTAGTCGTTCTAGCTAGCTTCTTTTACTTCATTTTGGCCAAGAAGTCTCAAGACGGTGTTCGAGGAAGACGAGCCAAGATGAAGACCCATGGAAATTGAAGATTTCAAGGGGTCATGCTAGTTTCCAAATGCATCTATTTTATGCCTTATATATTGTTATATATATTTGTTTGCTAGATGCATGTCTAGGATTTCTATGATGTTGCGATGATTAGTTAAGTTCACTTAAATCAACCAACATAGAAACCCTGGGTCCCTTAATAATATTGAGCTAAAATTTGCCATTCCAAGGACAACACTTATCGAACTAATGCGCGTACGTGATGGATTACGCCAAAGCGAGGCATCACTACTTCCCTAGGAACGTAAGGTATACTAGGTATACGAGTTGGTCTTGGTTAAGCTCAACGATATCAGTAAGGAGTCCTTAGATGTCGTGGCAAAAGAGATAAAATGTCAAGAGTGCATTAGATACGACGTTTTATCGAACCAAGAGTAGCTTGGAGCTATTAGCAATTGGATTGCTTACCTTAAGATATTTAATGGTTAAGACAAGCCAAAGCATGCTTATCCATTTCTTGAT
Organism: Chenopodium quinoa; assembly: GCF_001683475.1. Taxonomy (NCBI): domain Eukaryota; kingdom Viridiplantae; phylum Streptophyta; class Magnoliopsida; order Caryophyllales; family Amaranthaceae; genus Chenopodium; species Chenopodium quinoa. Next base: position 2,141,757 of record NW_018742287.1, on the reverse strand, counting down.
CTTTGGGATCTCGGAATCATTTTATTCTCGCCCATAAGGGACAATCTTAAAATGCGTGGATAAAATGTTCAATAAGTGTGAATAAATGCATGAACGCTTTAAATTTCAACTTATTGATGTATGAATGGTTTTTCATTTCAAATTCTTTCAATTGTAGAATCATGTCTGCAAGTAACACAAACAACAACCATGTGTGCCCGGAACTCCCCGATAAGTTAGCTATCAAGCTTAACTTAACAAACCTTGATGAATGGGAAGAAGAACTCAGGAAAACTCTCCGGAGTTGTTCCAAGGAGTATGTTCTGGATACTTCCCTCCCAACTCTCTGTTCCAAGACCCTCTTAAGTGACGAAACTTATTGTGCATGGTCGAAAGACTGCAAATTAGTGTCACAACTCATGGCTAACTCCATCCCGGAAGAATGGAAAGAAAAACTTCCATTTTCCTTCCCAGATTTGTTCCTTGGAGGACTAAGGGATGTTGTCGGTGTGAGATTCTCTAAGAGTTTCAACGACAACAATGATGGACTCTTGTTTGAAGTGACTAGGTCACTTACGGACATGAATGTGAAGCCGTCGAATCAAGGTTGTCTTGCGAAAGAGAGGTACCATCTTTGGTCTATGGTCTGCAACACTAAGTTGAGACCAGGTATGCCCCTCCGACCCCATGTGGCAAGAATGACTAAGCTCTTCAAGCACATGGAACTCCTCGGAATTCCACTAGAAGATGGAATGGCCGGTCATATTTTGCTCACTTCACTCCACTCAGGATATGATGCATTAAAGGCATATATCTCTGATTCAAAGGAGACACATTCCTTAAAGAATGTGGTGGAGCTTCTGCACCAGGCCAACTCATTTGGGGCAACCAAAAGACCAACATGAAGGAGGGATCTCAAGGTTAAGGCTAAGATGCGTTGCTTCTACTGTGGCGGGCAAGGCCACTTCAAGAGAGAATGCAAGCTCTTTCGGGAGGAGGAGGAGAGGAATGGAGCATCCGCCTCAGGTATCTTCCTTAACACTTGTGGATTAAGCTTATCATAAGGTATTGGATACCAAGTATGACTCACTTAATGTTACCTTTTCAGGGACCAAGTGAGAAGCTTATCAAGTGTTGGTGCATGAAGACGACGAAGATGGCTTTTCGGTCGTGCTTGCATGCACTATTTTGTCTATGACATTTAATTAAAACTATTTCTAGTTTTATCATGCTTTGAACATATTATCCATGGTGTTGGACACCTATGAAATTTAAATGTAAGACTTTTAACAATAGTTGTTTCAAGTTTACAAATTTATGTTCAATTAAATTGCATGTTTTACATATGACAAAAGTTGATACCACTATGCTAAGACGATCGAGTCGAATCAAACCTACTTGTGGCATTATCGTCTTGGCCACATTAACATCAAACGCATCAAGAAACTTCTTCAAGAAGGTGTTCTTGACTCATTTGACTTAGAGTCATTTGAAAATTGCGAAGGATGCTTATTAGGCAAGATGATCAAACAGCCATTCTCCAAGTTGGGAGAAAGGGCAAGTGACTTATTAGGACTAATACACACGGATGTATATGGACCTATGAGCACACCCGCAAGGCAAGGTTACCGATATTTCATCACTTTCACCGACGATTATAGTAGATATGGCTATATCTACTTAATGTCGAATAAATCTGAATCCTTTGAAAAGTTCAAGGAATTTCAGAAAGAGGTTGAAAATCAACTTGGCAAGAAAATTAAAGCACTTCGATCGGATCGAGGTGGCGAATATTTGAGCCATGAATTCGACGATCATTTGAAAGAATGTGGTATTCTTTCAGAATTGACACCTCCTGGAACTCCTCAATGGAACGGAGTGTCCGAACGGAGGAATCGGACCTTGTTAGACATGGTTCGGTCAATGATGGGTCTTAGTGAACTCCCTATCTCGTTTTGGGGACATGCGCTACAAACAGCAGCACTAACACTGAATAGAGCTCCGTCAAAAGCTGTTGAAAAGACTCCATATGAATTATGGACTAAGAAACCTCCAAGGTTGTCTTTTCTCAAGATTTGGGGATGCGAAGCATATGTCACGCGATTAATTTCGGACAAACTTCACCTCAAATTGGATAAGTGTTTCTTTGTGGGATATCCAAAAGAAACCAAAGGGTATTACTTCTACAATAAATCCGAGAACAAAGTATTTGTTGCTCGTGATGGTGTCTTTTTGGAGAAGGATCACCTTTCCAAAATGACAAGTGGGAGGAAAATCGAACTCGATGAAGTTCGAGAGGACGAGCAACAACAATGTCAACCTGACAAAACTGACAATCTGGATACTTTGGAAGCATCGGAGAAGATTGGTCAGAGTCAAACAGACAATGTAAATGCTCAACCGATTACCCTACATAGGTCGCAACGACAAAGATCTCAACCAGACAGATACCTCGGTATTGTCTTAACTGATGATCAGGACATCCTAGTTATGGATGGTGATGAGCCGGCGACATACAAGCAAGCTATGACGAGCCCCGACTCCATGTCTGAAAATCAAGTCTGGAACTTGGTGAATTTGCCCGAGGGTTATACACCCATTGGTTGCAAATGGATCTTCAAAGTGAAGACAAAAAAGATGGAAATGTATCGGTATACAAAGCTAGACTGGTGGCAAAAGGTTATAGACAAGTCCACGGGATTGACTATGATGAAACTTTTTCACCAGTTGCAATGCTAAAGTCCGTCCGGATTATCCTAGCGATTGCTGCATATTACGATTACGAAATATGGCAAATGGATGTCAAAACCGCCTTCCTTAATGGGATTTTGGAAGAAACTGTGTATATGACACAGCCAGAGGGTTTTGTCGATCCAGGCAACGCTGGAAAGGTTTGCAAGCTAAAGAAGTCCATTTATGGACTAAAGCAAGCCAACAGGAGTTGGAATTTGCGATTTGATGAAGCGATCAACAAGTTTGGTTTTATCAAGAATCCAGATGAGTCTTGTGTATACAAGAAGGTCAGTGGGAGTGATATTGCAGTCCTAGTACTGTATGTCGATGACATACTGCTCATTGGAAACAACACAAAATTATTGGAGTCCGTAAGGGGCTGGTTGAGAAAGTGATTTTCAATGAAGGACTTAGGAGAGGCACAGTACATATTGGGCATCAAGATCTACAGGGATAGATCTAAGAGGATGATTGGATTAAGCCAGAGTACTTACATTGATAAGGTACTGGCTCGATTCAACATGGAAAATTCCAAAAGAGGGCATTTACCCATGTCCCATGGCATAACTCTCAGCAAGAAATAGTGTCCACAGACACCTGTTGAGCGAGAAAGAATGAATCAGATCCCATATGCTTCGCTAATCGGATCGATCATGTATGCTATGATATGTACAAGGCCGGATGTATCGTATGCCCTGAGTGCAACGAGTCGATATCAATCGAACCCAGGAGAGGCGCATTGGACTGCGGCCAAGAAGATCCTTAAGTACCTGAAAAGGAACAAGGATAAATTCCTGGTGTATGGAGGCCACAAAGAACTGGTTGTTGAAGGTTACACCGATGCTAGCTTTCAGACTGACAGAGACGACTTCAAGTCACAGTCAGGATATGTATTCTGTCTGAATGGAGGAGCGTTTAGCTGGAAGAGTTCCAAGCAGAGCACCACTGCAGACTCTACAACTGAAGCCGAGTACTTGGCTGCTTCGGAAGCAGCCAAGGAAGCTGTTTGGATTCGCAAGTTCATTAGTGAACTTGGTGTTTTACCCTCAATCAAGGGACCGATAGACCTTTATTGTGATAATAATGGAGCTATCGCTTAGGCCAGAGAGCCGAGAGAACACCAGAAGGTCAAACACGTGCAACGACGATTTCACATGATAAGGGAATGGAAATCCGAAGGTGAAATCAGAATTTGTAAGATCGGGACGGATGATAATGTGGCCGATCCTTTGACTAAACCTCTGCCTTAAGTGAAACACAACAGACACGTTGAGGCAATGGGAGTCAAGCATGTTGGAGACTGGCTTTGATATTCCCTGTACAAGTGTTTTAATTAAATAGGGTTGATTTAATGTAAGACACTGTACTAAAACCATTCATTAATGGAGTAATTAATTTTGTGCAAAATTATCATTCGCTCCATTACTATTTAATTGTGGTTTAGAATTAAATAATGAGTCCATTCGATTTACGGAAATATTCAAAACAGGGTATCAAGACCATGTCTTGGATAAAGAAACACCTGTTAAGTGAACATTGAATATTAAATCGAAAAGTATCCCTAATCGAGGTCATCTAACAGATGGACGATTGATGACCGCAATAGATTAGTGTGTAGTATGATTTACAGCACCGTTTCTTGTGCTGCAAGGACGTGACAGTCATAAATCATTTGCACAAGTACAGTTTAGAACTGTACTGGATAAGACCTATGAGAGTACTTTAAGAAAATTTAACTTTTGTCAGAAGTACATTTCTCATTATGGCTATCGAAACTTATTTCCTCAGACCATGAGTACTGTGAAGTTTTCTTGTTTGAGTACTAGGCTCTTAGATGTTTCCTAATGTCTGCCGTAACTAGGGATCATAACGGGAACACTCGGGAGTCTATGTCCTCTTAGTAAGAAGAACTTACAATACAAGACTGGGATTGTCCCCCTACTAACAATAGGGAAAATGTTTTGTTGTTTAAAAGGCTGCTCGAAGAGTGAGACTGTAAAATGCATGGCCATGCTCAGATGGATTTTAGAAATCATCTGCTTATTTGACAGTCGAACTCGGAGATCGAGAAACACTTTTGAACGTAATAAGGATGACAAGGAATCTTACCTTATAGTTCACGAAGAAACATTAAGTGACAAAGGAAATGAGCTATACACAATATGCACACTTGTCCGGAAGGACAAGTGGGAGATTGAAAGGAATGGTGTCCTTCCAACAAGTGTATTATTCCGATAGAGGGTTAAGAATTATTACAGAGGTAATTCTTTAGTAAGGTCAAGTGATCGAAATGCCTAGGTGGAGGCCGCTTCCGATCAGTAATATCAAGGTACAATTGATATTACAACTTAATCTTAACTGAACCCTTCGGGTCGAACCCAATCGAATCTCCGATCCGAGACGTCGAATTAATCCGAAAGGATTTAATAAGTCAATAGAGTTTTACGAATACAGACGTCGGAAATCGAGCCTAGGGCGTCGATACCGAGCGTCGCTAAATCACAATCGACAAGCATGAGCGTAGCCATAGCTAGGCTAGGCTAGCTCATCGCAACCTAGGTGCACCATGTGTGTGCTAGGCGCACCATGGTGTGCTAGGCACCATCGCAGCCTAGGCACACCTTAACAGCCCATCGCATGCTAGCATGGGTGCCTAGGTGCGCATGGTAGCCATCGCAAGCCACCACACCCATCGCAAGCCCATGCGCATGCCTAGGCGCACCATGCGTGGCCTAGGATGGCTGGGCGCTGTCGCAAGCCTAGGTGCCTATCGCAGGGCCATGGCATCACCAGGCGCGCCATCGCAAGCACTAGGTGCTGCGTGCGTGCGTGCCAGGCCTGGCAGCACCATCGCAAGCACCAAGTGCTAGCATGGTTGACTGCCTAGCAATGGTGCGCCATGTGCGTATGCTTAAGTGCTAGCCTTCGCATGGCATCACTAAGCATCGCATTACATGCAAGGGCTGGGGCCAGCTCGATGCTAGGCCTGGCACTCGCAGCCTCGCACAAGCAGCCTCGCATGTGATGCATGTGGGTTGGCAGTGCGTGGTGCGTGGCGCATCGTGCCGGTGCGTGTGTGCGATGGGGTATGCGAGTGGTGCGAGGGTCAGTGCGGCCAACATGCGTGGCTCGATAGCAGCACGCATGCTGGCTGTGCTAGCGATGCTATGCGGAGAGAGAGATGCGTGGTGCGATGGGCATTGCTAGGCTGCCAGCAGCAGGGCCTAGCACTGGCCAGCACCATCGCCTACCATGGTCTAGCACTAGGCATGCAAGGCTGCTGGGCAACACCATGCTAGCTGGCTGGGCTGGCCAGCGCCATGCTAGCTGGCGTGCTAGCTGGAAGCAGCCCAGCTGCCCATGTGGTGGCGGTTAAGGTGAAGGGGTGGGGACCAATCTTGGGCAAGGCCTTGAGGAACAAGGCAATAGTCCCCCCCACCCATTCATGGTCCTTACCTAACCCTCTCTCTCTCTATTTGACACTTGTTGCATTGTGATTAGTTTTGTTTAATAATTTATTTTAGAAATAAATTTATTAGAAAAATTCATTCTCCCACATTGGTGGAGGATGAAATATCAAGGGAACATTTCCCTATAAATACCAAGTTTGGTATTGGGATTTGTTACAACCTTTAGTGGAAAAGTAAAGGTAACTCCATTGTTGAGTATGCCTTGAAATTCGTAAAACTCCAAGTTTGTTTTGTTCGGGCCTCGACTAACCTTCGAGGCTTAGGACGCTCGGGTCGGGTCGAGGGTACGATCCGTCGGAGATCTCGTCTTTTCGGGATTTTGAAGTAAGAGCTCTTTAGGAGCGAAGCACGCGTCAAAGGTATAATTCTTGTCCTTAATCTTGTTTGATTAAGTTTATTATGCTTGTTTAATTGCTTTAATTAAGGGGCGGGTCTTGGTGGGTTTCCTTCCGCGTAGTGTCGGGTCACTACGAAACCCTACATAGGGTACCATCAAGTATGATTTCAGAGAAACGTCTGGGCTCTTCAACAATTTCCAATTGCTCTTGAAGAGGGTACATCTGGCAATCGTCTGGGTATCTAGCAAGCAACAAAAAGATTTTCGGCTGCTGATCTAGATAGCCCACTTTCCCCTTACTCAAAGCATCTTCAAGGTACCGTCTCTACCCCTTGCAACTTTTTTGAGTTTTTTCGGTTGTATAGCTTGTAAAGAGTAATGGACTCACCCAACACACACACGGCACGACCTCGGACAGTTGTCAGCCGGTCACCGGATACGGTTGAGTCTAGGACTAGGGATGCCGTCTGGGGGTGTTTGGACCACCCTTACTCTTCTGCGAATCCGACCGTCTCTGTTCATGTGCAGGATAGAATGGCTCGGACGAGACGGACGGTTGTAGACCCCGAATACCAGTCAAACGGCTCAGTCGAAGCGCCGGCTGACATAGTACAGTATGACCAGCCGGGCGTACCTAGCACGCCCGGAGATGATATCTTGGACGAGTCCGAGGATATAGACGGAGAAGAGACCGTCCAACAATCAGACTCTACAGAGTCTACCATGGAACCGGATGCCCCCCAAGAAGATGAGGAGGCATATAAATGGCCCTCTATCAACAATCCAACAGAGGCGCATATGACCGCCAGGGATGTGGTCACACTAAATGCCACCTTACCCGGATTTTTACAGAAGCGCCTGGTTGGGGTAGGATGGAAGATTGTTGTGCCGCCTGTAGAGGCAACCGTCGTTTGGGATGACGACCTTGACCATGCCGATGATTATTTCGGCTGCTATGAGGCGGCATTCAAAGCCGACCTCTGGTTCCGCCTCCATGATACAATAAAAGCCATTCTAAGGGGTTACGACCTTGGCGTTTGGCAGTTAACACCCAACTCTTGAGTGAATATACTAGGATATATAGCCGCCTGTGAGATGCAGGACATAACGCCTAGCTGGGAGGCGTTTGCACATATGCACTACCTCAGCCGTGCCCCAGGCGGCTGGAACGCGTGGTATACGTTGACCACGCATCCGGAATACATGATGACGCTGGACAAGCTTTCAAAATGGAGCAGCTGGAAGAGCAAGTTTTACTTGGTTTCTTCCCCAGCGTTGCATCAGAACCACTGGCTGCGTCGCTACAATATACACACCCGACTCTCCTTGGAAAGAAATGCGCCCTTCCTAGAGTGCCGGAAGAGGCTTGGACACAAATAATGGAGACGGGGCTCTTCAAGAAGACTTCCCTGCCATTGGATGATGGAAATGAAGTCATTGTCCCCAAGAACTAGGTCCCTCATCCGGACTGGCTTAAGGATGAGGCGTTCCTTTCCGCCTGTGACCTTAGCACCATGTTTATCAGACGTATGTTGACTGATAAACCGGAACTTTATGCCGTGTGTATCATGCTTGAATGAATTTTAACTTTGATTTTAACTTTGAGAAGACGCCTACTAAATCTGCTGCACAGATCCGGAAGGATCTGTTGGAGAAGAAAAGGGCCCAGCTGGCGGCCAAGAATGATGGGGTGAGTGCCGGCTGAGCTTTTTTACCGTTTGCATGGTTTGATGTCAACTTTGTTATTAACCGGCTGTTTTATTTTCTTTTGCAGACGGGGAGCAAGAACGTTCCTCGTTCTTTAACAAAGATGTTGAAGAGACCGGGAGAGGAGCCCTCCCAGCCTACTTCTAAATCTCGAAGGGTTCTGGCTGCCCCTGCCTCTACTGGAAGGCCGTTTGTGCCTGAGAGTCCCACCTCAGCAGGCAAAAGGCTGAAAGACCTTGGCCTAAGCACAGAGTCAGCTAAGGTTGAAACGAGGGAGATCCAAATTCCCTCAAGCCTGGTCAAGCTTGGGCCTATGCGAGTCAGCCTGAAAATCAAGGTATGGCTCTCACCTTTGATCCCCCCTAGCCGCTTGGGCCTATGCGAGTCAAGTCCCAAGCTACCCAATCAGGGGATTCTTCAGGCAGCCGGCAGAATGTAGGTGCCGCCTATGCTCAATACTTAACCAATAAATCTGTTGATGCAGATGCCTCTTCTCGTTTGCCTGACCTCCAACAGTACGCTAAGAGGATGCTGAGGACCCTTACCCGGTCCGAAAAGGAGGCGGTGCCGGGTGTACACCAGGTCAACATAGACCGCATCAACTCACTGCTCGCTAAGGTAATTGGCCGATTGGGGTGCTTTTGTACAATTTTACTCTTTTTCCGGTTGTAGCATAATTGAAAGACTAACTCCATTTCGGCTGAATTTGCAGGTGATGCTAAGGGTAGACGACATGATGGTCCCCTTGCGAAAGAAGCAGGAGGAGGTAAGGGATGCCTATAGAAGGGCAACCGATCTCATAAATGTTACCCAATATAAGACCTCAATGTATGAAATACAAACTAAAAGCCGGGAGATAAAACAGGAGGAGCTTATCAAGGAGCTCACGGCTGATGCTGAGACGGCCAACAAGAAGGCGGCTGACTTTGAGCTGCAAGTTAAAAACCTCCAACCTGATGTCAAGGCATTGGGGGAGGCTGACAAGGAGAATACTGAGCTGCGAGTAGACGTCTCCCGGTTGAAGAATGAGCTGGCCCAGACTCAGGTGAATCACAAAGCTAAGCTAGAAGCTGAGCAAGGCCGACTGATCTCCGAGAACAAGCGCGACTGTGAAGAGCGTATGAAGATGGACTGGTCTCTGATCCACCCGGACACCGACTGGGCTTTCTTTAACCTGCGGTACAAGTACGCCATTGAGGTGTTCGATGCCCAGGTCCTCGGAACAAAGAAGCCGGCTCCCTTTGAAGAATGGGCCGGCATTGTCGAGGAAGAAAAGGAGGAGCAGGTGGAAGAACAAGCGCAGGGTGAGACTGACGAAGCTCAAGCCTAACAAACTCAAGACGCCCCTCCTTCTGGCCAGGGCCAGACGTCTTAGCGTCAGCAGCAGCAGCAACAATGACTTTATTTGTTTTTGTTTCTTTTCTACCTCCGGCCTGCGAGCCGTGTACTTTTGATGTATCTACTTTCCCCGGACGTAGGTCCGGCAGACAATCTTTTCTGTTAATTAATGGGCGTTAGAACGGTCGCACATTCCGCACTCAATCAAATAAATTTATAAATCCTAAAACTAACCCCTAAACAAGTCTAGTGGTAAGTTCGGAGTCGAACCACAAGGAACGGTAATGCTAGATTGTTCTTAATCTAATGCCTAAGCTATGCCGAAGTCGGTTTATGGATAGTGGACACTACAACTACACTAACACACATATAAAGATCAAGATATTACAAAGTCTACTAGGGGCAAAGATCCACTTTGAACAATTAACAAGTTAATGGGAATCGATTTGATAATCAATCATGCAAAGAAAGAATTAAAATGGGAATTAATTACCATCAAGAGCAATCTCTCAAATTCCTAGCCTAGATCCCTCATTTACTAGGTGCATAGAAGAAATTTACCCAAAATGCAATCAAATATATAAATTCTAATTCACAATCCCTTGTCAAACTAGAACTAACATGCAATTAAGTTTGCTATCTTGGGAGATCAATCCAATTTAAAACAAACAACATGCCATCATCAATTCAATCAATTTAATCACACAATTATCATCAAATTTATCTCAAATAACTCAATTAACCATAACAAAGCTTCACTCAACACCTAGTAGAAGGAAATCTACTCAAAAATGATTAACAAAGAAATTAATAAAGCATAAAGAGAGAAGAGAGTAAGAAATGCTCATTGATATAAAATGGAGATCTTCAAATCATCAAATTCCTCCTTTGATTATCCAAAATCCATGAAAACCATTGTTTCTCTCACTTTCTCTCTCTAAAATTTTGAGAGTTTCTCTCTCTAAAACCTAAAACTAACCTAAAATCTATTCTAAACTGAAAAAAATCTGTTTCTTTAATGAGCAAAAAAATCTATTTATACCCCTTACAAAATTGCTTAGGAAGCTCCGCAAAAAGTCAGCTGAAACGGGAAAAGGTCCGACCGAACTCTGAGTAGGTTCGGTCGGACTCAGGGTAGGTTCGGCCGAACTCAGGGTAGGTTCGGTCGAACCTCCCTGATCCTTGTTTGGTCGAACTTTCCTGGTTCGACCCCTCTTGTAAACATGCTGAAAACTTGGTTGAAACTGCCTTGGAGGTTCGGTCGAACTTTTCAAAAGTTTGACCACACCTTGGTTCGACCGAACCTCTTAAAGGTTCGGCCACACCTCCTCTTGAACTTCCTCTTCTTGCTTCCTCTTCTTCCCTTTTGCTCCTCTTGTCTTTGTCCATGCCTCCATACTTGGCCAAGGGGCCTCCTACCGTGCTTAGGACCGTCATGGAACCTGCAAAAGATAGCAAAGATCACGAGAGCATCGGAATGATAAAATTGTGCATAAAGATTATCAAAACAAGCGCAAATAAGCATACTTTTCATCCATAAAAGAAAAGGAAGCCATAAGAGGAGAAAAGAGGTAGAAAACCTAAGAAAAACAGGAGAAAAGAGACCAATACACTACCCCTAAGGGTAACATAAATGTCACTCATCATTAATATATTTTGCCGACTGAGTCGGTTTTGCCTTTGACAAAATTTGCTTCAATTTTTGCAATTTTTCTAGTATGCTTGTACAAGTCTTTTTCCTTTTGCAATTTGATTCAGTACATGCGGTATGTCGGATGCATTGGCTCTGCCTGCCCCTGGACGATTGTTTGCTTATTGCCCAACTCTAAGAAGGTAGCCGTCCAAACAAGCATCCGAATGGATAGATAGGTGGTCACTGACCGTATTTAAAGAAGTAGAATTATTCTAAGTTGGATTAGGAGAAGGTGCCGGCTAGGGCCAACCTAGATTATTCTTTTAACCGGTTACGGGTTACCCTTTGGGTATCCGTTGCCGTTTGTTGGGATGCAGGCGGCCATTGGCCGAGCGTATGTATCATAACCAAGTTAATTGCCAAGGTTTTGACCTTGCTTAATTTGGGTTTGTAACCGGCTGTAGTGCCTTTGGGCAAAGACCGGTTACATTCGACCAAGATTTTAGTTACCGTTTGTGTTGCTTTGAAGCAACGACCGGTTACATTTCGACCAAGATTTTAGTTATTGTCTGTGTTGCTTTGAAGCAACGACCGGTTGTATCTTGGTTTCAATTGATCATTCAAACGACCATGAGTTATCTTTAACCTATACAGTCGGTTAAACCGCTTGAGCTATGATTTATAGAACAATACAACCCAAATGGGAGATGCTCTCTTCGACGAATTCACCCAAATGGGCATCACCGGTTGCCTGCTCATGTTGGAGCAGACAGTTTGAAAACTATTCGGCCATTGGCCTTGTAAATAGCTGCTAAGTTTGATACTTAGGTTACGTCTACTTAGTTTAGAGAAGACGGTTGCCCGGTTGTGCATTGCACAGATGGAACTTTGTACAAAAGACGATGAAAATAAAGCATTCTTTCATTAAAATACTCTATTTACAAAGATTTACAAGTCCTTAGAAGTAGTACTTTTTCAAGTTATCTACGTTCCAGGTGTTGGCTAGCTGCCTGCCGTCTGGAGTTTCCAGGCGGTAGGTGTCACCTTTAATTTCTTCAAAAATCCGGTAGGGGCCCTCCCAATTAGGGGTTAACTTTCTTTGTTTATTGGCCCTACCGGTTGCCTCCATTTTTCGTAACACAAAGTCCCCCACTTTTAGGGGTCGTTTGTGTACTCCTCTGTTGTAGGCTCTCGTCATTCTCAGACGGTATATCTCATGATGCAAGGCGGGATTGCCCCTGCGCTCCGGGAGTGAATCCAATGCTAGACGCATGGCCTCCCAATTTGCCTTTTCATCATAGAGCCTGATTCGAATTGTTGGCTCATAAAGTTCAATAGGCAGGACAGCTTAAGTGTCGTATGTCATGAGAAACGGGGTTTCACCGGTTGCCCCTTTTTCAGTTGTTCTAATGGCCCATAGGACATGAGGCAACTCATCTGCCCATAAACGGCCAGCCCTTTCAATTTCTTTTTAATGCCGTTTGAGATGAGCTTGTTGAAGGCTTCAACTTGGCCGTTTGGTTGGGGACGTCCGACTGATGCAAAACAATGTGAGATCCCTTGATCTCCCAACCAGCTCTTGAGGGTACGCGTTTCAAACTGAGGGCCATTGTCAAAGACCATAGTTATAGGTATCCCAAACCGGGTGATGATGTTTCTCCAGATGAAAGAGATGACATCCCTTGTCTTAATGCCCTTGACCGCCTCTTCCTTAACCCATTTGGTGAAGTAATCTATAGCCACCAAGATATACCTCCGTCCGCCTGTAGCAGGCATATATGGACCCAGGATGTCTATGCCCCATTTTGCAAATGTTACTGGGCTGTAGACAGCCGTCAAATCAGTAGCCGGACGGCGTATGAGCTGGCCGAATCTTTGACACTTATCGCACTTCTTCACCATTTCCATGGCGTCTACCTCAAAAGTGGGCCAAAAGTAGCCTTGCTGCCTAGCCCTTTTTGCTAGAGTTCTGCCGCCTATATGCGATGCACAAAAGCCCGAGTGCAGATCCTCTAGAACCTCTTTCCCTTTTTCCTCCTTTCAGGGGTAACACATTTTAGCAGCGGCTGAAGGTATCCCTTCCTGACGAGTTCTCCCTTGTAGATCTCAAAACTTGAGGCTCGCTTTTTCAATGCAGCCGCTTCTGAAGGGGCGTCCGACAAAGTGTCGTCTGCCAAATAAGCCCGGATGGCATCCATCCAGGTACAACTTCGGTCAAGAACTCCAATGGGATCATGTTCAATGCTTCTTTTTTCCATGACTTCCCAAAAGACTGACATAGGCGCATCACAAGAGGCGGATGATGACAACTTAGATAGTGCATCCGCCTGGTTATTTTCTAACCTGGGCACCTAACTTAGATGAAATTCGTCAAGTGTCCCGACCTCGTCTTTGACCCCCTGCAGATATTTGATCATAGCCGGATGGGTGGCCTCGTAGTCACCATGGTATTGGCTAACGATCAACTGGGAAACGGAGCAGGCGTCAACTTTCTTTGCCCCTGCCGCCTTACATATGCGTATACTGGCTAGCAGGGCCTCATACTCCGCCTCATTAATCGAGGCTTGGAACTTGAACCGTAGAGCGTATTCATATTTGTCCCCTTCCGGAGACTTGCAAATTACGCCTGCACCACAGCCGTTCATAGTAGAGCTCCTGTCTACATACACCTTCCAGACCTGATCAACATTGTCTGGCTGAGCCGACCTTATTATATCTACAATGAAATAGGCGAACGCCTGACCCTTCACTGCTTTTCTTGGTTCGAAGGTTATTTCCAGACTTTGCATTTCAATAGCCCATTTGAGCATTCTGTCGGATGACTCCAACGTTATCATTGGCCTCTTGAGGGGTTGGTCTGTTTAAACCACCACTGGATGTACCAAGAAGTATGGTTTTAACTTCTTGATTGCCATGAATAGAGCAAGGCCAAAATTTTCAACCAAGGGGTACAACAGCTCAGCATTTCGAAGAACATGGCTAATGAAATAGAACGGCACTGAGGGCATGATCTGAGACGGCCAAGTACATATAGAGAACCTCTCCTACTAGAGGGCTGACCAGTCGTGGCAATGAGTGGAGGTGATCTTTGAATTTCTGGAATGTCGCCTCAGCATTTTCCCCCCATTCGAATCTAGTCTTCTTTTTTATTGCCTGGAAGAAGTAGAGGCACTTGTTGCCTGAACGGCTGAGGAATCTTCCCAATGCCGCCAGACACCCGGTAAGGTTTTGGACTTCCTTGACAGTGCGGGGTGACTTCATGTCAATTACCCCCTGTACCTTTTTTGGGTTGGCCTCTATCCCCCTTTGATCAATCAAAAATCCGAGAAACTTCCCAGACTCAACACCAAAGACACACTTTTTGGGATTAAGCATGACCTTATGCCGCCTGAGGGTGGTGAAGGTTTCTCGGAGGTCAGCTAGGTGATCCGTCTGTAGCTTAGATTTGACTATCATGTCATCAATGTACGCCTCCACATTCCTTCCAATTTGATTAATGAAGACTGTATTAATCATTAGCTGGAAGGTAGCAGGCGCATTTTTCAGCCCAAACGGCATCACCGTATAACAGAATAACCCTTGATCAGTGATGAATGCCGTCTTCTCTTGATCTTTTTTTCACAAGGGTATCTGATGGAAACCTGAATAGGCATCCATGAAGCTCATCAAGGCATGACCGGCTGTAGACTCGACCAGACTGTCGATCTTTGGAAGTGGATAGCTATCCTTTGGACATGCCTTGTTCATATCTGTGTAATCAACACACATCTACCAGGTACCATTCGACTTTTTAACAAGAACAACGTTTGCTACCCAGTCCGGGTAGTAGCATTGCAGAATGAACCCGGCATCCTACAGCTCCTTGACCTCGGCGGCTGCCGCCTGAGATCTTTCCTCGTCGTGGTTCCTTTTCTTTTGCCTAACCGGCTTCTTTTTTGGATCCACGGCGAGTTTGTGGACAACAAGATTCGGGCTGACGCCTGGCATCTCTTCCACTTCTAAGGCAAAAATGTCTTTGAATTCTTTCAGCAGTTGGTGCAAATCTGCGCCCAACTTGGCAAAAGCAACCGTCCCCACTTTAACGGTTCGTTCCGGACGGCTGTTATTTAAAACAATGTCATTATTTTCACCAGCCAGCTGGGGACGGAAATCGTCTGACCGTTCCCCGATCAATGATTGCTATTGCTTCTCTTTTTTTACGGCCACCAAGTGGTCCGCCTTTCTCTTTTTGTCGGCTGCTTTGGGAGCAGGCGCGACTTCTGTTTCGGGGTTTTTGGAGTCCCTCGGGAGAGTTACAATTCCAAGAATGCGCGTCGACCGTCTGTACCTGCAAAATCACAGAAACTACGGTTGGGTTGAGTTCCGCCTCCGACGATCAAGTTAGAACGTTTCCGGAAGTATAAAAGTGCGGAATGTAAAGGGTTTTTCTCCCGGATTCCGAGAGAATTCTGTAATTAATATTGCTCGGGTTTTTTGTGTGTATTTATGAATGTGTAATAAATGAGGATTTACCTCTATTTATAGTGGAAGGAGATCAATTCCCCTTTTAGGGTTAAAGTGCCACGTGTCAGTAGAGGATTGGATCCCCTAGGATCTCTCTGAGGCTGACACGTGTCAGCATGCTATTGGACCACGCAGATAGAGTATTTTTACCCTAAACATTTTCCCCTCACAAGTGTGACGTGGCTTGCCACGTGGCACATATGACATGTGTCACGCTTTGAGAAGGAGACGTTTCGTCTCCTTCTCTCTCGTTTTTTTTTATTTTTTATTTTTGGAATTTGAAGTGGGGAGGTGACGGTTCGCCATCTGGGTTCTTCTTCTATAAGTAGAAACCCCCCCCCCCCCTCATTTTCAACACTTTACATATTTTCAAAAAACTTCCTACGAAAAGAGCTCTAAGACCGGCTGCTTTTATTTGCAAAAACTTCCTCTTTCACTCATCCGCCTTCCGTTTGAGTGCTCTTTGCCCAATACAAACTTCAAACAGCCTGAGGACCCTTTGACCTTTCCCTAGCTTCCAATACACCCACAGCCGGTCACAACCGTCTGGGGTATCTTCCAGCAAATTTCCAGAAAAACGCCTGGGTCTTTAGTAAAATTCAGCTGCTCTTCAAGGGGGTACATCCGGCCTACCGTCTGGGGTATCATCAAGCAACAAAAAGGATTTCCGACTGATGATTCAAGGAGTCAACCGTCTTCAGATTTTTTACAACTTCAAGGTACTGTCTCTACCCCTTGCAACGTTTTTGCGTTTTTCCGGTTGTATAGCTTGTAAAGAATATGGACTCACCCAACTCACACACGGCACGGCCTAGGACAGTTGTCAGCCGGTCACCAGATACGGTTGAGTCTAGGACTGGGGATGCCGTATGGGGGTGTTTGGACCACCCTTACTCTTTTGCAAACCCGACCGTCTCTGTTCATGTGCAGGACAAAATGGCTCGGACGAGACGGACGACTGTAGACCCCAAATATTAGTCAGACGGATCAGCCGAAGCTCCGGCTGACTTTGTACCTTATGACCAGCCGAGCGTACTTAGCACGCCCGGAGATGATATCTTAGACGATTCCGAGGACATAGGCGGCGAAGAGACCGTCGAGCAATTAGACTCCACAGAGTCTACTATGGAACCGGATGCACCCCAAGAGGATGAGGAGACATATAAATGGTCCTCTATCAACAATCCAACAGAGGCGCACATGACCGCCTCGGATGTGGTCACTCTAAATGCCACCTTTCCCGTATTTTTGAAAAAGCGCCCGGTTTGGGCAGGATGGGAGATTGTGGTACCGCCTGTAGAGGCAACCGTCGTCTGGGATGACGACCTTGATCATGCCGATGATTATTTCGGCTGCTATGAGGCGGCTTTCAAAGCCGGCCTCCGGTTCCCCCTCCAATAAAAGCCATTCTAAGGGGTTACGACCTTGGCGTTTGACAGCTAGCACCTAACTCTTGGGTGAATATACTAGGATATATAGCCGCCTGTGAGATGCAGGACATAATGCCTAGCTGGGAGGCGTTTGCACATATGCACTACCTCTGCCGTGCCCCAGGCGGCTGGAATGCGTGGTATACATTGACCATGCATCCGGAATTCATGATGACGCTTGACCAGCCGTCAAAGTGGGGCAGCTGGAAGAGAAAGTTTTACATGGTTTCTTCCTCATCGCTGCAACTAAACCACCGGTTGCGTCGCTACAATACACACCCGGCTCTCCTTGGAAAGAAGTGCGCCCTTCCTAGAGTGCCGGAAGAGGCTTGGACAGAAATAATGGAGACGGGTCTCTTCATAAAGACCTCCTTGCCTTTGGATGATGGGACAGAAGTCATTGTCCCCAAGAAGTGGGTCCCTTATCCAAACTGGCTAAAGGACGAGGCGTTCCTTTCCGCCTGTGGCCTAAGCGCAATGTGGAGCAGACGTATGTTGATTGTTAACCAGCACTTTAAGCCATCTGTATAATACTTGAATGGGTTTTGACTTTTTGATTTTTATTCCTTGCAGAGAAAGGATTGGCTAAATCTGCTGCAGAGATCCGGAAGGATCAATTGGAGAAAAAGAGGGCCTAACTGGCGGCCAAAGATGATGGGGTAAGCACCGGCTGAGCTCTTTTACCGTTTGTATGGTTTGAAGCTAATTTTTATATTAACTGGCTGTTTGGTTTTCTTTTTCAGATAGGGAGCAAGAATGATCCTTGTTCTTTAAGACAGATGCTGATGAGACTGGGAGAGGAGCCCTCCCAGCCTACTTCCAAATTGAGAAGGGTTCCGGCTGCCTCTACCTCTACCGGAAGGTCGCCTGTGCCTGAGAGGCCCACCTCAGCGGGGAAAAGCCCGAAAGACCTTACCCTTAGCTCAGGGCCGGCTGAGGTTGAAACGAGGTAGCCCGAAATTCCCTCTAGTCGGGTGCTTGCTGTAGCGTCCGGCTCCAATGCGGCTGGGGGTGGGATGACCCCTCAGCTTGAAAATCAAGGTACGGCTCTCACATTTGATCCCAAGTTACCCAATCAGTGGATTCTTTAAGTAGCCGGTAGAATGTAGGTGCCGCCTATGCTTAGTACTTAACCAATAAATCTATTGATGCAGATGCCTTTTCTCGTTAGCCTGACCTCCAAAGTTATTCCAAGAGGATGCTGAGGACCCTCACCCGGTCCGAGAAGGAGGCGGTGCTGGGCGTGCACCAAGTCAACATAGACCGCATCAACTCACTGCTCGCTGAGATAATTGACCGGTTGGGGTGCTTTTGTGCCAGTTTATTCTGTTGCAGGTTGTAGCGTAATAGAAAGGTTGTCAGGCTTCTTGGACGGCTGTCCATTGTTTGTTTTGGGGATACCCTTGGACTTCAGCATATAGGACTTCAAAGCCCCCTCATCCGCCAGATGGTCCAATAACTTCCTGAGGCTATAGCAGCCATTGGTGTCATGGCCTATGTCCTCATGGAAATGACAGTACTTGCTCTTGTCTCGGCTTTTGATGGGACTTTTCATAGCAGTCGGTTTTTCAATGGTCAACCGGTCTTCGATATCCATGAGGATGGAGGAGCAGTCCTTGTTGAACTCGTACTTGGAGACGTATGGCTTCAACTCTCTCTTTTTCTTCTGGGACGGTTGACCAGAATGGTCCTCCACCCAGACTTCTTTTCTTTTCTTGCTTTTCTTTTTTAGCCGGCTGAGCTAACTGGCTCTCCTTTTTGTCGGACTTTTTAGGGTCCGACGGTTGCTTGATGGCACAAAGCTCCGTCGCCTGTATGTAGGTTTCGTCTTCCATCAATGCCTCTTGGAGGGTAGCAACCCTCTTTCTGACAAGGTCGAACTTAAAGGTTGACCCGTCCTTCAGACCCTTGAAGAAGTCTGTGTAGGCAACTTTGTCAAACAGCCCTTGAATCTGAATTCTCATCAGATTGAACCGCCTGACATAGGACCTTAGTCCTTCTCTATCTCCCTGCGAAATAGCCCCCAAGTCGAGACTTGTCTTTTTAGCAGGGATGTTCATAGAAAAGTTGGACGCAAACAGGTATGCAAGCGTCTTGAAGTTGTTGATGCACCCGGCTGGCAGATTGCCAAACCATTGTTGGGCTATGCCCTTCAGTGTTGTCGGGAGCATCGGCACCAGGCGGCGTCATCCCACCCCTGTAAGTACATGAGGTTGGTGTAAGCCATTAGGTGATATTCCGGGTTGGTGTTACCGTCATAGGTACTGACCAACACGTTCTTAACCTTGGCCAGCCGAGCCGCCTCGTTTATCTCCCTGGAAAATGCCGACAGCTGTTCCCCAAGGTTTAGCAGCCGGAGCTGACAGTCCATTGGCTGGACATTTTGTGTCGCCTGACCCCGAAAGAGTGTCGGCTGCATGTATGGTGATCCATACGGCATGTATGGCTGTTGGGGCACATACGGAGCCGACTGGATAATCTGAGGGCCAGTGCGTGCGGACATGCCGCGTGACTGATCTCTCGGTTTGTTTCCGAATACTTCATTGAAGTATTCCAGAAACTGTCAGGGTAAGTCGACGTTGAGGCCGATTTAGACAATAGTTGACTTCTATTCTGCTGGATTAACATCCGGGCATCTGAGTAAATCCTTTTTGATCCATCCGGCTGAACTTGCCGGATGGCCTTCCTTTGCCCTGATTCAGGGAAACGAAGTTTGGATAGGTCAATCATGGGCCCATCCGCCCCTTTTGGTTTAGGGTGTGGAGTAGGCACACGATCTTTCACATGCTTCTTCCCGGAGGGAGAAGGTTTCTTGGCCGACTGACCCTTATTGGTGCCAGTTGACTTGTTTATTAGGTCCTTGATCTCCCCTTTGAAACTCGTCATGAATTTTATGAGTTCGTCTCTAGAACCGCCTGGGGTCGCCCAGCCGGCTTGACGGTTGTGCTGCTAGGACCAGCTTTGTCTTTGTCCTGTTCCCTTGTTTCTTTGGAACGGGTGTGTCTCATTCTGAATGACTCGTCTGGGGCCACGTAGGTGTCGACTTCAAAGTCGTCACCACTATCTTGGTCCGTGTGGACCTCAGTTTCGGCCATAGGCCGTTTGTCTTCAACAGGCGGTACAAACTCTGATGCCATCTAGGAAGTACTCTCCCCACAGATGACGCCAAATGTTTCGAGGTTTTTGGTGTCCCTCGGGAGAGTTACAATTCCAAGAATGCGCGGCGACCGTCTATGCCGGCAAAATCATAGAAACTCCGGTTGGGTGTAGTTCTGCCTCCAACAATCAAGTTAGAACGTTTCTGGATGTATAAAAGTGCGAAATGTAAAGGGTTTTTCTCCCGGATTCCGAGAGAATTCTGCAATTAATATTGCTCGGGATTTTTTATGTGTATTTATGAATGTGTAATAAATGAGGATTTTCCTCTATTTATAGTGGAAGGGGTAAAAGGAATGGTGTCCTTCCAACAAGTGTATTATTCCGATAGAGGGTTCAGAATTATCGGAAAGCTAATTCTTCAGTAAGGTCAAGTGATCCGAATGCCTAGGTGGACGCCGCTTCTGATTAGTAATATTAATGTACAATTAATATTACAGCTTGATCTTGACTGAACCCTTTAGGTCGAACCCAATCGAACAACCGATCCGAGACGATGAATCAATCCGAAGGATGTGATGAGTCGTCGGAGTTTTACGAACAAAGACATCGGATATCGAGCTCGGAGCATCTAGACCAATCGTCGTAGGTCGAGTCGAATTTGGAATTTGACGAGACGGGAAAAATCAACAAGTATGTGCTAAGCTGTAGCCTCGCATTGGCCTAAGCCATGCGAGTGCTAATCTAGCTCATGATGCCATGCGCATCACTAGGCATCCCGCAAGTACGCTAGCAAGGGCGGTGCACAAGGCCGTAAGCATACTAGCGGCTAGAGCATGCTAGCGTGCTAGTGTGCTGAGCCATGCACCCAGCCGCATCATCGCTGGACCAAGCACAGCAGCAATGCGCTATGCATGCTGTGCTGTGGCGATGTGTGCTAGCGTGGTAGCCTCACGCATCGCAGCCTCTAGCACACAGCCACGCATCGCAACAAGCATGTTATGTGCTATGGCAGTGTATGCTCGCGTGCTGGGCATCGCAGCATGCCATGTGATGAGACTTAGCATGCTTGTGTGCTCGGCAGCGCTTAGCACAAGCAGCAGCTGCCAGGCAGCGCCTAGCATGCACTACACTACAGCAGCAGCCCGCATTGCGTGCGTGGATTGCTGGCTGCGTGAATGCGCATGCGGGCTAGCTGGCCAGCCCAGCCAAGGTGCCAGGCGCCAGCTGGGCAGCCTTGGCAGCCAAGGCAGGCTGGCTGCAAGCTATGCATGGGCTGACCTTGAGTGTTGGTGGGGACCAATGCTTGGTCATAGCCTTGGGGAGCAAGGTGGGATGGTCCCCTCCCTTGGTGGTCCTCACCTAACCTCTTCTCACCATGTTACACTTGTTGATTATTAATTGCTTGTCATTTTATGATGGAAATGCAAATTCTCCCACATTGGTGGGAGAATGGGAAATCAAGTAGCATTGCCTTATAAATACCCAAGTGTTGGGCATATGGGAAGATACTTGAGTGGAACTAAATGAGGCATCTCCCATTAGGTGAGAAAACCTCTAAGTTTGTAAAACTCCAGTTTTTATTGGTCGGTTCCCGACTGACCTTCGGGACTTGGACTCTTCGGGTCGGGTTCGTGTGTACGAGCCGTTGGAGGCGGTCACGATTGTGACGCTCGAGCTTTCGAAGTATGAGCTCGATTTGCGAGCGAAGAACGCTACGAGGGTATAACTTCTTTCTCTCTTTCTCTTAATTATTGCTTAATTATGTTTATGCTTGCTTTAATTGCTTTAGTTATGGGGGCGGGTCATGGCGGGTTTCTCTTCTGCGTAGCGTTGGACGCTACGAAACTCAACAGTGGTATCGGAGCCGCGCTCCTTTTAATTATTGCAATTTGTAATTAATTAAGGTGATTTAAAATGAATTTAAATTTCTGGTTGTGCTTTCTAATTGGATTAGAAGCTCGTTTTAATTAATTTTAAAAGTCGTATTTTTCTCGTTTTGGCTGTCGAACCCAGATTTCGACTCAAAAATAGTATTTTTGGGTGGAATCGATGTTCTAAATCGTTTCTAGCCAAAATCCACCCTAAAATATGTTTTTCGAGGGGTTTTTCGTTTTTGACGAAATTTTTTTAAAATCTTTATGCCTTGATTAATTTATGCATGTTAAGGGTAGATTAAATATATGGTTGCATCCCTAATCTACTGCAATTATAAACCCTTTTAAGCATAGTTATGAAGTCATAATGTGTGCTTAAGTTTGTATGTTCAATTTTTCACATAAACTTGTTATTTCACAATTATGCAAATCAATTGCATTAAAGTGTGAATGTTTATTGTGAATGTGAAATTCAAAGTTCCTTGTATATTAAAGATCCAATCTTTAAGTGTTTAAATGGTGGAACTTTGATTCTAAATTCCATGGTTGAACTAATTTTGGATTTATTCGTTTTGGTTGATTAAAGTCCTTAAAGTTCAAGTACTTGTGATTAAATTTTGATTAATCTTCATATTGGAAGATGTAATTTTATTATTTTACACAAGTTAAAAGTTGGAAAATTTTTCATTGGATGATTGGTTTTATTTTCCAACTCCCTATTTTGTCAAAACTCATCATTAATTTACATTTGGGTTAAATTAATTTTGGGTGTAGCCCTTCAATTTTAATGCATAAAGAAAGACCTAAATTCTTTCAAAAGGGTAATTTTGGATGATTTAGGCTTGTACACCATTAAAATTGAATTTAATTAAGTTGGACTTATTTTAATTTCATTTTTCCCTAAATTGATTCTAAAATAAATTTTGGATTAATTTTATGTCACACGTAAATCGGGATTAAAATCCCGAGAAACGGCACGCAAATCGAGGCAAAAACACCCAAGCGTCACCAAGGCTAGCCGGCAGTCCGCATGTGGCTGCCTTAGGTGCGCACAAAGGGTGCTTAAGCCTCGAGATGCTGCTGAGCAGTGTGGCAAGGGATGCTGTTGCGTACTGCCGTAGGGCTAGGTGCGTGGCATGGGCTGCTGGAGTTGCTTGTGCGTGCTGCTGGGCAGCAAAGCCCCAGCCAGCCTGCCATGCGCTGCCAGGCACCAGCTAGCAAGCTAGCATACGCAGCATACGTAGCGAGCAGCTAGTGTTGTCTGGGATAGCACGATTCGCTGGGCGAGCTTGCTAGCACCTAGCATAGCAGGCGCAACACATGGGCTGCCTAGCAGCCTTGGTGCGCAACCCAGAAGGTTTGAGTGGGACGTTTTTTGCTTAAGTTTTGGGCTATCGTCTTTTGCAAATATTGTCGTTTTAATTTTAATCAAAATTTTAACGAGGTTAGACCTCGATTTTTCCGGCTCTTGCAAAAATTTTAATTTTGACAAAATTAGGGTTTATCGGCTTAATTAATTAGATTAATTAAGTTAGATGCGGAATTTAGTGGGAGCTTATGATTTTTTCGTGAACAAATTGCTCCTTAATAAACATAATATATTAAACAATTTTGACTAGTTTTAATTAGGCGTGTTAATTGGATTAACAACCTAAGTTAGTTACTAGTTTTCGCGTGTTGTGCAATTTTTACTTGTTTTTCGTAAAATGCATGGGCCATTCACATATTTAGTGAATGGATGAATGGAAATATATTGTTTCACAGGTTTTGTGAAAATGGCAACTAGTGGGGCCAGATTAGGATAGAAAATACGGACTGCGATCCGTTATGTTTTCTTGTAAATCTAAATACGGTATGCGTACCGTTGTGTATTTTTGTACCTTAATATTTAGATTGATCCTAGTCGTAGTAGCTAGTAATTTTATTTTGGCAAAGATGTCTCAAGACGGTGTTTCTATGAAGACGAGCCAAGATGAAGACTCTTGAAGATTTGAAGTTTTCAAGGGGTCATGCTAGTTGCCAAATGCATCTATTTTATGCTTTATATATATTATTGTGATTATATATACATTTGAATGTTAGATGCATGTCTAGGATTTCAAATGTTGCGATGATTAGTTAAGTTCACTTAAATCAACCAACATAGAAACCCTAGGTCCCTTAAAATATTGAGCTAAAATTTGTCGTTCCAAGAACAACACTTATCGAACTAATGCACGTACGTGATGGGCTACGCCAAAGCGAGGCATCACTACTTCCCTAGGAACGTAAGGTATACTAGGTATACGAGTTGGTCTTGGTTAAGCTCAACGATATCAGTAAGGAGTCCTTAGATGTCGTGGCAAAAGAGATAAAATGTCAAGAGTGCATTAGATGCGACGTTTTATCGAACCAAGAGTAGCTTGGAGCTATTAGCAATTGGATTGCTTACCCTAAAATATTAAGTGTTAAGACAAGCCAAATCATGCTTAATCACTTTCTGATTTTTGGGATCTTGGAATCGTTTTATTCTCGCCCAAAAAGAGACAAATTTTAATGCGTGGATAAGACACGTAATAATATTGAAAGTTTGCATGTATGCTTTGAATTTCAAACTTATTATGTTATGAATGATAAATGGTTATACTTTGCACTTATATTTGTAGAATTCTAAATCAAATTATATTGTTTTCAATGATTGGTAAAGGAAATCTTTTGAGAATGGTTCTCAAAAAATGAAAGGCATTTCTAAAATACAACATCTCATAATAGACTTTTATGACTAAAGTCCGAAAGGACGGTTGGAAATCATGTATTCAAAATACTGGGTAGTTTTGATGAACATGAAATATTGAGTTGTAAAACTCAAATTGTCAATGGTTGACAACCAACATATCTTTTCGCTTCATACACAAATGAGCAGGACTCATTGATGTAGCAATTCAAGTACGAATTGAAGGAAAAGATGGAACTTTGTTTAACGGCACATTAGATGCTTAATTATGCCTAACAAAGTGTATAAGTCAAGAAACTTAAAGAAATGGTTCTTAAAGTTATGAGATGGTCTATGATAAGAAATATAGGAAACAAGGAACAAAGGAAAGGAATAAGATTCCTTCTCTACCCATGAGTTCATGTCATTATGGTCAACTTAGTAATTCGTTATCTTCACAAGTATTGGATACTGCTTGAGTGTTCCACTGTGTAAGTGACATCAAACCATTGAAGACAAGCTAAGTTATTGACTTACAAGCTTAGAATGAAGCAAGTAGTGCTACATCAGTTGTAAGGTCATTTATTTTATTTAAAGTCCTTTTAAGCCAAGGCTGGAACGAATAATGGTTATTGTGTTCCATAATCAACAAACGATCCGTTTACACACGGAAAGACTCATATTCAATAAAAGAGCAATAGTTGCGGGTTTTATTTGAATGGCATGGTTGTCTAACCCATGAGTCAAGAATGCTTGAATATAAACAAACATTTCCCTGACATGAAAACTCAAAAGTTCAAGTCATGAACATGATTTGTGTTCCAAACATCTTTAGCAATGTCACATCGACAAGCCATACTCAAGGCTCTATTAGATAGACTCTTGATAGTTGATCGATTTGGAATCGTTCTAAGACAAGCAGTCTTAGTTGTTGAAATCGACAAAGAAATGAGCTATTGTGTTTGGCATAGACAATTGACTCCAAAGGCAAAGAGGATTCCATTACTTTAACGTCTCACAAGGATTTGAAAGAATGTTGCTACATTATCAAATGTGAACAAACTGGACCTTGAATGATCAGTGAAGTATAGAATCTACTTGGCAAGATATCAAAACGTCTAGATTAGATCGAGCGATGTTTACTTGAGCCAAGAATGATCGTATCAAACTTATGAAATTGAAATTTCATAATAAGCTCCACAAAGAATATAGTATGTCTTGACGGAGACCTCGATGCCATTTGGAAATGACTCGAATGATAATGGATCACATCCCTTCCTATAAAGTTCTTAAAGATTTGCACAATTGACTAATGTTACACTAAACAAAATTGTCAAAGCTATGAAAGGACACCATAATTAAGTTATGGATAGAAATAGTTTCTAGCGTCTTTTCAAGTATATGTCTAGGGCTCTTAGCACAGTGGGAGTTGATTGGCTCGGTAGGAGTTCATTGACTCAGTGGGAGCTAAGTGGCTTAATAAGGGCTAAGGTAGCTCGAGAAGGAGCTAACTATTTGTTTCAAAATGAAATTTTACCCAAAGACAATATACATGTCTCTTTGTAAGTATTCAAGTGAGACTACGGGCATTAACTCCACAACCTAATTGAGAACATAGTATTTGTTGCTCTAAGTAGTGTCTTTCTGAAAAGTAACACATTTCCAAAACGACAAGTGGGAGGAAAATGAACTCGATGACCATCAAGATTAGCAACAAACTAGAACTGAGAATCTCCGAAGACTTTAGAAGGGCTTCATGAGAATGATTGATCAAGAATACTCAAAGGACTTTACAAGTGCCTTAAATGAGAATTCAATACTCACAGAACTTTAGAAGTGGTGGAGTAAGACTAGTATAATCAAAGGGCTTTAAAAGCACCTTGAAACTCAGTGTTTGATGCAATTACCCCGTATAGGTATTGAATTCACCAAAGGCTTGGATTGAATCCTATAAATTTCTATTAAGTTAGAAATAAACCTAAGATTTTCAAGCATACTATTTACCATTAGATGGTGAGGGAATAGTGTATTTGTAAATTAGCTACGACAAATCCAAATTCCGAATAATGGTTAGAGGCCATAAAATCCGAAATAGACTCCATTTTTGTAAATCATGTTTGGAACTTGATTTATTTGCATGAAGG
The DNA here is from genome assembly GCF_001683475.1 of Chenopodium quinoa. Lineage (NCBI taxonomy): Eukaryota > Viridiplantae > Streptophyta > Magnoliopsida > Caryophyllales > Amaranthaceae > Chenopodium > Chenopodium quinoa. The sequence continues at coordinate 2,114,818 of NW_018742287.1, read as the reverse complement.
GTGATAGACCCATCAATCGCAAATAAGTTTTCAAGGAGAAAACTGACAAATGTGGAAATGCAAAAGCATACAAAGCTAGATTGGTTGAAAAGGATGAAGTTAATTCACGACGTTGATTTTAATATAAACCTATTCACCAATCGGAACTCTTAAGTCTTTTCGTGATTGTTCTAGCAAAATTGCGCATATGAAATATGGCAAAATGCAAAACCGTCTTCCTAAAATTGGATTTTAGAAGAGACTATGGAAATAGTCTAAGGGTTTTGTAATTCTAAATAACGCTAGATTTGAAAGCAAGCTCAAGAAATCCATTGTGGGATTAAATGAAGCTTTGCATGTAGGAATTGGAACATGTATTCTCATAAAGTCAATAAAAGGTTTGGCTTATGGAGAATCATAGAAATTCTTATAAACAAAAAGTTTAGTGGGAGCAAGAGTCAATCTTGTATGGTCCAACAAGAAGTTTATGAACTCTATTGTGAAATGACTATCAAATGCTAAATGCTTAGATTTGAAAGGATTTTTGACTGGACCAAGAAAAAGGTGATACTTAGAACATAATGGGAATTAAGATCTATTGGATAGACTTAATGAAATGTTTAAACGAGTAGAGGAATTTACCATGTTAAACATGAAGGATTTTGAAAGGCTTTCAACCCATATGTATAAAACTAAGTAGATGTTGGAACTAAGTATAAGCTAGGTTAATACTAAATCAAACAAGAAAGACTCTAGGAGAGACTTTCAACCGTATCATATAGCAAACAGTTTAGCAAGACTCGGTGAAACTGGATGAGCTAAAAGGTTAAATGAATCGAATAAATTGGGAATAATTCTGCGATTAAAACCATCATGTATGCTATGATATGGAGTCGTCACTCAACTTTCATTCTTAGAGCATGAGAAGTATAAACTACCAATCAATCTAAATCTAAGTGATGAATCGTTAGATTGTGGTCAAGAAAAACCAAAGTACTTTGATAAGTAAAAGGGGATAAGTTCTTGACGCATAGAAACAATTGTAATTTGAGAATTGATGTTGCAAGCACATCCTTAGCAAGGATTAGATCCTTAAAAAGGAAGCCGTTTATAAGCACGAGCTAGAATGCGTCGTGGCTTGAGAATGGTAACATGGACGCGGATCCATGTATAATGTGCGGAAATTTAAGATAAATTTCCATAATCACAAGTGATTAGGGTCTCCCAAATCATTGTGAGTCGTCCGGAATAAAATCCGAGCAAAGCAACATCAGAATGTTTACTAAAATATATGTTGAGAATATTGTTGCCTGGAAGGCAATAATAAGAAAGTGTTCAATGGAAAGTTCGTTGTCGAACGTTGATTGTAGGTTGTCATGTTGAAGATCTCAAATCATGAAAATGAGTGGGAGCCATTACATGGACAATAAATCCTAAATCACAGATAATCCATAACACTCTCAGATTCTATCATCTTATTATGAAAGTGTTCATTAATGAAGATGTTGAGATTTGCGAAGTAAATTGTAACTAAACCTATGCAAAAGGTGAACAACAACATTCACAATTGCATGAAAGAAATCAAGCATATTAAATATGGGTGTGATTTCTATAAATGTTCAATGAAGAGTATTACTCTTGAAACGTTTGAAGAAAACCATTTATCATAAGATGAAACGTTGAAAAGTTTCATGGTGGAATAAAATTCTACTAATAAATTCCACAAACTATTTGATTGTGGTTTAGAATCAAATAATGAGTCCATTCGATTTGTGAAAATATTCAAAACAGGGTATCAAGACCATGTCTTGGATAAAGAAACACCTGTTAAGTGAACACTGAATATTTAAATCAAAAGTTATCCCTAATCTAGGTCTTTTAACAGATGGATGATTAATGACCACCAGAGATTAGTGTGTAGTATGATTTACAGCACCGTTTCTTGTGCTGGAAGGACATAGTAGTCATAAATCATTTGCACAGGTGCTAGTTTGGAACTGCACCGGATTGACCTATGAGAGTATTTTAAGAGATTTAAAAACGTCATAAGTACATTTCTCATTATAGCTATCGGAACCTATTTCCTCAACCATGAGTATTGGGAAGTTCTCTTGTTAGAGTACTAGTCTCGTTGATGTTGTCAAACGTCTGCCTAACTGGGGATTATAACGGCAACACTCGGGTGACTAGGTCCTCTTAGTAAGGGAAGCTTTCAATACAAGACTGGGAATGTCCCCCTATTAACAATAGGGAATGTGTCTTTGTTGTTTACAAGGCTGCTCGAAGAGCGAGACTGTGAAAATGCATGGCCGTGCTCAGATGGATTTTAGAAATCAGCTGTTAATTGACAGTCGAACTCGGAGATCGAGAAACACTTCTGAACGTAATAAGGATGACGATGAATCTTACCTTATCGTTCACGAAGAGACATTAAGCGACATAGGAAATGGGCTATACACTGTATGCACACTTGTCCGGAAGGACAAGTGGGAGATTGAAAGGAATGGTGTCCTTCCAACAAGTGTATTATTCCGATAGAGGGTTCAGAATTATTGGAAAGCTAATTCTTCAGTAAGGTCAAGTGATCCGAATGCCTAGGTGGAGGCCGCTTCCGATCAGTAATATTAATGTACAATTAATATTACAGCTTGATCTTGACTGAACCCTTCGGGTTGAACCTAATCAAACAACCGATCCGAGACGACGAATCAATCCGAAGGATTTGATGAGTCGTCGGAGTTTTACGAACAAAGACGTCGGATATCGAGCTCGGAGCATCGAGACCGATTGTCGTAGGTCGAGTCGAATTTAGAATTTGACGAGACGGGAAAAATCAACAAGTATGTGCTAAGTCGTAGCCTCGCATTGGCCTAAGCCATGCAAGTGCTAAGCTAGCTCATGATGCCATGCGCATCACTAGGCATACCGCAGTACGCTAGCAAGGGCGGTGCACAAGGTCGTAAGCATACTAGCAGCTAGCGTATGCTAGCGTGCTAGTGTGCTGAGCCATGCACCCAGCCGCATCATCGCTCGACCAAGCACAGCAGCAATGCACTATGTGTGGCAGCCTCACGCATCGCAGCCTCTCGCACACAGCCACGCATTGCAACAAGCATGCTATGTGCTATGGAAGTGTATGCTCGCGTGCTGGGCGTCGTAGCATGCCATGTGACGAGACTTAACATGCTTGTGTGCTGGGCAGCGCCTAGCACAAGCAGTAGCTTCCAGGCAGCGCCTAGCATGCACTACACTGCAGCAGCAGCCCGCATTGCATGCGTGGCTTCTTGGCTGCGTGAATGCGCATACGGACTAGCTGGCCAGCCCAGCCAAGGTTCCAGGCGCTAGCTGGGCAGCCTTGGCTGCTAGCTATGCGTGGGCTGACCTTGAGTGTTGGTGGGGACCAATGCTTGGTCATAGCCTTGGGGAGCAAGGTGGGATGGTCCCCTCCCTTGGTGGTCCTCACCTAACCTCTCCTCACCATGTGACACTTGTTGATTATTAATTGCTTGTCATTTTATGATGGAAATGCAAATTCTCCCACATTGGTGGGAGAATGGGAAATCAAGTAGCATTCCCTTATAAATACCTAAGTGTTGGGCATATGGGAAGATACTTGAGTGGAACTAAATGAGGAATCTCCCATTAGGTGAGAAAACCTCTAAGTTTGTAAAACTCCAGTTTTTATTGGTCAGATCCCGACTAACCTTCAGGTTGGACCGTTCGGGTCGGGTTCGTGGGTACGAGCCGTTGGAGGCGGTCACGATTGTGACGCTCGAGCTTTCGAAGTAAGAGCTCGATTTGCGAGCGAAGCACGCTACGAGGGTATAACTTCTTTCTCTTAATTATTGCTAATTATGTTTATGCTTGCTTTAATTGCTTTAGTTATCGGGACGGGTCTTGGCGGGTTTCTCTTCCGCGTAGCGTTGGACGCTACGAAACCCAACAAGGGGATCAGTTCTCCTTTTAGGGTTAAAGTACCACGTGTCAGTAGAGGATTGGATCCCTAGGACCTCTCTGAGGGTGACACGTGTCATCATGCTATAGGGCCACGCGGACAGGGTATTTTTACCCTAAACAGCTTCCTTGAAGTTATCAAGGTTAATGGGCTCCTCCCCTTGGCCGGTTGCGGCCACAGTGGGCTCAACGTCTGAGAGATAACACTCCCTTGCCGTCTTCTGATCCCCATTCAGGGAACCCACTGACCCATCATCCCTCTCAAATTTGATCAGCGTGAGGGATGGGATGATGACTGCCTTGGACTCGCTGAGGGTTGGACGGCCCAAAATCAGATTATAGGCGGTCAATTCCTCGACCACCAAGAACTTGACGACCATGTGTTGTCCCTCCCCCTTTTCTCCTATCCGGATGGGTAGGTCAATCCTCCTCATCGGATGCACTACTCCTCCCCCAAAACCAACTAAGGGTGGAGAGACTTTGTGCATGCTGCTAGGCTTGTACTTGACCTTCGCCAAGCCCTGATAGCTTATAAGGTCAGATGAGATCCCGGTATCAATAAGGATCCGGCCCACTCGTTGGTTGGCAACCTTGCATTCGATGACTATGGGGTCATCATGAGGCCGCCTGACCTTGCCCCGATCCTTTTCCAAGATGATTACCTCAGGGAAGGTGTCTTTTGACGCATGGCCCTCATCCACTGAGTTGACCTCCAGCTTTCTGATGTTTTCCTTGGTACCCCGGATGGTTGGACCCCCTCCGGCAAAGCCGCCTGCTATAGTAAAGAATTGCTCTTCATCAGTGTCAGAGCTTATAGCAAGGTTGTCAGGCTTCTTGGATGGCTGTCCATTGTTTGTTTTGGGGTTACCCTTGGACTTCAGCATAAAGGACTTCAAAGCCCCCTCATCAGCCAGACGGTCTAGTAACCGCCTGAGGCTATAGCAACCATTGGTGTCATGGCCTATATCCTCATGGAAATAACAGTATTTGCTCTTGTCCCGGCTTTTGATGGGACTTTTCATTGCAGCCGGTTTTTCAATGGTCAACCGGTCTTTGATCTCCATGAGGATGGAGGAGCAATCCTTATTGAACTCGTACTTGGGGACGTACGACTTCAACTCTCTCTTTTTCTTCTGGGACGGCTGACCAGAATGATCCGCCACCCAAACTTCTTTTCTTTTCTTGTTCTCTTCTTTTTTAGCCAGCTGAGCAGACCGGCTCTCCTTTTTGTCGGACTTTTTAGGGTCCGACGACTGCTTGATGGCACAGAGCTCCGTTGCCTGTATTTAGGTTTCGGCTTCCATAAATGCTTCTTGGAGGGTAGCAACCTTCTTTCTGACCAGGTCGAACTTAAAGGTCGACCCGTCGTTCAGACCCTTGAAGAACTCTGTGTAGGAAGCTGCGTCAGACAGCCCTTGAATCTAAATTCTCATCAGATTGAACCGCCTGACATAGGACCTTAGTCCTTCTCTATCTCCCTGCTAAATAGCCCCCAAGTCGAGACTTGTCTTTTTGGCAAGGATGTTCATAGAGAAGTTGGACGCGAACAGGTATGCAAGCGTCTTGAAGTTGTTGATGCACCCGGCTGGCAGATTGCCAAACCATCGTTGGGCTATGCCCTTCAATGTAGTCGGGAAGCATCGGCACCAGGCGGCGTCATCCAACCCCTGTAAGTACATGAGGTTGGTTTAAGCCATTAGGTGGTCTTCCGGGTTAGTGGTACCGTCATAAGTACCAACCAACACGTTCTTAACCTTGGCCGGCTGAGCCGCCTCAGTTATCTCCCTGGAGAACGCCGATGGCTGTTCCCCAAGGTTTAGCAACCGGAGCTGCCAGTCCATTGGCTGGATATTTTGTGCCGCCTGACCCCCAAAGAGGGTCGGCTGCATGTATGGTGATCCATACGGCATGCATGGCTGTTGGGGCACATACGGAGCCGACTGGATAATCTGAGGGCCAGTACGTGCGGACATGCCACGTGACTGACTCTATCGGTTTGTTTCAGAATACTTCATTGAAGTATTTTGGAAATTATCTACGTAAGTCGACGTTGAGGCCGACTCAGACAATTGCTGACTTCTCTTCTGCTGGATGAACATCCGGGCATCTGAGTAATTCCTTTTTTGTCCATCCGTCTGAACTTCCCGGATGACTTTCCTTTGCCCTGATGTTCTGAAAGGTCGATCATGGGCCCATCCGCCCCCTTTCGCTTAGGATGAGGAGTAGGCACACGATCCTTAACGTGCTTCTTCCCGGAGGGAGAAGGCTTCTTGGCCGACTGACCCTTGTTGGTGCTAGTTGACTTGTTTATAAGGTCCTTGGTTTCCCCTTTGAAACTCGTCATGAATTTCATGAGTTCGTCTCTAGTTACGGGGGTAGCACTTTCCGCCGCCTGGGGTAGCCCAGCCGGCTTGACGGTTGGGCTGCTAGAACCAGCTTTGTCTTCGCCCCGTTCCCTTGTTTCCTTGTAACGGGTGCGTCTTGTTCTGAATGACCCGTCTGGGGCCACATAGGTGTCGACCTCAAAGTCGTCACCACTATCTTGGTCCCTGTGGACCTCAGTTTCGGCCATAGGCCGTTTTCCTTCAGCAGGCGGTACAGACTCTGATGCCATCTCAGAAGTACTCTCCCCATAGACGGCGCCAAATGTTTCGAGGTTTTTGGAGTCCCTTAGGAAAGTTACAATTCTAAGTGTTTCGGGGTTTTCTGATGTCCTGCGGGAGAGTTACAATTCCGAGACTGGAACCGGACGCCTGTACCTGCAAAATAACGGAGACTCCTGGTGGTGGGAGCTCCGCCTCCAACGGTCAAGTTAGTACTTGATTAAGGAGTAATTAATGCGGAAATTAAAGTGATTGGGTCTCTCTAGGTGAGAGTGTTTAATGTGTGTAATCTGCGTTTTTTGCATGTTCTCCCCCTTAATGAGGATTAAGGGAGGTATTTATAACCTCGGGAAACGTGTCAATCTAGGTTTAGGTTAACCTTGGGCTGATTGGGCTTCCCTCCGGAGTTGGGCCTAGGTGACCGGTTATCCCAGGTGTCATGGGAAGGACACGTGTCGTGTCGTAATTGGTCCATGGTGGACGGATCATTGCTTGACACGTGGCAGGCTTCTGTTGGCCCATGTGACAGACACATGGCGGAACCTGATTGGTCCACTTGTCAGATGGTGATTGGTGGGGAAAAATCCCCTAATCATTTGCCCCTCACAGGTGGCACGTGACTGGTCACGTGTTACCTGTGACAGGTATCGCCCTGTAACAGGCGACGACCTGCTACAGGTGTCACTCGGCGAGAGGCCGAGAGATTCTCCCGCCAAAATTTTGAATTCTGGAAGTGACCCTTCGCCTTCTCACTTCGCTTATATATAGGAGTGTTGACTTCGGTCATTTTCACACTTGAAAACTTTGTGGGAGAACATTCGGACCCCTGAACTTGCTCTGACATTTTGGACCGTTTCTGCCTACCGCCTGCTCTGACAAGCCGACTGCAAAGGATTTTCAGAACTTCATCAATCGTCACTCGTTCAGGTAACCGTCGGTTCTCTTACTCTTAATTTTCTCTTTACTTTATTCTTTTTTGAAATGGCACCACGGAAGCACACGACACGACCTAGGTTATTGATCAGTAGGTCACCGGGGACGGCTGAATCTAGGACTAGGAGTGCCGCCTGCCCTTTTCTGGACCCATCTTTTCCCTTTATACAAAGTCCGACTGTATCTGTGTTTATGTAGAGCATGATGGCCAGAACAAAAAAGACTGCCAGGATCTTAAATTCAGACGGCTCCTCCCACAGGGTGCCGATTAGTGAAACATCTGACCAGGCGCCAGATGTGGAAGTGAAACAAAGCGGCTTGAAAGCCGACAGTTCTGAGGGAGGAGTCAAAGTGACCCCTTCCCATTTTACAGTTGACAATTCTTCATTCTCTCCTGCTCCTTTTAAAGGAGAGGAGGCGGGCCCCTCAGGGAGAGGGGAGGAGTCGTCCTCTTCGGACTCGTCAGAGGACGATTTCGAGTCTAGCTCTTCTGGCCATGCTTCTCTGGACACAGAAGAGAAAAACAGTCGCCTACAAGAGGCGAGGCTTTCTCACGCAGTTGAGAAGGGGGAAGATTGGGCGGAGCCATTCGCCTCTCACCGAGAGCAAAATACCCCCTACTACTGCACGGTACCTCGGGGCCGGATCACAGTCATGCAAGAGAAAGTGGAAAGCTTTATTGCAAACCACACAATGGGCCCCGGATTTTTAGTGTTCGTGCCGGATCTAGAAGACACAGTCGTCTGGCCGGCTGGTACCAGTTATGATGGCGCCTGCTTTGGCTGCTATGAGGCGGCCATCAAGGCTGGGCTGCGCTTCCCACTACATCCGGTTGTTCAGCGGATCTTGGATGGGTATGAGTTGGGGTAATGGCAGTTAGCCCCGAACTCCTGGGTTAACGTACTCGGCTATGTGGCGGGTGCGAACTGCACGGTGTGGAGCCGAGCTTCGAGGCTTTCGCCCACATGAACTACCTCAGCTGGACACCTAAGGCAGGCGGTACCGGCTGGTATCAATTGACGAGCCACAGGGGCTACCTCATGACGAGAGGTAAAGCAAACAAATGGAAGGACTGGCGGAGCACCTTCCTCATCATTGAGAGTTCAGACACAGAGCTGAACAAGCGCTTCAACAGGTGGAACAGGAATCCGCCCCTTCTTGCAGGCGGCAGCAGCATGCCGCCTGTTCCCCCCAAGGCTAATAAAGAGATCCTAGATAAAGGACTCTTCAAAGTAGAGTCGAAGGTGAACTCTACTTCAGGGGTACAAGAGCAAGTACCCCTGCACTGCGTCCCGAGCTTCAAATGGCTCTACGACGAGTACTTTTTTGGCCGCCTGTGGCCTTAGCAGTCGGTGCTCAAGAGGTAGCCGGCCTGTCGAATACTCTGTTGTTCCGTGCATTTCTTGTTATGACTTTTATTAACTTTGCTATTTGTTTTTGCAGCGGACGCCATGAGCAAAATTACCGCTTCCAAGACTGCGGCGGCCATGTTGCGGGCCTCCATCATGCAACAGTCTTCAACCGACTCCCCCAACAAGGGGGCACCCTTGGTGGGCTTCGAACCTTTCACCCTCTTTTTGGAGTTGTGTTTATGCATATACTGACTCTTTTCTTCTTTTTTAGACGGGCGCTCCAAGAGCTTCTTCTTCCCAACAGCCGGACCCCAAGGCCCGGAGGACGACTGTTGCGAGCTCTCCTGGTTCTGCTAGGAAACATGTGGCGGCTGAGAAACAGCCGGCCACTTCTTGTAAAACTCCAGCTGGGCCACCTAGAAGTATGAAATTGTCCTTGTAAATTTTAGACTTGCTCCCTTCTTTACTAGGTCTAATCCGTTTGTTTATGCTTGATGCAGCCGGCCCTCAGGAGCCTGACTTGGTCGAGGTGGCCAAGTCTATGATCAAGGCCGTTCCTCCAGCTGAAAGGGAGGCGGTCAGGGGTGTCGGCACCCTTGACCTAGACGGGATAGCAGGGGTCCTTGCTGAGGTATACTTAGCATATTTTTGAGTATTTGAATTCCAGGACGCCTGTTTTCTTTTTGTTTGGAAACTGACGCCTGTTCCCCTTTGTACTTAGGCCCTGCTCCGAGTGAACGGCCTTCGCAAGCCGCTTGACCGAAAGAACAAAGAGGTAAAGGCTGCAAAAGCTATGGCCGCCTCTGACTGTGATAAGGCAATGTTTCAAATTGCCCAAAATGAAGTTCTGACCATTGATATTCTTTATTATCAGGCGCAGGCTACCGCCGCTATCCGGGCTCAATTAGAGGCGGCCCAGAAGAGGAATAGCGAGCTGGAGGCGACCATCAACAACCTCAAGGCCGAGCTGAGACCTCTTCGCCAAAAGATGTCCTCATACGAAACCTTGGAGAAATCCTTGACGAGCGTAAAGGTACGCCTGGTGACCCAGGAGAAGAGTCTTACTCAGGAGCTCTCGGAAAAGACCGAGCAAGAAAAGAAAGAGCTGGTCCGGGAGATGAAGGAAGACTCTGCTCAAATCTAGCGCATGACTTGGGGCCGCCTCTTCCCCAATGCCGACTTTGCCTCATGGGAAAAAACGTACCGCCAGTGTTCTGATAGATATAATCAAGAGATCCTTGCGGCTGCTGAGGAAGAGGCGTTGGAGGACGCGTTGGAGGAGGAGGAGCAGCCGGTAGTGGCGCTTGTGCCGCTTGGGAGTAATGCATCAAAGAAGGATGCAGCTGAAGCCGAGTCCAGCAAGAAGAGTGCTGACCAGGCGGCAGCTGCTGATATTGAAGATCTGCCCCCTTCTTAAGCTTTATGTCTTCTTTCCACGGCCTGCGTGCCGTTTGTTTGTATTTACCCGGCCAGGGGGCCGGGGCTCTGAATATTTTGCCGGTCTTTAATGACCGGCTTCTTTTTAATGAATATTTTTGTTTTGCTTCAAATTTGCTCCAATTGTACACTATACCGACTGTTTTACATGGCCGATAGTTGCAGACAGGTACGGATAGTTAGTCACGCCGCCTATGCCCCTGGACGACTGGTTGTCTGTTTCCAGGCTAGACAATCAGTCGGCCATTTATCCAATCGGTATTCGAACAATTTTAAAGACTGGATCCCCTTTAGGCAGGCGGTCCTGTCATTTGTAAAATTAACCAAGTAGGAAAGTGGTTTGACCAAGTAAACATGATTGTTACCTAGTCGCCAAGTAACTGAGTAGTAGAGGTATCAAGCGGTTGGTACCGGTTGTTCCCCTTTATTCGCCAATGTTTGTTGGCTTTTAACTTATAGGTTGTTAACCTAGCAGGAGTAGTGGTTGAGAGCCCCTGTTTGCTAAAAACAGGCGGACGACTCATAACTTTTAGGCTCCATACTAAGTTTGAGAGAGTGACTAGGAGTTAACTTTGGTGTTACTCAGTCGCCGTCACTCCTGCTTGAGTAGTAAAGGTACCAGGCGGCGGAGGCCGGCTGAACCTTTTTATTCGCCAATGTTTGTTGGCTACTAACTCAAGAGTTACCCCCTGCATTTATCCCAAGTAATACAGGCGGTCATCTGACTCAGATGTCAACTGCTACCACTGGTTTGGTTAGTGATAGAGTTATCCTTGTCTCAAAAACGGCTACGTGGTTGCCCTTGGGGACAGTTGTATAGGTGCCGTGTAATTAGTTTATAGAGCAATGTTCCACCCAAAAGGGAGCTGCTCTCTGCGACGAATTTCATCCGGAGGGATGCCGCCGGACGCCTGCTATGATGTTGGGACAGGTCGTATTAGTTTTGAAGATTTGATCAGTTGGCTTGGCGCCTGGTCTGATCATTCGGCCTGTGGCCTTGGTTAGTTCTTGGTGAACGTAGGTGCTAAGTAAAAGGAGGGTAGCCGCCTGTTAGGCATAGGGTCGGCCAGGCCCTGATCATTTTTAGTTAAGTATAAGGGGGGTGGCTGTGTGTTTGGAACCAGTCGGCCCTCTTTTATGGAGAGTAGCCGACTATATGTCCAGACGGCATGCCCCTATGGAGAGTAAATATTCAATGGAGAGTAGCCGACTGTAAAGGTACAGGCGGCATGCCCCTCTGAAGATAGAGTAAAATACTCAATGGAGAGTAGCCGACTGTAAAGGTACAGACAGCATGCCCCTCTGAAGATAGAATAAAATACTCAATGGAGAGTAGCCGACTGTAAAGGTACAGACGGCATTCCCCTCTGAAAGAGTAAAACTCAATGGAGAGTAGCCGACTGTAAAGGTACAGACGGCATGCCCCTCTGAAGATAGAGTAAAATACTCAATGGAGAGTAGCTGACTGTAAAGGTACAGACGACATGCCCCTCTGAAGATAGAGTAAAATACTCAATGGAGAGTAGCCGACTGTAAAGGTACAGGCGGCATGCCCCTCTTAAGTAAGAATAAAAATTAAACATGGAGAGTAGCCGACTGTTTGTTAGTAGGCGTGCCCCTCTTAGTACAAAATTGAATATTAAGTATGCAAACTTTTATTAAGTAGCCCTTGACTATTTACATCATTCAAAAGAAATATTTCTTAAGATTATCTACATTCCAAGTTCGAGGCAACGGTTGTCCGTCTGGTGTTCCCAGACGGTAGGTACCGTCCCTGAACTCTTCACAGATTCGGTAGGGTCCTTCCCAGTTGGGAGTTAGTTTTCCAGACTCATTAGCCCTACCAACTGCTTCCATATTTCTAAGTACAAAGTCCCCCACTTTGAGTGGACACCTGTGTACTTTTTTGTTGTATGATCTAGTCATTCTCAGGCGGTAAATTTCATGGCGCAAGACAGCATTGCCCCTCCTTTCAGGAAGTGAGTCTAATGCCAGGCGCATGGCTTCCCAGTTTGCCTCTTCGTCATATAGCATTACTCGAAGAGTCGGCTCGTAGTGTTCTATTGGAAGAACAGCTTCCGCACCATAAGTTAGGAGGAATGGAGTTTCTCCAATTGCCCCTTTTTCAGTCGTCCTAATGGCCCAGAGAACATGTGGTAATTTATCCGCCCATAGGCCGCCTGCTCGTTCAATCTTTTTCTTGAGACCGTCTGAGATGATTTTATTAAAGGCTTCTACCTGGCCGTTTGCCTGTGGACGGCCGACAGATGCAAAGTAGTGTGCAATTCCTTGGTCACCCAACCAGCTTTTGAGAACAGGCATCTCAAATTGGGGACCATTATAAAAAACAATAGACATGGGAACCCCGAACCGAGTGATGACATTTTTCCAAATGAATGAAATTACATCCTTCGTCTTGATTCCCTTTACAGCCTCCGCCTCTACCCATTTAGTGAAGTAGTCGACGGCAACAAGTATGTACCTCCTTCCGCCTGTAGCAGCCGTATATGGACCCAGAATATCCATGCCCCATTTAGCAAACGGTAGTGGGCTATGAATGGTTGTGAGGTCAGTAGCCGGTCGGTGAATTAGTTTGCCAAACCTTTGGCACTTGTCACATTTTTTCATCATCACCATCGCATCTGCTTCTAAAGTAGGCCAAAAGTAGCCCTGCCGCCTTGCCCGTTGAGCAAGCGTCCTACCGCCTATATGGGAAGCACAGTAACCAGAGTGAAGATCGTCTAGTATCTCTCGTCCTTTTTCTGGAGTAACACACTTTAAGAAGGGTTGAAGGTACCCCCTTTTGTGAATTTCTCCCTTTATTATTTCAAAACTGGTTGATCGTTTTTTCAGTGCTGCCGCCTGTTGATGATCATCCGGCAGGGTACCGTTTGTCAGATATGCCCTGATTGGATCCATCCAGGTTGAGCTTCTGTCTAGGATTCCAATAGGGTCTTCCTCGATGCTTCTCTTCTCCATTACTTCCCAAAAAACAGTTCGAGGAGTATCACAGGAGGCGGATGATGCTAATTTTGAAAGTGCATCCGCCTAGTTGTTTTCTAATCTCGGCACTTGGATCAGATGGAAATCCTCAAGGGAGCCGACTGCTTGTCGGACCGCCTGTAAATACTTGATCATGGCCGGATGGGTTGCTTCGTATTCGCCATTGTACTGACTCACTATCAATTGTGAATCGGAACAGGCGTCTATTTTTCTTGCCCCTGCCGCCTTGCACATGCGGATTCCGGCTAGTAAAGCTTCATATTCTGCCTTATTGTTTGAGGCCTGAAAACTGAAGCGTAAAGCATACTCGTACCTGTCGCCCTCTGGCGACTGACATATGACGCCTGCTCCACAACCATTTGAAGTAGAGCTTCCGTCCACATATACCTTCCAGACTTGGTCTGTAACATGAGAGTCCGGAGGACGAGTCATCTCAACAATAAAGTCAGCAAAGGCTTGCCCCTTCACTGCTTTTCTAGGCTCGAAAGTAACTTCGAGGCTCTGAATTTCTATGGCCCATTTGATCATTCGGCCTGACGACTCCATGATGGTCAGTGGCCGCTTGATAGGTTGGTCTGTATACACGACGACTGCATATGCTAAAAAGTAGGGCTTCAATTTTTTAACAGCCATGAAGAGTGCAAGACCAAATTTCTCCACTAAGGGATACCTCAACTCGGCATTTTTCAGTACGTGACTGACAAAGTAGACCGGGAGCTGACAACCGTCTCTTTCAGCAAGGAGAACAGCGCTTAACGCATGATCAGAGACGGCCAGGTACATGTAGAGTACTTCTTTGGGCAAAGGGCTGACCAGCCTCGGCAAGGAATGCAAGTGAACTTTCAATTTCTGGAAGGCGGCCTCAGCATCCGGCCCCCATTCAAACCTTGCCTTTTTCTTAATTGCCTGGAAAAAGTATAGGCATTTGTCGCCTGATCGGCTTAGAAATCTTCCCAAGGCCGCCAGACATCCTGTTAACTTCTGAACCTCTCGGATGGAACGAGGCGACTGCATGTCAATGACCGCCTGCACCTTCTCAGGGTTCGCCTCTATTCCTCTCTGATTGATAAGGAATCCGAGAAATTTCCCAGACTCAACTCCAAAGACACATTTCTTGGGATTGAGCATGACATGGTGCCGCCTGAGTGTGGCGAAAGTTTCTCGGAGGTCCGACAGCTGATCTTTCTGAAGTTTTGACTTGACAATCATATCATCAATATATGCCTCGACATTTCTCCCAATTTGATCAAAGAACACAGTGTTTATCATTCGCTGGAAAGTGGTCGGGGCATTCTTAAGACCAAACGGCATGACCGTGTAACAATATAACCCCTGATCAGTGACGAAGGCCGTCTTCTCCTGATCTTTCTTCCATAAAGGAATTTGATGGAAACCAGAGTAGGCGTCCATAAAGCTCATCAAATCATGGTCGGCTGTTGAGTCGACCAGGTTATCAATTTTAGGCAGAGGGTAACTGTCTTTGGGGCACGCCTTGTTTAAGTCTGTGTAGTCTACACACATTCGCCAGGTGCCATTCAGCTTTTTAACAAGCACCACATTTGCAACCCAGTCTGGGAAGTAACATTGCCGAATGAACCCTGCATCAAGTAATTTTTTAACTTCGGCGGCTGCCGCCTGACTTCTTTCTTCGCCATGGTTCCGCTTCTTCTGCCGTACCGGCTTCTTTTTCGGATCCACGACCAGTTTATGTACCGCCAGATCAGGACTAATGCCTGGCATTTCATGGACTTCGAATGCAAAGATGTCCTTGTATTCTTTCAATAGTTTGTGAAAGTCGTCACCCAAGACTCTTAGAGTAGTCGTCCCAACTTTGACTGTTCGCTCAGGACGTGAATCGTCTAAGATCAAGTCCGTATGCTCACCAGCCGGCTGAGGGCGGAATTCATCCGACCGCTCCTCTGCCAATGATTGCTATTTTCTGTCTTTTCGTGCGGCCCCTGTCTGGGATGCCTTTCTCTTCTTGCCGCCTGCTTCTTGAACAGGCGCACTCTCCTTGACATTGTCAAGGTCTATTTTTCCACCACTCGACCCAGTGGCCATAACAGTGGGCTTGACATCCGAGAGATAACACTCTCGGGCCATCCTCTGATCTCCCCTTAGGGACCCGACTGTTCCATTATCCCTCTCAAACTTGAGCAACATAAGAGATGGGATTATAACAGCCTTGGAATTATTCAGGGTTGGTCGTCCCAGAATCATGTTGTAGGCCGAGAGTTCTTTTACTACCAAGAACTGGACTACCATGTGTCGTCCTTCCCCTTTTTCGCCCAGGCGGATGGGTAAATCCACTCGTCCCACTGGGTGGACGAATCCTCCTCCAAACCCTACTAAAGGGTGGGATGCCGGATGTATGCAATAAGTCTGATATTTTAGTTTCGACAGACATTTGCTACTGATGAGATCTGAGGAGCTTCCGGTATCTATGAGGATTCGGCCAACTCTCTGGTTGGCCACTTTACATTCAATAACGATAGGGTCGTCATGCGGCCCTCTTACCCCTCCTAGATCTTCTTCAGTGATGACAATCTCAGGAAATGAATATTTAGAGGGCCGTTCTTGGTGAACGGAATTTACATCTAACCGTCTGATATTGTCTTTGTTACCCCTAATAGTGGGGCCGCCTCCTGAGAAGCCGCCTGCAATGGTGTAGACGACTGCATCATCTGTATCGGAGCTGTCGGCCTGTTGATTCTTTTTGGTCGACTGCTTTTTTGAGGAAGTGTTCCCCGTAGATTTCTTGACATAAGTGTCAAGATCACCTTGCTCAGCCAGGCGGTCCAGATACCGCATGAGACTGATGCAGTCATTGGTGTGATGACCAACATCTTCATGATAAGCACATAATTTATCTTGGTTCCGGTTGTTTGCAGAACCCTTCATGGGGACCGGCTTCTCAATTGAGATCCGTCCCTTGATTTCCTTTAGGATAAACTGGCTATCCTTGTTAAACGCATACTTTGGGGAGTATGGTTTGAATTCTATTTTCTTTTTCTGGGCCGGCTGTTTAGAGGAATCAGCCGCCCAGACCTCTTTTCTCTTCTCGTCTTTGTTTGACGACTGTTTCTGTCGTCCTTCTCTTTTTTCGGACCTTTTCCCGTCTGACTGTTTTACCGTACAAAGATCAGTCGCCTGTATATAGGCTTCCGCTTCAATCAAGGCCTCTTGAAGAGTCGCCACCCTCTTTGGGACCAAATCAAATTTGAAGGTCGACCCGTCTTTGAGACCTCTGAAAAAGTCAGTATAGGCTACTTCATCCGGTAACCCTTGAATCTGTATTCTCATCAGGTTAAACCGCCTGATGTAAGAACGAAGCCCCTCCTTCTCGCCCTGCTGAATTGTTCCTAAATCAAGGGTCGTCTTCTTCGCAGGGATGTTCATGGCGAAGTTGGAGGTGAATAAGTAAGCAAGCGTTCTGAAGTTATTTACACAACCAGTCGACAGGTTGCCGAACCATTGTTGTGCGATTCCTTTGAGAGTCGCTGGGAAACACTTGCACCAAGTGTGATCATCCAACCCTTGAAGGTACATCAGGTTGGTGAATGCCATCAGATGGTCTTCTGGGTTAGTAGTGCCGTCATAGGCGCCTACTAATACATTTTTCACTCTGGCCGGCTGAGCGGCTTCAGTAATTTCCTTGGAGAAGGCCGACGGCTGTTCACCAAGTCTAAGCAACCGTAACTGCCAGTCCATAGGTTGGACATTTTTTGCTGCATGTCCACCAAACGGAGGTGGCTGTAAAAAATACTGTTGTTGCGGTACAAACGGTAAGTTTGGTACCGCCTGGTCGCTATGATAGCCGGACTGACGGGAGGTGTCGCCTGACTGACTCTCATGATACGACTAAGTATGCCTCATCGAGGTATTTCGCAGACTGTCTTGGAAGTTTAAAGTAGAGGCCGACTCTGACAATCGGTCACTCTTCTTCTGCTCTAGCAGTAGCCGAGCGTCTGTGTATGTTTTCCTCGACCCGTCCGCCTGAATATGACGAACAGGTTTCCTAGTTCCTGGAGTAGGAAAACGGTATTTTGTGAAATCAAGGGCAGTCGGCTCCCGCTTCCTAGATTTAGGATGAGGAGTCGCCTCTCGCCCTTAAACTGGCTTCCTCTTCTGTGAAGTGGAGGGTTTCTTAGCCAACTGCTCCTTGTCCAGAGCAGGCGGCTTCTTGTTGATCAACTCTTGAATTTCTCCCTTGAAGTCCCTCATGAAGGTCATGAGTTCGTTCCTTGTGATGGGAGCAGACCCATCAGTCGGCTGCTGCCGAACAGGCGGTGCGCCTGCTGGCTCGCTTCCTGTTTGAAGATGTTCCCGTTCCCTCCTTTCTGTATGACGGGTACGTCGGGCCCTTAGGGTCCCGTCTGAAGCTGTGTGAGCTTCAACTTCAAATTCATTCTCAGTATCGTGGTCCGACTGAACTAGAGGGTCGTCCAGGGGACGTCTCTCTTCAGGAGTCGGTACAAACGTGGATGCCATCTCTGAAATACTCTCCCCACAGACGGCGCCAAATGTTTCGGGGTTTTCTGATGTCCTGCGGGAGAGTTACAATTCCGAGACTGGAACCGGACGTCTGTACCTGCAAAACAACGGAGACTCCTGGTGGTGGGAGCTCCGCCTCCAACGGTCAAGTTAGTACTTGATTAAGGAGTAATTAATGCGGAAATTAAAGTGATTGGGTCTCTCTAGGTGAGAGTGTTTAATGTGTGTAATCTGCGTTTTTTGCATGTTCTCCCCCTTAATGAGGATTAAGGGAGGTATTTATAACCTCGGGAAACGTGTCAATCTAGGTTTAGGTTAACCTTGGGCTGATTAGGCTTCCCTCCGGAGTTGGGCCTAGGTGACCGGTTATCCCAGGTGTCATGGGAAGGACACGTGTCGTGTCGTAATTGGTCCATGGTGGACGGATCATTGCTTGACACGTGGCAGGCTCCTGTTGGCCCATGTGACGGACACATGGCGGAACCTGATTGGTCCACTTGTCAGATGGTGATTGGTGAGGAAAAATCCCCTAATCACTAAGAATGCGCGTCGACCGTCTGTACCTGCAAAACCACGGAAACTCCGGTTGGGTGGAGTTCCGCCACCGACGATCAAGTTAGAACGTGTCCGGATGTATAAAAGTGCGGAATGTAAGGGTTTTTCTCTCGGATTTCGAGAGAATTCTGCAATTAATATTGCTCGGGTTTTTTGTGTGTATTTATGAATGTGTAATAAATGAGGATTTTCCTCTATTTATAGTGAGAGGAGATCAATTCTCCTTTCATAGGTTAGAGTGCCACGTGTCACTAGAGGATTGGTTCTATTAGAACCTCTCTGATGATGACACGTGTCAGCATGCAGTTGGTCCATGTGGACAGGGGTATTTTTACCCTAAACAAGTGTGATTTATGTTGACTACTTGATTTGAAGATTCCAACTCTTAGTAATCAACCACTTCACTCAGGCATATTGCTATTTGATTGCAATATGACCATATTTCTCTTTGTGCAGGCACTAGAGATGGGATTGCTGGCTCCAGACATGGTCTTATACCTTGATATATCACCAGAGGTATACCTTCATTCAAAAAGCAAGCTTTGGAATTTGGATATTATTTGCAAAAACATTGGTTGTTGAATAGGCATTATAGGAATTTTGCCTTAAGTTTCACGAATAAGAATTTATGGGACGTACAATTTGTTTGGTAAGATATGAGACTTGGCTGTTCAACCAAATCTTAGTTTTTTTTTTTTTTTTTTTAGCTTGCATTAGACTGCACAATTCTAATGCACTAAGTTGAACAAGTATGCCAATTGGTGTATTACTTTCCATTTTTATTTATCATGATCCTTAATTGAAAGAAGGTTATACAAGTTACAATTAATTATTATATTTGATAAAAATTAAGGTGTATCTATTGTTAAATATGTGTAAACAATCAAGTCAAAGCATATCCTAATATCTTTTTTAAAAATGCGGAAAGTTGCATAAAGAGGTGGTTATGGTAATAAAAGATACGAGCCTCTTGATTTTCAGGGGAAGGTCAGAGAAAAATATCAGGCTCTTCACGATGCCTCATGGAACGTAATGCTTTTTTCATGATTTCTTAATAACTTATAGCTTGCAATGTTATTTATGCCATTTTAGGTATAGTAAATGGTTTTGACAGCGGTGACATTGTCTTGCATCCTGATGACCGCAATATTATGTATGTAGGTTATTCTAATTTTCTTTTTCTTAAACATTTTCCAGTTTCTTGTAAACATTGTTTTCCAAACTTAATTCTTGTCGGAAAATATTTGTTTATATGTGCAGCAACTTTCCTCATATGAGGAAGATTTTAGTGTCAGCTTGTTTGTTACGATTCTGAAATCACTTTTTATAATATGTAGGTTGGTGAGATCATTAGCAGATTTGAGAAGAAGATTTTCTCTTAAAAGGTATGATTTTTGATTTCACATGTTTGGAGCTTTAAACAATTAGTTCCTCTGTTTTCACCATTGTGTAATTAGTTGTGAGGTTAATTTAAATCTATCTACATATATGATGCTAAGATTAATCATAATAGTGCACAAATGTGTTTATTGAAGTCTAGAATTGTCTCCAATTATTAAATTATGCATTACGCATGCTATCAATATATTAGTGAATAATAACTCGAACCAAAACCAGTCGGATTTAGACTCATGATTTACTGTGAATTATTATGTGTTTTGAGATGCTCTCACTGTTTATTTGAATTTAAGCTAGAAAAGGTGGAAGAAGGTTTCGAGGCATTTGTGAATCCTATTGACTGTTCTCTGGTTCCTTCCCACGTGGACTATCCTTAATGCTTTGATCTATTGTTAGTTATTTGGCTCTATTATGAGAGCTTTAAAACTATGACCACCCCTAACCCTCAGAAGATGAATTGCGCTTAAAACTTATCACTCACAACACTAACTTTCATTCTTATTTTGTTCGTGTAGGGAAGATGGATTTATGATATGGAACCCTTTGAGCTAATGAGGTAGGAAAAACCACTGATGAAGCTGAAGAAAATAATAGGAGCAGAAGGCGCTAAAGTTGTATTCTCTCCCTTGATTGAAAAGTATATACTGAAAAACCATCATCGTTGAATGCAGGTAAGTACCGCAATCTACTTCTCCTATATTCTGCATTATGCCACAAATATAATCATAAACAGATTTTTAGGTGACTGTTTTTTTTAAAGGGAATATTGAAACTAATAATCCCACCTTTTACCGGTCTGCTCAAAATAATCCCATCTTTCAATATTCTCACAATAATCCAACCTTTGTCATATATCTTCTCCAAATGGTCCTTAACCGGTTTTATGAAGTTAATAACCGGTAAAAAAAGGCAAGCTTGCAGTTGGTTCTCTATCCTCCATTGATGAAGATCTTTCTTCATGATTTCTCTCTCCCCCATTTTTGAAAACCCTCCATAATAAACACCCATCCCTTTAGGGTTAACAATTCCCTTATTATCCATATTTTTCATAGGGTTTTTCTCTAAATTCGACGGCGAGCCGGAATTTTATCAAGACCTTTCTGGGTTATTCAAATTTCACATAGCTCACGGCTATTAAGAAAACATTGAAGATGGAGTCTTGCTTTTGCTGTCTTCTTTCATGGAAGTAGTTCTTCTTTTCATGTTTTCTTTTATTTTTTTCCTCTTTGTTTCACACTCCTGTCTTTACTCCCTTTACCCTAATTCTATTTTTGTTCCTGATGATCATCTAATTCTTATTTCTTCATTATATTAAGCTTTCTCCATAAGATATATAGGTAACCATGGAGGGAAGGTGAGAGAAAGAATCAGCAACTCCACAGTATGTTAACGGTGTGAGTTCATGAGGAAAATGTAATTTCTGTTTCTTTTTAATTTTTTATTCTTTTTATTGAGTTGGCACATAAACCTAGGGTTATAATCACAAATTTTCCATTGAGATAAACGAAAAACCTAGGCCTCCTCTTTTATGTATACCTACAGCTTGAAATGAAAAGGTAAACTTATCATGTGTCTCTACATCTCATACAATATTCATTGATTATTACTGTAAACTATCAATTATACTTGGTAGATAAACAATGTGGGACCAAATAAAGGGTTCAGAGTCCTTCAGACCCTTGTTGCAGTTTACTGATGAAGATATCAAGCAGGTGCGCTTCCAACTCTAATGTTCAGATAATTTTAGATAAGAAAAGTTGTAGTCCCACTTTACATTCCGTCAAATGTCGATTAGAATAGTCCCTAAATCTTTTACTTGTTGCATCTTATGTGTACTCGGTATTTGATAGGATTTTTCTCTAATATCAATATCCATTAGGTGGTGAATTATTTTTTTGCATTGCTAATGCAGGACAATGGAGGAACATAAGTGCAGCAATTCAAGACTTTAAGGACAGATTAAGGTCTCCAAAGCCAAAGCCTGTTCAAGATGCCCCTGCTATTTCTTCAGCCCCCATGCATCAGGCTCCTGTTTTCTTCCTGTGCCTGTTGTACATTATTGGCTAATCATGTGAAGGATGCTTTTTTTTTTTTAAAAAAAAAATTATTATTGTTATTATTAATTTTAATATACACTTTATAATTGCAATGATAGTTACACAAGAATATGTTGGGCATCAAAGAATGGACTTTTGAATTTAATGTTACCAAAATGGTTTTCATAGATTATAACAGGAGAATTAAGTGTTTTAGGTATTTAGTTAGCTCTAAATTTGTTAGCTTCTATTTGGCTTATTTTAACAATATTGTTAGCTTTAAGTGCTTTAGGTATTTTGTTACATTTTTTGTAGAATTTTAGTTCAAACACATTTTTTTTTTTTGGAATTTTAATTTGGTGTTTGTGCCTTTTTTCTTTGGTCGAGTATTAAATGTTGTATTGTATTTGTTATACTCCCTCCATGTTTTAATAAGTGTTGGTATTTGTGACTTT
Source organism: Chenopodium quinoa (assembly GCF_001683475.1). Classification (NCBI taxonomy): domain Eukaryota; kingdom Viridiplantae; phylum Streptophyta; class Magnoliopsida; order Caryophyllales; family Amaranthaceae; genus Chenopodium; species Chenopodium quinoa. The sequence goes on along the minus strand of NW_018742287.1, from coordinate 2,092,619 downwards.
TTTCTTTGGTCAAGTATTAAATGCTGAATTATATTTGTTATACGAGTAATGAAATAGTTTAATACAGAATTTGGTGAAGATATCAGGTAACTCCAAATGCTCTTGTTTTTGGAAATTGAATGGCAAATTTGTGAGTTGTGCTTAATATCTATTACACAAAATACACATGTCGTTCATTTATTTGTGAATGACATGGAACCATAAGAGGAGAGTGATGGAATGAGTTAGCAAAGGGGGAGGAGCTAAGTGGGACAAGACTTCTAGAAAGAGGTTTGGAAGGAAAAGAGGAGACGACGACAGTAGAGAGTTAAGAAGACAAATAATTGCAAAATTCCTGAAAGAGAATGACATTACAAGATGAAAATGCAGAATTAGAAAATGAAGATCTAAAGAAATTCAAAGTAAGAGTGAGGAAGGAAGGAGAATGACTTAGAATTTATGAAGGTATTAAAAAGGAGCAAGGACAGGAAGGAGAAAGAGATCGAGACCGAGAAAAAAAGAGTGTTTTGGGAAATTAAAGAAACAGGGGGATTCCTTTACCTGTATGCACCTCTTACAAATACTTTTTGAATAAGGGAAATCACATGAATACAATAACATTGGCTCTTGATAACTTACAATAAACACATCAGAACTTGCCTGACTTCACGCCGAAAACACACTTCTTCGGATTTAGTTTCATATGGTGTTTCCTTAGAGGGGTGAAGGTCTCGGCCAGGTCCGCGACATGGTTTTTGTCCTCTTTATTTTTGACGATTGAATCGTCAACATAGACTTCCATGATGCGGCCTTTTTACTCGGTGAAAACCTAGTCAACCAGCCTTTGATATCTTGCCCCCGCATTTTTCAATCCGAAGGGCATCATTATGTAATTATACACCCCGGCGCTCGTAACGAAAGTCGTTTTTGCTCGATCATCGGGGTGCATGAAGATCTGATGATATCCTGAGAATGCGTCCATGAAATTAAGCAAGGCATGCCCACTTGTTGAGTCGACTAGCTGATCGATCCTCGGCAAGGGATAAAAGTCCTTCGGACAGGCCAAATTTAGGTCCGTGAAGTCAACGCACATCCTCCAGGTGCCATTTGCCTTCTGAACCATCACCACGTTGGCCAGCCATTCCGGATACTGACATGGTTCAATGAAACCTGCATCCAGGAGTTTTTTTACCTCGGCTGCGATGTCTTGGTTCCTATTCGCAGAGTAATTCCGCTTCTTTTGCTTCGCCAGTCGACATGTAAGATCGATGTTAAGCTTATGGGAGATGAGGTTCGGGTCAATCCCGGGCATGTCTGCTGCCGAGAAAGAGAATACATCTTTGTTGTCCCGAAGGAATTGGATAAGTTCAACGCGGACGCTCGGATTGAGGTTGAGCCCGATGTTGACACATTTTTCAGTATCCCCTTCGGTCAACTCTATTGATTCATTCTGATGGTCCAGCTCTGTGGCTTTGGCACTGGAATCTTCACAGTCTGGCTTGCTGTCAATATCAGCAGGCTTCCCAGACTTCGGCTGGTGTTCTGAGTCTTTCGGCTCAGATGAGGAACTAGCTTTTTCTTTCCCCAAAGATTTATCTTGTGTTGGGGCGCCTTGGGCCGAAGCACTTAAGCCTTTAGGCTTCTTTGTGCATCGATCCTTTTCTCTTTCTTCCTCATCATCCCTGTCGTCGCGACGACTTTTGGATGGCTTGAGGTAGTTCCATCTTCGGGCCTCCTTTTGGCTGCCCTGAATTCTTTCGGAGCGTCCCTCGTCCGAGACATATATCATCATCTAATGGTACGTTGGGACGACTCCTTGGATCTCTTGAATTATGGGTCTCCCTATATTCACGTTGTACACAGATGGAACGTCCACGACCAAAAACTCGGCCATGATATTCCGGGCTACTCGGTCTTTGCTAATGGTGACAGGAAGAGAAATTTTCCCGTCACGATATGTTGAAGAACCATTGAATCCAGATTTCGGGTAGGGTACTGGCGTTAGGTGCTTGGTCTCCAACTTCAGCTGGTCGAATGCCTCCCGAAAAAGGATATTCACACCACTTCCACCGTCGACGAGAGTTCGCTAGACGTTGTGGTTCGCGATTCCTATAACGATTACCAGCGGGTCATCATGAGGGTATGCCACCCCCCGGCAGTCTTCGGCTGTGAACGTGAAGTTCGACACCAGAGACTAGGGTGCTCGGATGTCAACATGATTTACTTGATGGGTCAAGCCCCTCAAGTGGTGTTTTAATGCTTTCAGAGAGTATGTTCCTCCGGAAATGACAAGGATGTCAGGATTATCTTTGCCTTGCGGCTTGTCCTTTTTCCGGGGAAATCCAGCTCTTGCCGAAAATCTTTCTCGGCTCTTTTCTCTTCGCGGCGCTTCGCGAGATATTTTTTTCAAGTAACCTTTTTGGACCATATCCTCGATTTGATCTCTCAGCTGGATACAGTTGTAACACCCCAATAATTCTCTCTTTAAAAACTTGTAAATACCTTTAACAACCTGCAAGAGAATTACTGACGTGCTACCGCCACGTGTTCAAACGTTAAGCCTAGTTCAGAATTTAGCAGCGGAAAAACTAACTCAGTTATCAATAAGTTTCAAAACCAAAATTCAAAACAAAATTTAGTCTTACAAGTTGGAACCATTACGTCCCTTATTCAAAACCTAAATAAAAGTAGTAAATAAATCAAACCACAGTTTAATTAAATCCAAACTTATGAAATGAAATGAATTATTTATTATTAATTAGTGAAGTCTTAGTAATGTTAACAATTGAGTCATGTGTTCTAGTCAATTATTGTATTGAGTGTGTGCAGATTGATTTTTAGTAACATGCTAGGGCTCTTTGTTATATATTTCATAGCTTTTATGTACTCAGCTTTGCTGATTGCGTGCTTTTGTGTGTCTTTTCTTGGTCATGGCCTTCGCCATATTTTATAAAGAAAAGTTTGATTTGGTTTTTACTTTCTATCAAATTTACGAGTAAGTTATTGTTTTAAGTTTTGGGACGAAACTTGTTTTAAGGAGTATAGATTGTAATACCCGTAATTTTTCTATTTTAAGTTTCGGGGACGAAACTTGTTTTGAGGAAGGTAGATTGTAATACCCTAATATTTAAAGATTTTATCAAATATATTTTATGGATAAAATATGATATCTTAAATTATTTTATGAATTTTTATACTCTATTTTTGTTATCCTATAAAAATTATCTTAAACCCTAATATAGATATCAATTGTTTTACTGCATTATGATTTATTTTCTTACTTCGCCGTTTACTCGTTACTTTTGCTTTTGAAACAATCAGAACCTTGATTTTCTTATCAAGCAATACCTTGATTTATGAATTCACCCAAACTTTTAGCATCAAGCCTTTTATATTTACCTTTGATACAAATTTTACGAGAGCACATATACACCATTACATTTTAACATGATCAATTATTGGACGTGAGTTTCGAGTGGCGTGCAATTGATTGACTTAATTATTTTGCTCATCACTCACTGTGCAATTTGCGTGTCATTCTACTTGAAGTGCTGGAGTAATTGTTTCATATTTGGTTCAAAATTGTGTCTCGTTGTTTTGGTATTCGTCGAAAAGGTAATCACACAATTTTAATTCTTGGAGTTGTTTGATTATAGATTGTTAGTATTGATTGTACTTCGTATTATTGTGTGTAAAATTTTATAATTTGTTATTTAGAGGATCGATTTATATATATGTGATTAGTGTGTTGTATTAATATGATTTAATTGTTGTATTGATTGATTGTGTTATTATATTTAGGGTTTTTCATGTTGTTGTTCTAGGGAGTATTGTTATATTGAAGTTTTAGGGTTATTACTGCAGAGTATTATTTTTGGGTTGTGAGTTAATAATATTTGGGAACTAGTATGTTTGCCCTGTAAGTGTTGAGATATTATATGAATCGAGTACGTCATGTTATATAATTTGGGAACCTGTGCCATTATTGAGATATTGTTTATTAACCTGTGAATGGTTATTTGATCAAGTATGAGATCAAAAGGGTCGAGAATTATTATTTTGTTCTTGGTTTGAGGCTCAATGTTAATTACCTTAGTCCTTGACATGTTGGTAAGGAGATAATGATCATGAGTTAAGAATGAGGTACAATCTTTATTTATATTTTTCAATGGTCCCCTACAGTGGGATTTGACCCATATTGGTCATGGTTAAGGTGTTTTCTGGTTATTGAGAGTATTCAAGTTTTTATACTTGTTGGTTTATTTATTCGAATTACTCATGTCCAAGGCTAGGTATAAGACAAAGAGCGTGGCACACTTATGGGATAAATGAGTTAATTGAGTTAAAGATCGTATTATTATTTGAGGTTGAGTTTGACAAAGGTTATTTTCAGAGTACGGAGTTATTTTACCCTTGAGGTGTATATGTGTAATGTAGTTTCGAACTAAATTGTTTAAGTGAGTTAATTATATTAATTATTCTATTGTTCTTTGTATTTTGATCAGTGGTGATTACTCAGCTTTTTGCTGACGTGTGTGTTGTTTGTTTGCTTTGCTACTTGTGTTTGCGGCCATGTCTTTTTCTTATGGTGGCCCTCCGACGATCTATTTTGGGGTTTGTCCTTAATGGTGAGCAGTCAAGTTTGTCTAAACAGGTTGATCAAGTGATCGTAGCTAAAGGAGCTCAAGTGTTTCGATTAGTACTTTATAACAAGTTTGTAAGTTGTATAAATAGCTCACCTAGTTTATTGGGTTGTAATTATTGGGATTTTGTAAGCCTTAACACTTGACAAGTTGTTGAGTGTGGCAGTAATACCTCCGATTTAGGTGTATGCTTCCGTAGTTTTTATTCAAAGGTTGTTTATTTTTCCTTTATTTATTATTTATAGCTAGTAAATCGGGGGTGTTACACAGTCCTTGGTGTGATGCCCAGGAAATTCGTGGAATTCTCACCATCGATCCTGGTTTTTCTGCTGATGCCACGATGGTAGTGGCATCGGCTTCTTATACTTCTACTCGTCCTTCGTTAAGCTGTAGATCTTAGCACGTGGAAAGGCGAGAGGAGTGTACGACTCATATCTCCCCATGAATGGGGTGTTTTCTTTCTTCGGCTCAGGAGCCGAGGACGGTTCTGAGGATTTCGCCTTCCCTTTCCTCTAGCCCTGGCCTTCGGACTACTGTCCTTTTACCTTCCCAGCCCCGGATTGGGACTGGGATTTTGTTTTGTTCCATTCTTCGGCTCGGATTGTATTTATCCGAGGCATCCAAAGCTTCCTCCAAGGTTTGCGGTGGATGCATGACCATGAAGGAAAAGAACTTTCCAGCTTGCAGGGCGTTCCGTAGTGCGAGAACGCCTAGCCCTTGGTCCAGACTTGTGATTCTGGACAACTCGTTGCTGAAGCGAGTCAGATAATCTCGGAGGCTCTCGTCCCCCTTGCTGCAGACTCATCAATTCTGCAGTTGTCTTCTGCCGGCGGTTCGCCGTAGAAAACTTGCTCTTAAATTTGTTGGAAAGGTCTTTCCAACCGGTTATTGAGTCTTACTTTACTCCCTTGGTGATCTACGCTTGTGCAACACCTTTAAGGGTGGTCGGGAAATATTTGCACCAGGTCGCTTCGAACCTGGGGTTCAGGTACATGTGCCCCTCGTAGGAGGCAATGTGGTCCTTCGAATCCGAAGTACCATCATAAGTTATGTGTGCCGGAATTTTCAGTGCGGGCACATGTTCTTCCAAAATCCAGCTTTGGAAGGGTGAGCTGGTGGGAACCATCACGGCCTCTCCCTTACGTTTAACCGACGGGACCTCGCTCCTCCCTCTCAAAGAGGTTGAAGTGGTTTTTGTCCTCGGCTGAGACAACTCGGGATAAGGCTCGGTTCCCTCGAGGTAGGTGAGGCGACTATGCACGCTCACCTCCCTTGAACCAAGACGTTCGTGAACATTTAGGCGAGCAGGCTCTTGCCACGTAGAGGTGGTATTGCTGCTTTTGTAGCTCTAGGAGTCCTGGGTTTCGGAATTTTCAAAGAACTGAGGGTTCTTTTTCCTTTCCCGTTCAGTCCTCCAAGTTTCCTCCTCCCACTTATCCCCTAGCTCCTTGAAGGATGGAGCCCGTCCACTTTCCTCTTGGCCGGTCCTCTTTCTCAGATTTCTCGGCGGAAGAGGCAAGTGGTCACGGGGTGGAGGAAATTTGCCTCCTTGGGCCTTCATGAGGTCCATGAAGACCGCGACGGCTCGCGCCACTTCCTCCGTAGAGGGCCCCATTTGAGGAGTTGTTCTCGGTTGAGACCGAGAATGGAAGCTTCGAGGGGGACTCTTTGCATTGGACTGACTCGACCGATATGAGCTGGTCGGCTGGCGAGTATGATGGGATGGTGACCTCTCCAGCGTTGCCCTTTCCGGGGAAGAGGGAGCTTTCGAAGAGGAATAAGAAGGTTCTAGTGATGGCGGAGCAAGTGGATTCCTTCTCACCGGAATTAGACCTTTCCTCGAAGAGGAAGGGTCATTCTTCTTAGTACTCTTTCCACTCTTAGTCATTTTTGCTAAGATTAGCTGATTTTTTGCTTGCTTTTTGATGTCTATCCCCACAGACGGTGCCAAATTGTTTCAGGTGAAAACAATAGGACCTTCGACTAGGCCCTTTTCTGGGGTTGAAGACTGATCTCGGTCCAAGTTATGATTGGGCCGAGGGTTTCCTGCACAGCAAACACACGTAAAACTGGCCTCAGGGTTGTGCCAAGGAAGGCCCCTCCGATGCTGAAGTCAGTACAGTGTTAGAGAGAGAAAGTTATGCAAGAGAATTAATTGCTTGAGGCTTGAATTGAATGAATGTAGAAAGAGAATATTGAAGGCTTTTATACCTTTTCTCAATGATACTGGGCCTTGAGATCAAGTGGGCTTGCCACGTTGACTGGACCAATGACCGACTTGGCATGCTTTGAGAGGATTAAACCTTCTTTGTGCTTTTAATTAAATGATTTGTGGACTAGCCCAAGTAGAGTTAATTGGACCCAAACACATATGTATGTTTAATATAGTCAAAGTTATAAATTAATACCAATTGGCTGTTAGTGTAGTGGTGATTGGGACTACACTTGGTAAGGAGGACCGCGTGTTCGATCCCCTGCAAAAACAATTGAGAGGGGATTGAAACCAAACCACCCATAACTGAAACCCCAATCCGAATTAGTCTAAAGTGTGAACCGGATGGAACACAAAAAAAAAGTTATAAATTAATAATGTTACGGAGTAAAAATCAAAACAATAAGGGTTCGTTTGGTATCACTGTGATTTTCTGTTTTTTGGTTTTTTGTTATTCAAATCATATGACATAAGTCATACAATGAATAAAAAAATTAGTCAAATTTATTAAACTCATTGTAATTTTGAAAACTGACAACAGAAAAGTAGAAACACCCTTTTCTTGTTTCCTATTTTTGGTTTTTTGTTTTAAAAAAATAGAAAACTGAAAAAAAAAACGATGTCAAACAAGCCCTAAAGAATATATTGCGGGATAGAAGTTTTATTATTATGGATAGAAAAAAAAAAGGATGGAGCATGGTATATGGTACTTGAAGAAACAAGCCGAAAAGCTATTAATTAATTAAGCTAAGCCAAAATTGTTAAGGAATTATTGGTCGGGTGCATGATTACGACTCATATAACATATGATATGAAATATATTTCGATTGAGTGATGCGTACAAGCATAACTAAAGAAACGTCCTTTCTTTTTCTTTAATTTTGTGCAAGTCTCTTCTCTACTCAATATAATCCAGGTGGCATTGAAATATTATAATGTTTCCAATCTAATCTATAAATAAAAAGGGTAGTTTTTCCCCAAGTTTTAAAAAAGCCATTCTTAACACGCCACGTAGAATTATACATTTTAGTTATAACCAATTAAATAAGATATTTGTAAATTCTATAAAAATTAAATAATTCAAATACCACATAAGCGAAATTGGCGAATGAGATTTTAAAGTTTAAATTAATTAAATATAATATATTATCTTTTGAGATTAGGAATTTCATCTAAATATATAACGGCGGATAGGAAATTCACAATTTATTTTAAAATAAAAATGTTAAATAATATACTACTTACAACGAATAAAATAACTAATTTTATTAGATAAATATAAAAAAATAATTATTTTAAAAATAACAAACAAATCGTGCATTGCACGGATTACATCTACTATAAGGGGCCGTTTGGTTGGGGGTATTCATCAAAGGGAATGAGAATCAACAGGAATCATTCCCTTTGTTGTTGTTTGTTAGGCCATTTTTTCCATTCCCTTTACCCTCTCCATTCCCCCAAATCCCTCCAAGTTGATTCCCCACCCCCCTTCCCCCTAAGTATTTTCATCCCATTCCCTAGCTACTACCACACCACCATACCACCACCCTCCCCACCACCGGAACAACTAGCCACCCCACCGAAACCCCTCCCCTCGCCGACCCTCCCCCACCCCCGGAACAACCAGGTACCCCCAGCAAAAACCTCTCCACCACCAGAACAACTAGCCACCACTGTACTACACCCACCGAAATTACCAGAACTCCCACGGAAACCACCACCACTCTCAACGAAAACCGTCGAAACCATCACTTCATCCACCGAAAAACCACCAAAACTACTACAACTCCCACTGAAACCACCACCATTCCCACCGAAAACCGCCAAAACCACCACTACACACACCGAAACCACCACAACTCCCACCAAAACCAGCGAAAACCACCACTCCCCCTCTCTCCCTCTCTTTGAATTTTTCCCCCAAAATTCACCAAGAACCCTAATTTGTTTTCTTTATTTGAGCATTTGAATTCCGGATCTGAGACCTAAATTGTCGTTTTTTTAAAAATGAACAACATATTCATGGATCCAAGTAATGAATCTCCTTAATCAATCAATTTTTTCCCATATTGGAGCCCTCGTATTTTTGGGTGAGCATGATGGGGTGCTTAAGAAGTGGTGGTTTTGGAAAGTTTTGATGGGAGTGGTGGTGATTTCAGGAAGTTTCGTGAGAGTGATGGAGGATTTGACTGTTTTTGGTGGGAGTGATGGTGGTCGGGAAGTTTCAGTGGGTGGCATGGGGAGCGGCGGCGAGGGGCGGGGGAGGTGGGGCGAAGGGTGGCGAGTGGTGGGGTGGCTGGGTGGTGGCTGGAAATGGTGGGAAGTGAAGCAATTAGGTAGTTATGTGGTGGTGGTGTGGTGGTTGGATTGGTGGCAGTGTTTCCCTTTGTTTTTAAAACAAACAACATAGAAAATTTAGGGTAATTTCATTCCATTCTTTTCCATTCCCTTTGTTCATTTCATTCCGTTTACTCTATGTAAACCAAACGACCCCTAAATATTCAACAATTTTTATACACTTATTATATGATTTTAAAACAAGTCTTCTCAATAGTCTCCTCTAATCTTATGCATGTATCTTTCTAATTGTAGATTTGATGTAGCTAATTAATCCTCTCAGATCAAGTTATCAACAATCACGCATATTTGAAAGGAGTAGTGTTTGCCATTCGTTGGACTTTAATTTGATAAAGTTGGTTTCAAAACATATATAAGTGGACTTTGGATCAATTTATGATTTTAGTTTCAAACCATTATTAACTTCACGACAATTAATCTTTAAAATGTAAGTGGATGATAGATGAATTATTGTCCAAGTCGGGCTAGATGTACAAATGATTATCTCCAATTAGCTCCTGATATGTTGTACAATGATATGGACTTTTTGTTACTTTGTAATACCACCTCCTTCTATAAAGTTAATCCTATTTTGTGCATATTACCTCCGTTTCATATTATTTGCAACTTTGGAATATTTTGTATCTTACAAATAATATCCTAAAGTTGAAAAGAGGGGCCTGATATGTAGTGATGAACTATCTGTTACTACTTCGTACTTTATAATAATACCCTCTCCATCTATAAATGTTCATCATTGATTATTAATATCTCTATTTACCTATTAATAAAATTATAATAGCGTATTTTTTGTGTGGTCAGCTGACACACACTGCACCAAAACACTAAACGGATAACCCCTGACTAAGTAACACCTGATCGATCAAGTAACCTCTAACCGACCGAGTAACCCGACCACACGATGAGGCCGACCACATATGAAACTTTGTGAAATTATAAATTTTGATATTTAATTTTAAAACATTCATTGAAATTAATTATTACATGAAGACGTTCTCTCTTATATATTGATGATGATTTAAAGTTTTCCCCAAATTGTGAATAATTGTACGAGTATTAATCTAATAGAAGAAAAATCTTTTGGAAGGGATCAAGTAATTGAAAATTATGTACTTGAATAGTGCATGAGCTCCCTAGATAACAAGTCTTATGAAATTAAAGTAGTTAAGTGGTTAGATAATATATATAATACTTGTATATAATAGCGAGATAAGGTAAGAATCTACTACTAAAAATGGATAGCACTAATCATACTCTAAACGACCATAATGTAACTTAAGCTATAAATAGCATTATATAAACAAATCTTGAAGCTCAATCCTCGCTCAAAATCATAATGTAACTTAGACTACAATTTTTTTACGGAGCAATAAACTAACAAAAAAAAAAAAATATGAAACTCACAATGTCAACCTCAATGTGACACTATATATGTTTAAACTGATAATAATACATTTGCATTTGTACTTTGTACCTACGTTTCTAACCAAGAATAAGTCACTTAAGCTAAGCAACAAACAATAGGCCAAAAATGATGAACTCTCTTCACCATCACAAGAAATGGGAAAAGCTTAGCGGCCAAAACGATTGGGAAGGCCTCTTAGATCCCCTCGATATCGATCTTCGACGAAACATCATCCACTATGGAGAGAAGGCTCAAGCATGCTACGACACCTTTGATAGCACAAAAATATCGAAATATGCCGGTAGTAGTCGTTTCTCTAAGAAGAATTTCTTTTCTTCCCAAAAGTAGGGCTAGCAAACGGACGGCCTTACAAGTACCGCGTTACCAAGTTCTTGTACGCAACTTCGGGGATAGCTTTGCCTGATGCATTTTTGTTTAAGTCACTTTCGAGGGAGGCTTGGAGTAAGGAGTCTAATTTTATAGGGTATGTAGCCGTGGCGGAGGACGAGTCGGTGGCTATGTTAGAGAGGAGGGATATTGTTATTGCTTGGAGAGGGACTATACAATCGTTAGAGTGGGTTAATGACTTGCAATTTCTTCAACTTTCGGCTTCGAGTATACTTGGTAAGGGTGATGGAAATGATGATCCTAAGGTGCATGAAGGATGGTATAGTACTCGGTTTATACTACGGAAGATCCGAAATCGCCATTTAACAAAACTAGTGCAAGATCCCAAGTAAGATTATAAATAATTGCTTCTTTATTTCATCCTTTACTATTTGTTGTTTTGTAATTTTTTTTTGGAAGATCTTGCTTTTCTTTCAAGATGTATATATGTGTTATAGCATCACTATCAATTTAAAAAGAGATACATATATATACGAAGTACTGGTATATGTTACCAAGATTACATGTTATATAAGGTAATAATGATTTGAAAATTTTATAGTGGTCGTTTGAAGTATGACTATCATAATGTTTTAATGATTATGTAGTTTATAATTGACATATTTTTCTACAAATAATAAATTATATGTAGTGTAGAGTTATGTAGTTTTCCTTGAATCCGAAAATTCTCAATAATAAAACATGTACAACAGGACAAGTGAACATGAAACTCCAATTAACTAGCTATAGTATATTCTAGTAGAAGTATTGTGCGTTCGTGTGTGAAATTTGCCTTTACATAATTACACAAAATACGATTATTTTACATAATATACGCTTAATATATACATATATTTTGTATCTATAGATTAAGACTTAAAATGTTTATGTGGAGAATGATAGCGATTGACCATATATATATATCCAAATTAATAATTATTCCAATCTAATTTTTTTTCAATATTATTATTTTATTATGTTTTACTTGTACGTTATATTGCTGTTTAAAAAAAAAAGACAAAAAAATCCAATCTAAGACTCGAAACCAAATGTTGTATCTTGTATGCATGTGGTCACAACATATAATTTATCAATACTTCAAAGCTCAAGCCAACAATAAACTTTTTTTACAAAATAATCATACCTAGCTAGCTCTATATAATCATACATACTAATTTTCTTAGATAGTTGTTATTAAATTTCATTTTCCTTATTTGATTTGCAGGTTCTTCAAGAACTCCAAAATTTAGTTGAACAATACAAAGATGAAGAGATCAGCATAACTATAACCGGTCACAGTTTAGGTGCAGCCCTAGCTACACTAAACTGTACGGACTATAGGTCCGAATACTACTCGTTTTTCGAGAGATTTTAATTCAGTTTCAATTGCTTCTTTCCATTTTGGCCAATTAATTCTTCGTCTACATTCATCAATGGATTTTGGCTCATGATCCTCATCATCATTCATGACCACTAATGCTACATTGCATGCAAAAACATCATCGACGTCGATTTGGTTTCGGTTCCATGTAATTCCATACATGATAAAATTTGTTGAATTTCTTCATTGCAGGTACCCGAATATCTTTTTCCATCATGTCTAAGGTCTCTTCTGGAGATCCTTCAAAATTAATAGCTTCCTCGGTCTGGCCATTGTCAATAGTTTCTCCTTTTCTCTTCCGAGGATTTTTATCTTTGGAACCGATGGGTTTACCACGCTTCAGGCGTGGTTTAGAATCATTTGCCACTTGGGCTTGTCCTTCTAGGAAGTCAATTTTAATCGAAGCATTTTCAGCTGGTATATGTGACTTTGTCACTTTCTTTGGGTCAGTAAATGAGACTGGCAATTGATTTGCTAAGTTTTGTAAATAAATTATCTTTTGGACTTCCAATTCACATTGTTTAGTACGAGGATCTAGGTGAGATAATGATAATCAACTAATTTCCTTTTCCAGCTGTTTGTTTTCTCCCCCTAATGTTGGAAAAATTGATTCATCAAAATGGTAATCTGCAAAACGAGCCGTAAATAAATCTCATGTAGTTGGCTCTAATTATCGATGGAGATTCATATCCAACATATATCCCTAGTCTTCTTTGAGGGCCCATTTTAGTACGTTGTGGTGGAGCAATTGGAACATATACTACTGCACATCCAAATATTCTCAAATGGGATACATTTGGTTCCTGACCAAAAACCAATTGTGATGGGGAGAACTTATGATGAATTGTCGGGCCTGATGCGAATTAGTGTTGCTGCATGTATTATAGCATGCCCCCCAAGCATAAATTGGGAGCTTAGATTTCATAAATAATGGTCTAGCAATCAATTGCAAACGTTTAATTAAAGATTCTGCAAGACCATTTTGTGTGTGAACATGTGCTACAGGATGTTCAACACTAATCCCAATTGACATGCAATATTCATCAAAGGCCTGGGATGTGAATTCACCAGCGTTATCAAGACGAATAGCTTTAATAGGAAAGTCTGGAAAATGTGCTCGTAATATGATCAATTGAGCAAGTAGTCTCGCAAACGCCAGGTTGCGAGTTGATAACAATGATACGTGTGACCATCTAGTTGATGCATCTATTAAAACCGTGAAATATCTAAATGGCCCACATGGGGGATGAATTGGTCCACATATATCCCCTTGTATATGTTCTAGAAAAGTAATTGATTCGGAATTTATTTTAGCTGGTGATGGCCGAAGTATTAAGTTGCCTATTGAGCAAGCAGCACATGAAAAATTATTATGAAGAATCTGTTGGCTCTTCAATGAGTGTCCACATGAATTTTCGATTATTTTTCACATCATTATTGAACCGGGATGGCCTAACCGGTCATGCCAAACTTTGAAGTCATCAGTAAACTTCTGGTTTACTATAGCATGTGATTCAATTGTATTGATTTTTGTATAGTACAAACCAATGGAGAATGTAGGTAATTTCTCCATAATAAGTTTATTGCCTTGAGTTATACTCGTGATTTGAAGGAATTCATTATTTCCTTCACTAATTGTCTCAATATGGTATCCATTTTGTCGAATATCAATAATTTCCAATTTTGTTTACCTTGGCAATAATACGTTTGCTCTTCCGGAGCCTTCTATAATTTTTTACTGCTTGATATAGTATTCACACTAATTTCTTTCATCATCAATTGCGAAAAATATTTCTTATTCTTAAGTATGGTGTGAGTGGTAGCACTATCAACTAGACATAAATCTTCACCATTGGTTGATGATTGAGCTCCAAAGGGATTCATATTCTAAAAGATTAAAGGAACTAAAATAAGATTCACTAAATCAAATAACTTAAATTAATAAATGACTGATAATGATAAATAATGAAATATCCGAAAACATAAAAATGTCCAAAAACATAAAATTGTCCGAAAACAAATGTCCCATAAAACATAAAGTCATAATACTACGATAAAATTCTATAATAAATGCAAGCTAATTAATAGAGTTTATTCGCCAATGGATCATAATTTATTCAATTATTTTCTTCAGGATTAGGAAAGAAATCAGCCGCTTCCAGCTAAGTTGTATCACCATAATCAAAATCACCTTCGCCATCCTCATACACCAAATTTGTTTCCACTTTCTTTCCTTTCTGTTTGATTGATTGTTGATAAAGGTCTACTAGATGTTTTGGTGTGTGATTTACACGAGACCAATGGCCTTTTCCTCCACAACGGTAGCATATATTTTCATTTTTATCCTTCTCATTCTTATTTTCATCTTTATTGTCCTACTTCTGGTGAGAGTATGTGTTCCTAAAATGACCACCTCGACCACGACCATGTCCACGTCCGCGGCCGCGACCACGGCCTCGACCACGACTGCTGGCGTGATCTCTAGCCTTTTGCTCTTTCCCACTATGGGATGTCGTATTCGCTTCGGGGAATGGAGTAGAGCCAGTTGGGTGTGGTTCATGATTTTTCATTAATAGTTCATTATTTTGCTCAGCCACATGGAAACAAGATATCCATTCAGAATATTTGTAAAACCCTTTTCGCGGTATTGTGCCTGCAGGACAACATTGTTTGCATGAAAAGTAGAGTAGGTTTTTTCTAACATTTCTGCATCCGTGATTTTCTCTCCACATAATTTCATTTGTGATGTAATTTTAAACATGGCTGAGTTATATTCACTCACAGACTTAAAGTCTTGTAATCTTAAATGTAACCAGTCATAACGAGCTTTTGGTAATATCACAGTTTTCTGGTGGTCATACCTTTCCTTTAGATTACTCTAAAGGACTTGTGGGTCTTTAACAGGCAAGTACTCAGTCTTAAGGCCTTCATGAAGGTGATGGCGAAGGAATATCATAGCTTTAGCCTTATCTTGACTTGTTGCAGTGTTGTTTTCTTTAATAGTATCACCAAGTCCCTTTGCATCTAAATGTATTTCAGCATTTAACACCCCAAGACAGATAGTTGTTTCCATTAATATCAAGAGCAACAAAATCGAGTTTTGCAAGGTTTGACATGATTCACTGATATATAAAACAATATTATAAATTAGAAATTAAGATGGTATAATATATATATATATATATATATATATATATATATATATATATATGTATATATATATATTCCAAGTTTCAAATAAGACGACTAATTTCAAGTAATTAATTATAGCAAGATTTGCGTATTGAATCTTGAGAAGTTATTGTTCATGAGACCACAATTAAGTCCATTAATCAATTATCATAACAAAACATAAACCTTAAGAAATAAATTTATACCTAATATCTACTTGCCTAACTTATCATAACAAAACATGGAAAGTATTGTGAAACTATGACTCTGGAATTCGACACTAAAATTCGGCACTAATTATACTTCGCCTAACTTTAGCTATTGTTAAAGTCTTTGACATTGACACCAATACCAAATATACTC
Source organism: Chenopodium quinoa (assembly GCF_001683475.1). Lineage (NCBI taxonomy): Eukaryota > Viridiplantae > Streptophyta > Magnoliopsida > Caryophyllales > Amaranthaceae > Chenopodium > Chenopodium quinoa. The sequence continues at coordinate 2,076,720 of NW_018742287.1, read as the reverse complement.
CATATTAATACTGTGTCAAACAATATTCATGATAATTCAAGGTATAATAGGTTACTCATCATAGATTTAATTATCATATGTCAAACTATAGTCAATAAGTATTTGCAACCCACTGAAAATAAAAACTAATCTGAGTACCATAATTAAAGTTCTCTGCCATGTTTTACGCATAGTAGATCACTATTCCGTATAAAATAAAACGGAGAAAACGCTTAATCGCATACCCCTTAATGATACAATAGTGGATTATTAGAACTTAAAACTAAAAAGGAATTTAATACTAGAAGATCCAATTAGTTTGTTATATCACACTACCAAAATTCATTAATTGCGGCAAAGAGACGGTGCGTGAAGTATTACCTAACTAATAAATTATAGTCGTTATAATCATTAAATTCTAGAAGATTTAATTAGTTTGTTATATGATACAATTATGTGTAATATATTAGGCATATGGCAACATTAATGGGACATATGGTAACAGACTATTGTCGTTGCCATAAGTCTTTTTTCTAGTAGTGTGTGTGAGGTGCCTTGACCCATTGATACGCTAATGTGTGATGTGTGCAAGGTAGTGCACACTTGATGCTGCGGCTAGTATGCTATGTGCTGCGTTTTTTGAGCAATAGGCTGCGGTTTGTGCGGCACTAGGGGCAGCAAGCCAGCCACGCTAGCAGGCTACCCACAAGCTGCCAGCGCCAGCAGGCGTGGGGTGCGCTGCTGGCTGGGCAGGCCAGCACCCTAGGCAAGCTATCCACGGCCCTTGGTGCCTAGCAAGCCTAGCCCCGTGGCTTTAATGCTAGGCACTTGGGCATGTGGTGGGCTATCATTTTGCGTAATTGGGTCGTTTTAATTATTTATTTAATTATTTTAATGAGGCTAGGCCTCGGTTCCTCCGACACTTGCAAAATAATTTGGCAAAATATGGGTTAACCGACTTAATTAATAAGATTACTTAAGTTGGATGCGGAATTTAGTGGGAGTTTCATTAATTACTTGAACTTATTGCGTCTTAATCACATAAAATGATAAACAACTTTGACTAGTTTTAATTAGGCATGTTAATCGGATTAACCACCTAAGTTAGTTACTAGTTTGCACGTGTTATGCATTGTTACTTGTTTTTCGTTGTAAAATGCATGGGCCATTCACAAACAGTGAATTGATGAATGGAATGTATATTATTTCACAGGTTTTGAGAAAATGGCAACTAGTGTGGCCCGACTAGGATAGTAAATACGGATTGCGATCCGTTACGTATTTTTGTAAATCTAAATATTGTCTGCGTACCGTTACGTATTTTTGTACCTTAATATTTAGATTAATCCTAGTCGTAGCACTAGACGAAAAAGCTAATTTGGCACCGGTTCAAACCCCCCCTAAGGCACCCGTTTTGAACCGTTGGGGATTTGAGGGGTGTCAAATCCCCAAAAATTTGGCACCGGTTCAAAACTGGTGCCAACTAAAGCAATTGGCACCGGTTAACCGGTGCTAACTACACACTTTGGCACCGGTTAACCGGTGCGAAATGTTAATGCGCGCTGTTTTTTTTTTTTAATTTAAACTTCAATTGGCACCGGTTAACCGGTGCCAAATACGCCTTCAAACAGTAAAAAAAAAATATATTTCAGCATAACATTTATTCATCAATCCAATTTATACATTCAATCCAAAACTTGAAATCGAACAAGCTAAGGCTATATTCATCAAAATAAATTGTTTTTTTTTTCAGTTTATTAAAAAAAACTGAAAAATTGCTGAAAAATAAATTACAATCCAAAACCCAGAAACTTCGAACATCAACTCAGCAAATTCACGTCCTTCAAATCTGCATCAATTGAAACAATAAAATCAGATAAATTCAACAAAAATCGAACAAATAAACCCACAAAATCGAACATAAAAACCCCAAAAAAATCGGAAATCAATAGAACAAATTAACCAAAACAATCGAACAAATAACCCCAAAAAATCGAACAACGCACTAAGATTCAACCCAGATAAATTCAACCAAAAAAACAAAATATAAATAGAACAAATAAACCCAAAAAAATCGAAATACAATCGAACAATTAAACGCAAAAAATCGAACACAAATCGATCAATTAAACCCCATTAAAAACGAACGATTAACCCAGATAAATTCAACCAAAAAAACAAAAAATAAATAGAACAAATAAACCCCAAAAAATCGAAAACAAATCGAAGAAATAAACCCAAAAACACGAACAAAAAACGATCAAATAAACCCCTTAAAAACGAACGATTAACCTAGATAAATTCAACCAAAAAAAACAAAAAATAAACAGAACAAATAAACCCCAAACAAATCGAAAAAAAATTGACAAATAAACCCAAAAAATCGAACAAAACTCGATCAAATAAACCCCTTTAAAAACGAACGATTTCACACAAAAACTCCCTCACAAATTCAACCCACAAAACCCATAAACCTATAATCGTGAAAAACCCTGAAATCGTGAAAACCCAGCCAAAATTGTGAAAAACCCAAAACCCAGAAACCCTAACCTCAAATTTGACGGCAGCGGCTTGGTTGTTGTGTTGGCTGTTGTGCTTGGTTGGAGAGAGAAGAACAGAGATGAGAGATGAGATCAGAGATAAGGAATTGAAGGAGAGAGGCATGCATGCATTCAGATTTCAGAGATAAGGAATTTCAGAGAGCTAAGAGAGAGAATGAAAAATAAACTGAAGAAGAAATGAAGTTGTTAAAACCCAGAAACTCGGCATATATAGCTTTGTTTTAAACTCGTTTTTTTTTTTTTTTTAAATAATCAGTTGGCACCGGTTAACCGGTGCGAACTCTATTCTTATTTTTTTTTAAAAAAAATTAATCAGTTGGCACCGGTTAACCGGTGCAAACTCTATTCTTTTTTTTTTTTTTTTAAAAAAATACAGTTGGCACCGGTTTGAACCGGTGCTAATTAGCGTAATTGGCACCGGTTCAAGTAAGAACCGGTGCCAACTCTGAAATTTTAACTCGCGCTCGTTTTAGTTGGCACCGGTTTTCATGAACCAGTGCTATAGGGAGGGTGCCTATTTAGTTTTTTCTACTAGTGTAGTAACTAGTAGTTGCATATTTGGTGGAGATGTCTCGAAGACGACATTTCTAAGAAGACAAGCCAAGAAGTTGCATCAAAGACCCATGGAGATTTGAAGACTCAAGGGGTCATGCTAGTTGTCAAATGCATCTTTTACTTATGTTCTATATATATACAATTGTGTTTATATATGATTTAATGGTATGATCGATGCATGTTTAGGATTTCAAATGTTGTGATGATTAATTAAGTTCACTTAAATCAACCAACATAGAAACCCTAGGTCCCTATAATATTGAGCCAAATTTGTCATTCCAAGAACAACACTTACCGAACTAATGCGTGTAGTGATGGGCTACGCCAAAGCGAGGCATCACTACTCTCCTAGGAACATAAGGTATACTAGGTATACAAGTTGGTCTTGGTTAAGCTCAATGATATCAGTAAGGAATCCTTAGATGTCGTGGAAATGGAGATAAAATGTCATGGAAGCATTAGATGCGACGTTTTATCGAACCAAGAGTAGCTTAGAGCTATTAGAAATTGGATTGATTACCTTAAAATATTAAGTGTTAAGACAAGCCAAAGCATTCTTAATCACTTTTTGATATTTGGGATCTTGGAATCATTTTATTCTCACCTAAAAGGGACAAATACTAATGCGTGGATAAGACGCGTAATAAGATTGAAATTTTGCATGTATGCTTTGAATTTCAAACTTATTATGTTATGAACTTGATAAATGGTTATACTTTGCACTAATATTTGTAGAATTCTAAATCAAATTATACTGTTTTCAATGATTAGTAAAGGAAATCTTTTGAGAATGGTTCTCAAGGAAAGAAAAGGCATTTCTAAAATACAAATTCTCATAATTGACTTTTATGACCAAAGTCCGAAAGGACGGTTGGACATCATGTATTCAAAATACTAGGTAGTTTTGATGAACATGAAGTATTGAGTTGAAAAACTCAAATTGTCAATAGTTGACAACCAACATATCTTTTTGCTTCATACACTAATGAATACAACTCATTGATGTAGTAATTCAAGTACGAATTGAAGGAAAAGATGGAACTTTGTTTCACGGCACATTAGATGCTTAATTATTCCTAACAAGGTGTAAAAGTCAAAACACTTAAAGAAATGGTTTTTAAAGTTATAAGATGATGTATGATAAGAAATATAGGAAACAAGGAACAAAGAAAAGGGATAAGATTCTTTTTCTGCCTAAGAGTTCATGTTATCGTAGTTAAACTTAGCAATTTATCTTCACAGGTATTAGATACTGCTTGAGTATTCCACTTTGGAAGTGACCTCAAACCATTAAATTTAAGCTAAGTTATTGACTTACAAGCTTAGAATGAAGCAAGTAGTGCTACATCAGTTGTAAGGTCATTTGTTCTCTTAAAAGACCTTTTAAGCTAAGCCTGGAACAAATAATGGTTATTATGTTCCATAATCAGCAAGTGATCCGTTTACACACGGAAAGACTCACATTCAAAGTAAAATAGAAATAGTTGCGGGTTTTATTTGATTGGCATGGTTGTCTAAGCCATGAGTCAAGAATGCTGGATTATAAACAAACATTTCCCTAACATGAAAACTCAAAAGTTCAAGTCATGAACATGATTTGTGTTCCAAACATCTTTAGCAAAGTCACATCGACAAGAACATACTCAAGGCTCTTTTAGATAAAATCTTGATAGTTGATCGATTCGGAATCGTTCTAAGACAAGCAAGTCTTACTTGTTGAAATCGACAAAGAACGGAGCTATTGTGCTTGGTATAGACAATAGACTCCGAAAGCTAATTCCATTACTTCAATGTCTCACAAGAATTTGAAAGAATATGGCTATATTCATCAAATGTGAACAAATTGGACCTGGAGTAGCTCAAAAGTTCAATGAAGTTTAGAATCGACTTGGCAAGATATCAAAACATCGAGCGTTGTTTGCTTGAGCCAAGAGTGATCATATCAAAGTTATGAAATCGGAATTTCATAATTAGCTCCACAAAGAATATAATATGTCTTGACGGAGATCACGATGCCATTTAGAAATGACTCGAATGATGATGGATCACATCACTTCCTATAAAGTTCTTAAAGATTTGCACAAAATGACTAGTGTTACATTAAATAGAAAAATTGTCGAAGCTATGAAAGGACACCATATTTAGTTATGGATAGAAATAGTTTCTACCGTCTTTTCAAGTATATGTCTAGGGCTCTTTGCTCAGTGGGAGCTCACCGGCTCAGTGAGAGCTAAGTGACGTAGTGGGAGCTCAGTGGCTCAATAAAGGCTAAGATAGCTTAAGTGGGAGCTAACTGTTTCCTTCACAATGAACTTTTACCCAAAGACAATATACATGTCTCTTTGTAAGCATTCAAGTGAGACTACGAGCATTACCTCCACAACCTAATTGAGAACATAGTATTTGTTGCACTAAGTGGTGTCTTTGTGGAAAGTAACACATTTCCAAAACGAAAAGTGGAGGAAAATGGAACTCGATGTCCATCGAGATTAGCAACAAACTCAAATTGAGAATCTTCGAACACTTTAGAAGGGCTTTGTGAGAATGATTGATCAAGAATACTCAAAGGATTTTACAAGTGCCTTAAATGAGAATTCAGTACTCACAAAACTTTAGAAGTGTTGGAGTAAGATCAATACAATCAAGGGCTTTAAAAGCACCTTGAAACTCAGTGTTTGATGCAATTATCCCGTATCGGTATAGAATTCACCAAAGACTTGGATTGAATCCTATAAATTACTATTAAGTTAGAAATAAACCTAAGACTTACAAGCATACTATTTACCATTGGATGGTAAGGGAATAATGTCTTGTAAATTAGCTACGACAAATCCAAATTTCGAATAATGGTTAGAGGCCATAAAAATCCGAAAAAGACTCCATGTTTGAAAATCATGTTTGAAACTTGATTTGCATGAAGGGTGAAAGACCCATCAATCGCAAATAATTTTTCAAGGAGAAAACTAACAAATGTGGAAATGCATATGCATGCATAGCGAAATTGGTTGAAAAGAATACAATTAATTCACCGCGTTAATTTTAATAAAAACCTATTCACCAATAGGAACGCTTAAGTCTTTTTGTGATTATTCTAGAAAAATTGTGCATATTAAATATGGCAAAATAGATAACGAAACCGCCTTCATAAAATGGGATTTTGGAAGAGACTATGGATATAGTCTAAGGGTTTTGTAATTCTAAATAATGCTAGATTTGAAAGCAAGCTCAAGAAATCCATTGTGGGATTAACTGAAGCATTGCATGTAGGAATTGGAACGTGTATTCTCATAAAGTTAATAAAAGGTTTGGTTTATGGAGAAACATAGAAATTCTTATGGATAAGAAGTTTAGTGGGAGCAAGAGTCGATCTTGTAAGGTCCAACAAGAAATTTACGAACTCTATTGTGAAATGACTGTCAAATGCTAAATGCTTAGATTTGAAAGGATTTTTGACAATGGACCAAGAAAAATGCGATACTTAGTACATAGTGGGAATTAAGATCTATTGGATAGACTTAATGAAATGTTTAAACGAGTAGAGGAATTTACCGTGTTAAACATGAAGGACTTTGAAAGGCTTTTGACCCATATGTATAAAACTAAGTAAATGTTTGAACTAAGTATAAGCTAGGCAAATACTAAGTCAAACAAGAAAGACTCTAGTAGAGACTTTCAACCGTATCACATAGCAAACAATTTAGCAAGACTCGGTGAAACTGGATGAGCTAAAAGGTCACATGAATGGAATAATATTGGGAATAATTCTGCAATTGAAACCATCATGTATGCTATGATATGAAATCGTCACTCAACTTACATTCTTAGAGCATGAGAAGTATAAAATACCAATCAATTTAAAATCTAAGTGATGGATCGTTAGATTATGATCAAGAAAAGTCCAAAGTACTTTGATAAGTAAAGGGGATAAGTTCTTGACGCATGGAAACAAATGTAATTTGAGAATTGATGTTGCAAGCACATCCTTAGCAAGGATTAGATCCTTAATAAGGAAGCCGTTTATAATCACGAGATGGAATGCGTCGTGGCTTGAGAATGGTAACATGGACGTGCATCCATGTATAATGTGTGGAAATTTAAGGTAAATTTTCATAATCACAAGTGATTAGGGTCTACCAAATCATTGTGAGCCATTTGGAATGAAATCCGAGCATAGCACCATCAGAAAGTCTACTGAAATATATGTTGAGAATATTGTTGCCTGAAAGGCAATAATAAGAAAGTTTTTCAATGGAAAGTTCGTTGTCGAACGTTGATGATTGTAGTTTTTCAAGTTGAAAGATCTCAAACCATGAAAATGAGTGGGAGCCATCACTTGGACAATAAATCCTAAATCACATGTAATCTATAACACTCTCAAATTTTATCACCTTATTATAAAAGTGTTCGATAATGAAGATGCTAAGATTTGCAAAGTAATCATAGCTAAACCTATGCAATAAGTGAACGACAACATTCACCAGAATTGCATGAAAGAAATCAAGCATATTAAAATTGGGTGTGATTTCTATAAATGTTTCGTGAAGAGTATTACTCTTGAAACATTTGAGGAAAACCATTTATTATAAGATGACGCGTTGAAAAGTTTCATAGTGGAATAAAATTTTACAATAATTCCACAAACTATTTAATTGTGGTTTAGAATTAAATAATGAGTCCATTTGATTTTTGAGAATATTCAAAACAGGGTACCAAGATAATGTCTTGGATAAAGAAACACCTGTTAAGTGCACATTGAATATTTCAATCGAAAATTATCCCTAATCAAGGTCATTTAAACGATGGACGATTAATGACCACTTGAGATTAGTGTGTAGTATGATTTATAGCACCGTTTCTGGTGCTACGAGGACATGATTGTCATAAATCATTTGCACAAGTATTGGTTTAGAACTATACCGGATCGACCTATGAGAATACTTTAAGAGATATAAAATCGTCATAAGTATATTTCTCATTATAGCTATTGGAACGTTTTTCCTCGACCATGAGTATTGTAAGTTCTCTTGTTTGAGCACTAGTCTGTTTTGATGTTGTGAAATGTCTGCCGTAAAAAGGGATTATAACGGCAACACTCGGGCGGCTAGGTCCTCTTAGTAAGGGAAGCTAACAATGCAAGACTGGGAATGTCCCCGTATTAACAATAGGGAATATGTCTTTGTTGTTTACAAGGCCTCTCGAAGAACGAGACTGTGAAAATGCATGGCCGTGCTCAGATGGATTTTAGAAATCATTTGCTTATTGACAGTCAAACTCGGAAATCGAGAAACACTTCTGGACGTAATAAGGATGAAAAAGAATCTTACCTTATAGTTCATGAAGAGACATTAAACAATATAGGAAAAGGGCTATACACTAATTGCACGCTTGTCCGGAAGGACAAGTGGGAAATTGAAAGGAATGGTGTCCTTAGCTTCCAACAAGTGTATTATTCCGATAGAGGGTTCGGAATTATTAGAAAGCTAATTCAGTGAGGTCTAGTGATCGGAATGCCTAGGTGGAGGCCGCTTCCGATCAGTAATATTAATGTATAATTAATGTTACGGCTTAATCTTGACTGAACCCTTTGGGTCGCACCCAAATCGAATAACCGATCCGAGACGACGAATCAATCTGAAGGATTAGACGAGTCATTAGAGTATTACAAACAAAGACGTCGGATGTCAAGCTTAGAGCGTTGAAACCGAGCGTCGCAAGTCGAGTCGAGTTTAGAATTCGACGAGACGGAAAATCAAGCAAGCGAAAAGTTCGAGCTAGGTCGTAGCCTTGCATTGGCCTAGCCATGCAAGTGCTAGGCTAGCGTAAGCTACCAAGGGCATCGCAAAGCATGCCGCAAGCCTAGCACGCATTATGTGCTAGGCCAAGCATGCTACCATGGCTGGTGCTGCTGGCCGTAAGCATGCTAGTGTGCTAGTGTGCTGGGCCACGCACCTAGCCGCAAGCAATGCAGCAGCAGCGCACTCGCTAGCACGAGCATCGCAGCAGCGTACTATGCATGTTGGGCTATGCGTGCTTGCTAGCGTAGCAGCACCAAGCAGCAGTGCCTAGCCACGCCTCTCGCATAGCAACACGCACCAAGCAGCAGCATCGCAACAACGCATGCGTGGCCTGCTAGCTGTACGCATGCATATGCTGGCTGGCTGGCTGCCCAGCCTTGGTGCTAGGCGCCAGCTGGCAGCCTTAGCACCCAAGGCAGGCTGCTAGCCAACCATGTGGCGTGGTCAACCCGGTCAAGGGAGGGGACCATTTGCTTGGTGTTTGGCTTAGGGAGCTAGGATTTTTGGTCCCCCCTTTTGGTGTCCTCACCAACCCTTGCTCTCCATATGACACTTGGAGCTTGTTGATTGCTTTGCATTTTAAATTGTTTTTTATTAAAATAAATTGGTGGAAAAATGCAATTCTCCCTCATTGATGGGAGAAGGGAGATCAAGGCTCCCTTCCCTATAAATACCCAAGTTTTGGGTTTGGGAAAAATTACTTGAGTTGAACTCAATAAGGCATCTCATCATTAGTGAGAAAACCTTTAAGTTCGTAATACTCTAGTTTTATTTGGTCAAGTCCCGACTAACCTTCGGGATAAAGACCGCTCAGGTCGGGTCGAGGGTGGGAGCCGTCGGAGGCCTTCGCACTTGTGAGGTTAAGCTTTCAATTAAGAGCTCGTTATTGAGCGAAGCACGCTTCGAGGGTAAGATCGTCTTTTCTCTTTCTCTCTCTTTTGTTGTTTAATTATGTGATTGCATGTTTAGTTGCTTTAATTAGTGGGCGGGTCTTGGCGGGTTTCTCTTCCGCGTAGTGTCGGACACTACGAAACCCAACAATATTAATCTAAAGCCAAATTATTAATTATCTTATTAGGCGTCATTTCAAATACAAATTCTCTTTAAACCTGCAAAAAAGGGGCGTGATTAAGCAATAGCAATAAATCATGAATAATTAAGCAACATATGATTAAATAACAATTATCATCAAAACATCGTCAATAGTAAGATCTTAGGCATGATACTAAACGGATTAATAACAAATCCTAGCATGTCACTAATAACAAAATCAAAGCGTTATCCTAAACATGATACTAGAAATCATAATAACATCCTAACATGATACTAGAAATCATCATAAGCATTCTAAACATGATACTAGGAATTAAAATAACATCCTAAACATGATACTAGGAATTAAAATAACATCCTAAACATGATTTCTACTCCAAAATCAAAAGAATAATAAAGAGGGTAATCGAATTACTCACTTTGATGCCTCAACCTTCTTGCTATTTAAACAATACACACTTTAGTAAACTTCAAGAAAGTTAAATCAATAAATTAAATAAATCAAATATGAATTGAAATTTATATTTGGGACAACCCTCAGAACTATCAACCTTTCACGCCGAGGTCGAAGGCAACGTCGAGGATCGCCTGGAGTATTCGAATCTCGTGAATGAGGTATTGTGACTGATTTGGGAGAATATTGATAGGTGTCATTTATGTCACTATTTTTTCGGAGTTTCTAGTTAGTTTTTCATTGTTTTGATATCTTTTTACTTGGTTTTATTAAGGTTTTATTTCATTTGTCGTGTTTGCATGTGAAATGTCATTGTTGATCAATTTTGGCTTTTCTTGCATATTTTTGGTTTCTTCTTGCATTAGATTAAACTTTATTGGTTTATTCTTATGTTTAGGAACACTTGGATAAGCTCATTGCTCAAGATTGAAGAAATATAAAACACAAAAGAACAAGTAAGGAAGAAATTAAATGTGCACTTGATTTGCAAAGATTGAACTTCAAACAACTATATCTTTTGATCTACAAAACATTTCTGAGTAATTTCAATTGGATATGAAATCTTATCTCAAGATCTTTCCAACGACAGGTCATATGCTCAATTCCAATGTAAAACGAGGGAGTTATGTTCGTTTGAAGCTAAGCAGTATTGTCTAGCGCGAAGGAGCGGGCGCGTAGTCTAAGAGGAGCACCCGCTCCAAAGTTTTCGAAACGATTCTGCTTCTCACTATTGCAGTTCCTATACGTGCAGCTCGACTTTTTGCGGAGCTTCCTAGGTGATTTAGTAAGGGGTATAAATAGATTTTTTGCTCATTTTAGAGGAAGAATTCATTTTTTCAGTAGTTTTAGGTTTTTAGAGAGAGAAACTCTCAAATTTTGGAGAGAGAAAGTGAGAAACACAATTGTTTTCATGGATTTTGAATAATCAAAGGAGGAATTTGATGATTTGAAGATCTCCATTTTATATTAATGAGCATTTCTTACTCTCTCTTCTCTTTATGCTTTATTTAATTGCTTTCATCATATTTGAGTAGTTTCCCTTCTACTAGGTGTTGAGTGAAGATTTGTAATGATTAATTGAGTTATTTGAGATGAATTTGATGATAATAGTGTGATTAAATTGATTGAATTGATGATGGCATGTTGTTTGTTTTTGATTGGATTGATCTCCCATGATAGCAAACTTAATTGCATATTGGTTCTAGTTTGACAAGGGATTGTGAATTAGAATTGATATATTTCATTGCATTTTGGGTAAATTTCTTCTATGCACCTAGTCAATGAGGGATCTAGGCTAGGAATTTGAGAGATTACTTTTGAGTGTAGTTGATTCCCATTTTAATTCTTTCTTTGCATGATTGATTATCATATGGATTCTCATTAGCTTATTAATTGTTCGAAGTAGACCTTTTCCCCTAGTAGACTTTATCATACCTTGTTCTTTATATGTGTTTTAGTGTAGTTGTAGTGTCCTCTATCTATAAACCGACTTCGGCGTAGTTTAAGCATTAGATCAAGAAAAATCTAGCATTACTTTTCCTTGTGGTTCGACTTCGAACTTACCACTAGACTTGTTTAGGGGTTAGTCTTAGGATTTATAATTTATTTGACCGTTAGGAGGTTAGTCAACGACCTAATTCTCCCGCGTTCAAAATGGCGTCGTTGCCGGGGAACGGTGTCAATGCTTGATTGTTTTTTATTGCTTGAGTCTAGGTCTTTGTGTATACTTTTGTTTTTATTTTATTTTTTTAATTTATATTTTGTTTGTTTGATTGTTTTTGTTAAAAAAAATTAAAAAAAATGGCATGTTTCTCATTTCCTCAATATGATAATGAACCTTTTTGTGACTAGTTCAATAGGCTTGAGGGATTTGTAGATCATAATTGTTGTAGTCTTTAGGAGGCTTGTGAGATTTTTTATTTTAGTTTGAATGAGCAAACAAGGGATATTGTTGAAAGCATGTAATGGTGAATTTAGAGCATTATCAATTGATGATGCTTGGGATTTTTATGTATGGTTTGCTAGGGATGTTTATAATAGGGGTAATCATGTTTCTAATATTAATGTGCAATGTGTCGATTCTTCTACTGTTAGCATGAATTCCCATGATTTGTGACATGATCCCATTAGTGAACCTAAAACAAATGATTTCAACTCTATTTCCCCTATTGTTCATGATGATGAGATGCATTCCAATGTTGATGAGCATGGCGTGTTTCAATATTCTTCATTATTTAGCATACCTTCTTGTGATGTACCTTTTTCTCCCAATAATGATTCTTATATGCTTGATTGTGCCCCTTCTCCCCATGATGATGATTATACTCATCCTTCTAATATTGATGCTTACAATCTTGGTTGTGATCCTTCTCCCCTTGTTAACCCTCAATTTTCTTCATCTTGTGAGTCTCTGATTGATTATTTTGAACCCCTTATTAGGTGTGTTGAGCTTGATTCTACTTTTGGGCCAAGTAAGGAGTTGTTTTTTAATTCTATGAGAAGTCAATTGGATATGATGAATAGGAGTGAAGAGCGTATTGAGAAGGTAATAAGGAGAAAGGAAGAGCTAGAAAGCCAATTGTCATCTGTGTTGCATGATCTTGAATCTTCAAATCCCATGTGTGTATTGAAGATGATGATGATGATGTTTTTGTGCAATCAAAAGAGTGTGAGGAAGACAATAGTGAGCTTTTGAGTGAAGGAAAGAGAGTTGAGAATGAATTAAATGATGATTTTGTGAATCCAAACCCCCTTTCTTATTTGGTGAAGTGCATGTTTGTGATTCTTCTATTCATGAGTATTTGGACTCATTTGAGGTTATGTCCCATATATTTTGTGAGGTGTAAATGGAAAACCACAGCCTTGAGTGAGTTCATTGAGAATGCTTCATGGGAAAGAGATGAGTTTGAGATGAATTTGCATTCATTCATGCATGGTTTTGAGATCTTGGGCTTTGAGATTTATAAGGGAAATGTTGTTTATCGTCGTGATAGGGAAGATGAGGTTGTTTCTCTTGGAGATCGGTTGTTTGAGGGAGATGTAGATCATGAGTGTTCTTCTTTTGAGAATTCAATGAATAATTATCATTCCCTTATTAGTGTTGTGAGGCAAGGTGGTGAAAAATAGATCATTTGTGAGACCATCTCTCCTATCCCCCCACCTCATCATATTCATTTTCAAGAAAATTTGATCATATTCCCTCCTATCCCATGTCACTCCCTTCTTTTCTCAAAGAGCCTATTAGGGACCCTCCTTCTATTTGTGATATTCAAGCTCCCCACTCATCGATTATTGAGGAAAAGGGTGATTTTTCCACAAAAAAACATTTTGAGGAGAGTTTGCCTTACTTTTCTTTTTCTTATTCTTCTTCTTCATCTTCATCATCATCATCATCTTCTTCTTCTTCTTCTTCTTCTTCTTCTTCTTCTTCTTCTTCTTCTTCTTCTTCTTCTTCTTCTTCTTCTTCTTCTTCTTCTTCTTCTTCTTCTTCTTCTTCTTCTTCTTCTTCTTCTTCTTCTTCTTCTTTCTTCTTATTTTGTTGAATTTTCTTTTGATTCTTCTTCTTTTTCTTGGCATCTCTCTCCTCATTTGCGTGCACTATCCTTGTTGCACGTCATCTTCCCGTCATTTTCCTACCTTCTTTCTTATGAAATGTGTAGTAGTGCATTTGACAAGCTCTTGCGATCGCTGCAATATTATATGGTCAAGCTTGGACCTTAAGCAAGCCTTTCTCGGGAAGTAACCCGTGTTTTATTGCTTTCATTCTCTTTTCTTTTTAGAATAGGTTTTGACTGATGGAAATGTTTTTGTGCTTTGTGCTTTGTGCTAGGTACATAACTTGATATATTCTTATGCATTGGTTTCGATCAAGAATCAAGGAAATTTAACCCCACTTTTGCTAGCTTATGGAAAAAAAGATTCAATTTTAGAGGTAGTCGGCTTCAAGAAGGTTTAATTGGGTCATTTGCGGGTATTTACACCTATCTAATGTCCGGTAATATCCTTCCTTTCTCTTCCTCTAATGATTTGTGGGTTGTTGGACATATGTTGGTGAAAGGAATAGTGTCCTTCCAACAATTGTATTATTCCGATAGAGGGTTCATAATTATTAGAAAGCTAATTCTTCAGTAAGGTCAAGTGATCGGAATGCCTAGGTGAGGCCGCTTCCGATCAGTAATATTAATGTGTAATTAATATTATAGCTTAATCTTGACTGAACCCTTCGGATCACACCCAATCGAGTAACCGATCCGAGACGACGAATTAATCTGAAGGATTAAATGAGTCGTTAGAGTATTACGAACAAAGACGTCGGATATAGAGCTTAGAGCGTCGAGACCGAGCGTCGTAAGTCGAGTCGAATCTAGAATTCGACGAGACGTGGAATCAAGCAAGCGACAAGTTCAAGCCGTAGCCTCGCATTGTCCTAGTCATGCGAGTACTAGGCTAGGCGAGGTCACCATCCCATGCGTGCCTGGCATCGCCTAGCACATGCACATCGCATGGTACTAGCATCGCAAGATGCGTGCCATGCGTGCATGTGCTGTGACTGTGCATGCGTGGCTGGGCGTGCTCGCTAGCATAGCAGCACCAGCCATCGCATCATGCTGGGCATGGCTAAGCACAGCCCGTAAGACGGCAGCACATAGCACACGCACCGCAGCACGCTATGCGTGCTTGTGCTATGGGCTATGCGTGCTAGGTAGTGGCACGCACCAAGCACCCCTAGGCCTCGCCTATCGCACAGCATCACGCACCAAGCAACAGCGTGCTAGGCATGCTTGGCTGTGCGTGTGTGTGCTAGCAAGCCGCACCAAGCAGCAGCGTGCTGGGCATGCTGGGCTGTGCGTGTGTGCTAGCGAGTAGCACCCAGCACCACGCCACTCACACAGCAGCACGCACCAGGCAGCAGCGCATGCGCGTGCTGGCTGGCTGCGCATGTGTGTGGGCAGGTTGGCCAGCAGCCTAGCCTTGGTGCTAGGCGCCAGCTGGCAGCTAGCCAAGTGGCGAGGTGGTCCGGTTTTATGTGGGGACCAAGGGTTGGTGCTTGGCTTGGGGAGCAAGGTTATTTGGTCCCCCCCTTTGGTGGTCCTCGCCTACTCTCTCCCTCCATTTGACACTTGGAGCTTGTTGATTGCCTTGTATTTTTATTTTGTTTTTGATTAAAATAAAATAGAGGAAAAATGCAAATGTCCCACATTGATGGGAGAATGGAGATCAAGTCTCCATTCCCTATAAATACCCAAGTTTTGGGTTTGGGAAAAATCACTTGAGTTGAACTCAATAAGGCATCTCCCTATAGGTGAGAAAATCTTTAAGTTCTTAATACTCTAGTCTTTTCTTGGTTTAGCCCCGACTAACCTTCGGGGTAGAGACCGTTCGGGTCGGGTCTCGAGGGTGGACTCCGTCGGAGGCTCTCGCGCTTGCGGAGCTAAGGCTTTGAAGTAAGAGCTTGTGAATCGAGCGAAGCACGCGTCAAGGGTAATAATGTCTTTTCTCTTTCTCTCTCTTATGTTGTTAATTATGTGATTGCATGTTTATTTGCTTTAATTAGTGAGCGGGTCTTGGGCAGGTTTCTCTTCCGCGTAGCGTTGGACGCTACGAAACCCAACAGCGGTATCGGAGCCGCGCTCATTTTATTTATTGTAACTAATAATTAATTGAGGTGATTTAAAATGGATTTAAATTCTGGTTTTGCTTTCTAATTAGATTAGATTAGAAGCTCGTTTTAATTAGTTTTAATCTCGTACTTTACTTATTTTGGCTGATGAACCCAGATTTCGACTCAAAAATAGTGATTTTTTGGGTGGAATCGATGTTCTAAATCGTTTTTGACCCTTATTAAGGGCTGTCCAGAAGCCAAAATCCACCCAGAAACATGTTTTTCAAGGAATTTTTCGTTTTTGACGAAAAATTTTAAATCTTTAAACCTTGATTAATTATGGCATGTTAAAGGTAGATTAAATGTATGGTTACATCACTAATCTACTGCAGTTATAAACCTTATTAAGCATGTTTATGAAGTCATAATTGGTGCTTGATTTGGTAAGCTCATTTTTTACATAAACTTGAAATTTCACAATTTTGCAAATTAATTGCTTCAAGTGTGAATGTTTATGGTGAATGTGTAATTTTGAAGTCCCTAATATGTTAAAGATCCAATCTTTAATTGTTTATTTGGTTGGAACTTTGATTTATAAATTCCACGTTGAACTAATTTTTGGATTTAATCATTTTTGAGTTGATTAAAGTCCTAAAAGTTCAAAACTTGTGATTGAAATTTAATTAATCTTCATATTGGAAGATGTAATTTTTCAATTAATTCACAAGTTAGTGTTAGAAATTTTTCATTAGATGAATGGGTTTATTTTTCCAACCTCTTTAATTTTGTCAAATCTCATTATTAATTTATGTGTGGTTAAATTAATTATGAGTATAGCCCTTCAATTTTGTAGCATCATGATAAACCGAAAATTTATTTAAAGAATGGTTCTTGAATAATTTTGGTTTGTGCACTAATATTTGAATTTATTTAAGTTAGACTTGTTATATTTTCATTCTTGCTCAATGTTGGTTCTAAAATAAATTTAGAATCGATTTTAGGTTACACACATATCGAGATTAAAATCCCGAGATAAAAGCATGCAAATCGAGGCAATGACCGCCAAAGCACACCACATGGCTAGCCGGCGGGCTGCTCTCGCAACCCACATGTGGCTGCCGTGGTGTGCATGGGCTACTTATGTCTCGAAGTGATGCTAATGTGTGGCGGTTTTGAGCTTGGTGCACGCATGTTGCTACACGCATAGTGCGGTGTGTGCTTGTTTGGTGCATCAAGGATTCCAGGGTGATGCGCACAAGGTTCTACGATAAGGGTGCCTTGGGGCTGCGATGTGTTGCTAGGCAACATAAGCTCGCATGATTTAGGACCTTTGAGGCCATGTCTTGTGTGTGTGCAAGTGCGCTGATGTGGCCGGTGTAACGTGTATACGACATTGAGATCACTCCCACGTGCTTGGGCCACAAGCGGTTGTGCGGGTGCGGCCACGCAAGGCACCTCAAGCCTTAGTACTAAGCACTTAGGGATTGTAATGCATCGTTGGGCTATGTGTTTGCTATTTTGCTGTTTTAATTATTTATTTAATTAATTTTAACGAGGCTAGGCCTTAGTTTTGCCGGCATTTGCAAAATATTTTGGCAAAATTTGGGTGAACCGACATAATTAATTGGATTAATTAAGTTGGATGCGGAATTTAGTGGGAGCTTCGTTAATTGCTTGAGCTAATTTATTGTGTTTGATCACATAATCGGTAAACAACTTTGACTAGTTTTAATTAGGCATGTTAATTGGATTAACCACCTAAGTTAGTTACTAGTTTGCGCGTGTTATGCATTGTTACTTGTTTTCGTTGTAAAATGCATGGGCCATTCACATATAGTGAATGGATGAATGGAATGTATATTGTTTCACAGGTTTTGTGAAAATGGCAACTAGTGGGGCTCGACTAGAATAGTAAATACGGACTGTGATTCGTTATGTATTTTTGTAAATCTAAATATGGTATGCGTACTGTTGCGTATTTTTGTACCTTAATATTTAGATTAATCCTTGTTTTAGTAACTAGTAGTTACATATTTGGTGGAGATGTCTCGAAGACGGCGTTCCTAAGAAGACGAGCCAAGAGGATGCATCGAACACCCTTGAAGATTTGAAGACTCAAGGGGTCATGCTAGTTGCCAAATGCATCTTTTACTTATGTCTTATATATAATTGTGTTTATATATGATTGAATGGTATGATAGATGCATGTTTAGGATTTTAAATGTTGCGATGATTAATTAAGTTCACTTAAATCAACCAACATAGAAACCCTAGGTCCCTATAATATTGAGCCAAAATTTTCCATTCCAAGAATGACACTTACCGAACTAATGCGCGTGGTGATGGGCTACGCTAAAGCGAGGCATCACCGCTTCCTTAGGAACCTAAGGTATACTAGGTATACAAGTCGTCTTTGTTAAGCTCAATGATATTAGTAAGGAGTCCTTAGATGTCGTGGCAATGGAGATAAAATGTCAAGGAAGCATTAGATGCGACGTTTTATCGATCCAAGAGTAGCTTAGAGCTATTAGCAATTGGATTGCTTACCTTAAAATATTAAATGTTAAGACAAGTCAAAGCATGCTTAATCACTTTCTAATTTTTGGGATCTTGGAATCGTTTTATTCTCGCCTAAAAGGGAAAAATTTTAATGCGTGGATAAGACGCATAATAAGATTAAAGTATGCGTGTATGCTTTAAATTTCAAACTTATATATGTTATGAACTTGATAAATGGTTATACTTTGAACTTATATTTGTGGAATTCTAAATCAAATTATATTGTTTTCAATGATTGGTAAAGGAAATCTTTTGAGAATGGTTCTCAAAGAATGGAAAGGCATTTCTAAAATACAACCTCTCATAATGGACTCTTATGACTTAAGTCCGAAAGGACGGTTGGATATCATGTATTCAAAATACTGGGTAGTTTTGATGAACATGAAATATTGAGTTGAAAAACTCAAATTGTCAATAGTTGACAACCAACATATCTTTTCGCTTTATACAGAAATGAGTAGGACTCATTGATGTAGCAATTCAATTACGAATTAAAGGAAAAGATGGAACTTTGTTTCACGGCGCATTAGATGCTTAATTATGCCTAACAAAGTGTAAAAGTCAAGGTACTTAAATAAATGGTTCTTAAAGTTATGAGATGGCGTATGATAAGAAATATAGGAAACAAGGAACAAAGGAAAGGAATAAGATTCCTTTTCAACCTATGAGTTCATGTTATTATGGTCAACTTAGCAATTCGTTATCTTCATAAGTATTGGATACTGCTTGAGTAATTGATGAGTGACATTTATGTTACCCTTAGGGGTAGTGTATTGGTCTCTTTTCTCCTGTTTTTCTTAGGTTTTCTACCTCTTTTCTCCTCTTATGGCTTCCTTTTCTTTTATGGATGAAAAATATGCTTATTTGCGCTTGTTTTGATAATCTTTATGCATAATTTTATCATCCCCATGCTCTCGTGATCTTTGCTATCTTTTGCAGGTTCCATGACGGTCCTAAGCACGGTAGGAGGCCCCTTGGCCAAGTATGGAGGCATGGACAAAGACAAGAGGAGCAAAAGGGAAGAAGAGGAAGAAAGAAGAGGAAGTTCAAGAGGAGGTGTGGCCGAACCTCTAAGAGGTTCGGTCGAACCAAGGTGTGGTCAAACTTTTGAAAAGTTTGACCGAACCTCCAAGGCAGTTTCAACCAAGTTTTCAGCATGTTTACAGGAGGGGTCGAACCAGGAAAGTTCGACCAAACAAGGTTCAGGGAGGTTCGACCGAACCTACCTTGAGTTCGGCCGAACCTACCCTGAGTCCGACCGAACCTACCCAGAGTTCGGTCGGACCTTTTCCCGTTTCAGCTGACTTTTTGCGGAGCTTCCTAAGCAATTTTGTAAGGGGTATAAATAGTTTTTTTTGCTCATTAAAGAAAAGATATTTTTTTCAGTTTAGAAGAGATTTTAGGTTATTTTTAGGTTTTTAGAGAGAGAAACTCTCAAATTTTGGAGAGAGAAAGTGAGGAGCACAATGGTTTTCATGGATTTTGGATAATCAAAGGAGGAATTTGATGATTTGAAGATCTCCATTTTATATCAATGAGCATTTCTTACTCTCTTCTCTCTTTATGCTTTATTAATTGCTTTGTTAATCATGTTTGAGTAGATTTCCTTCTACTAGGTGTTGAGTGAAGCTTTGTTATGGTTAATTGAGTTATTAGAGATAAATTTGATGATAATTGTGTGATTAAATTGATTGAATTGATGATGGCATGTTGTTTGTTTTAGATTGGATTGATCTCCCAAGATAGCAAACTTAATTGCATGTTAGTTCTAGTTTGACAAGGGATTGTGAATTAGAATTTATATATTTGATTGCATTTTGGGTAAATTTCTTCTATGCACCTAGTCAATGAGGGATCTAGGCTAGGAATTTGAGAGATTGCTCTTGATGGTAATTAATTCCCATTTTAATTCTTTCTTTGCATGATTGATTATCAAATCGATTCCCATTAACTTGTTAATTGTTCAAAGTGGATCTTTTCCCCTAGTAGACTTTATCATACCTTGTTCTTTATATGTGTTTTAGTGTAGTTGTAGTGTCCTTTATCCGTAAATCGACTTCGGCATAACTTAGGCATTAGATTAAGAACAATCTAGCATTACCGTTCCTTGTGGTTCGACTCCGAACTTACCACTAGACTTGTTTAGGGGTTAGTTTTAGGATTTATAAATTTATTTGATTGAGTGTGGAATGTGCGACCGTTCTAACGCCCGTCAGTAATCCACTTGGAAAGTGACCTCAAACCATTGAAGACAAGCTAAGTTATTGACTTACAAGATTAGAATGAAGCAAGTAGCGCTACATCAGTTGTAAGGTCATTTGTTTTGTTTAAAGTCATTTTGAGCCAAGGCTGGAACAAATAATGGTTATTGTGTTCCATAATCAAAAAAGGATCTGTTTAAACACGGAAAGACTCACATTCAATAAAAGAGAAATAGTTGCGGTATTATTTGAATGGCATGGTTGTCTAAGCCATGAGTCAAGAATGCTAGATTATAAACAAACATTTCCCTAACATAAAAACTCACAAGGTTCAAGTCATGGACATGATTTGTGTTCCAAACATCTTTAGCAATGTCACTTCAACAAGAACATACTCAAGGCTCTATTAGATAGACTCTTGATAGTTGATCGATTTGGAATCGTTCTAAGACAAGCAAGTCTTACTTGTTGAAATCGACAAAGAAAGGAGCTATTGTGCTTGGCATAGACAATTGACTCCAAAAGCTAAAGAGGATTCCATTACTTCAACGTCTCACAAGAATTTGAAAGAATGTGGCTACATTCATCAAATGTGAACAAACTGGACCTTGAGCAGCTCAAATGTTCAGTGAAGCATAGAATCGACTTGGCAAGATATCAAAATGTCTAGATTAGATCAAGCGATGTTTGCTTGAGCCAAGAGTGATCATATCAAAGTTATGAAATTGAAATTTCATAATGAGCTCAACAAAGAATATAGTATGTCTTGACGGAGACTTCGATGCCATTTGGAAATGACTCGAATGATGTTGGATCACATCCCTTCCTATAAAGTTCTTAAATATTTGCACAAAATGACTAGTGTTACATTAAACAGAAAAATTGTCAAAGCTATGAAAGGACACCATATTTAGTTATGGATAGAAATAGTTTCTAGGGTCTTTCAAGTATATGTCTAGGGCTCTTAGCTCAGTGGGAGTTCTTTGTCTCAGTGGGAGCTAAGTGGCTCAATAAGGGCTAAATTAGCTCGAGAAGGAGCTAACTGTTTGTTTCACAACGAACTTTTACCCAAAAACAATATACATGTCTCTTTATAAGTATTCAAGTGAGACTACGGGCATTACTTCTACAACCTAATTGAGAACATAGTATTTGTTGCTCTAAGTGGTGTCTTTTGGGAAAGTAACACATTTCCAAAATGACAAGTGGGAGGAAAATGAACTCGATGACCATCGAGATTATCAGCAAACTTAAACTGAGAATCTCCGAAGACTTTAGAAGGGCTTCATGAGAATGATTGATCAAGAATACTCAAAGGACTTTACAAATGCCTTGAATGAGAATTCAATACTCACAAAACTTTAGAAGTGGTGGAGTAAGATCAATATAATCAAAGGGCTTTAAAAGCACTTTGAAACTCAAAGTTTGATGCAATTACCCCGTATAGGCATAGAATTCACCAAAGGCTTGGATTGAATCCTATAAATTTCTATTAAGTTAGAAATAAACCTAAGACTTACAAGCATACTATTTGCCATTGGATGATGAAGGAATAGTGTCTTGTAAATTAGCTACGATAAAATCCAAATTCCGAATAATGGTTAGAGGCCATAAAATCCGAAATAGACTCCATGTTTGTAATTCATGTTTGGAACTTGATTCATTTGCATGAAGGGTGAAAGACCCATTAATCGCAAATAAGTTTTCAAGAAGAAAACTAACAAATGTGAAATGCATAATGCATACATAGCTAGATTGGTTGAAAAGGATACAATTAGTTCACGACGTTGATTTTAATAAAAACTTATTCACCAATCGGAACGTTTAAGACTTTTCGTGATTATTCTAGCAAAATTGCGCATATGAGATATGGAGAAATAGATAACGAAACCGCCTTCCTAAAATGGGATTTTAGGAAGAGACTATGGAAATAGTCTAAGGGTTTTGAGAATCTAAATAATGCTAGATTTGAAAGCAAGCTCAAGAAATCCATTGTGGGATTAAGTGAAGCATTGCATGTAGGAATAGGAACATGTATTCTCATAGAGTTAATAAAAGGTTTGGCTTATGGAGAATCACATAAATTCTTATGAACAAGAAGTTTAGTGGGATCAAGAGTCAATCTTGTATGGTCCAACAAGAAGTTTACAAATTCTGTTGTGAAATGACTGTCAAATGCTAAATGCTTAGATTTGAAAGGATTTTCGACTGGACCAAGCAAAAGGTGATACTTAGTACATAGTGGGAATTAAGATCTATTGGATAGACTTAATGAAATGTTTAAACGAGTAGAGGAATTTACCATGTTAAACATGAAGGATTTTGAAAGGCTTTCAACCCATATGTATAAAACTAAGTAGATGTTGGAACTAAGTATAAGCTAGGTTAATACTAAATCAAACAAAAAAGACTCTAGGAGAGACTTTCAACCGTATCATATAGCAAACAGTTTAGCAAGACTCGGTGAAACTGGATGAGCTAAAAGGTCACATGAATGGAATAAATTGGTAATAATTCTGCAATTGAAACCATCATGTGTGCTATGATATGGAGTCGTCACTCAACTTACATGCTTAGAGCATGAGAAGTATCAGATACTAATCAATTTAAATCTAAGTGATGAATCGTTAAATTATGATCAAGAAAAATCCAAAGTACTTTGATAAGTAAAAGGGGATAAGTTCTTGACGCATGGAAACAAATGTAATTTGAGAATTGATGTTGCAAGCACATCCTTAGCAAGGATTAGATCCTTAATAAGGAAGTCGTTTATAAGCATGAGCTAGAATGCGTCGTGGCTTGAGAATGGTAACATGGACGCGCATCCATGTATAATGTGCAGAAATTTAAGGTAAATTTCCATAATCACAAGTGATTAGGGTCTCCCAAATCATTATGAGCCGTTTGGAATGAAATCCGAGCAAAGCACCATCAGAATGTCTACTGAAATATATGTTGAGAATATTGTTGCCTGGAAGGCAATAATAAGAAAGTGTTCAATGGAAAGTTTGTTGTCGAATGTTGATGTTTGTAGGTTGTCAAGTTGAAGGATCTCAAATCATGAAAATGAAGTGGGAGCCATCACTTAGACATTAATCCTAAATAACACTCTCAAAATTTTATCATCTTATTATTAAATTGTTCGATAATGAAGATGCTAAGATTTGCAAAGTAATCATAGCTAAACCTATGCAATAAGTGAACGACAACATTCACCAGAATTGCATGAAAGAAATCAAGCATATTAAATATGGGTGTGATTTCTGTTTCGGGGTTTTTTGATGTCCTGCGGGAGAGTTACAATTCCGAGACTGGAACCGGGCGCCTGTACCTGCAAAACAAACGGATGCTCCGGATGATTGGAGATCCGCCTCCAACGGTCAAGTTAGTACTCGATTAAGGATTAATTAATGCGGAAAGAAAATGTAATTTGGTCTCTCTAGGTGAGAGTGTTAAATGTGCGTCATCCCCCTTAATGAGGATTAATGGGCATATTTATATGCCTTGGGATGCGTGCCAGTACTAGGTTTAGGTTAAACCTAAGGCTGACTGGGCTTCCCACAAAGATTGGGCCTTATTGGCTGATTTACCCATTTGGCATGGATGGACACGTGTCGCGTCGCAATTGGTCCATGGAGGGCGTATCTGGTTGACACGTGGCAAGCTCCCATTGGCCTACGTGATGGACACGTGGCGGATCCTGGTTGGTCCACATGTCAGATGCTGATTAGTGGATAAAAATCCCCTAATCATTTGCCCCTCACAGGTGGCACGTGACTGGTCACGTGTTACCTGTGACAGGTGTCGCACCGTAACAGGCGACGGCCTGCTACAGGTGTCTCGCGGTGAAAGGCCGAGAAATTTTCCCGCCCAAATTTTGAATTTGGGGGTGACCCTTCACCTTCTTATTTTTGCCTATATAAGGGTGTGTTGACTTCAGTCATTTTCACACTTGAGAACTTTTGAAGAGAACATTCGGACCCCTGAACTTGCTCTGACATTCCGGATTCTTTCTGCCTACCGTCTGCTCTGACAAGCCGGCTACTCAGAATTTTTAGAACTTCGTCAACTTCACTCGTTCAGGTAACCGTCGGTTCTCATTCTTTTATTTTTCTTTATTTTTTCCTTTTTGAAATGGCACCACGGAAGCACACGACACGACCTAGGTTAGTGATCAGCCGGTCACCGGGGACGGCTGAATCTAGGACTAAGAGTGCCGCCTGCCCTTTTCCGGACCCATCTTTGCCCTTTATACAAAGTCCGACTGTCTCTGTGTCTATGCAGAGAACAGGATGGCCAGAACAAAAAGAACTGCTAGGATCTCGAACTCAGACGGCTCCTCCCACAGGGTGCCGATTAGTGAAACATCTGACCAGGCGCCAGATGCTGAAGTGAACCAAGGCGGCTTGACCGCCGATAGTTCTGAGGGAGGGGTCAAGGTGGTCCCTTCCCATTTTACAGTTGACATGTCTACCTTCTCTCCTACTCCCATTGAAGGAGAGGAGGCGGGTCCCTCTGGGAGAGGGGAAGAGGATTCGTCAAAGGACGAGTCCGAGTCTAGTTCTTCTGGTCATGCTTCTCTAAACACAGAAGAGAAAAACAATCGCCTAAGAGAGGCGAGGCTTTCTCACGCAGTTGAGAAGGGGGACAATTGGGCGGAGCCGTCCGCCTCTTACAGGGAGCAAAATACCCCTTACTACTGCACTGTCCCACAGGGCCGGATCAAGGCCATGCAAGAGAAAGTGGGGAGCTTTGTTGCGAACCACACAATGGGCCCCGGCTTTTTAGTTTTTGTGCCGGATCCAGAAGACACGGTTGTCTGGCCGGCTGGTACTAGCTATGATAGCGCCTGCTTTGGTTGTTACGAGGCGGCCATCAAGGCTGGGCTGCGCTTCCCACTACATCCGGCTGTACAGCGGATCTTGGATGGATATGAGTTGGGGTTATGGCAGTTAGCCCCAAACTCCTGGTTCAACGTTCTCGGCTATGTGGCCGGGTGCGAACTGCACGGGGTGGAGCCAAACTTCGAGGCTTTCGCCCATATAAACTATCTCAGCCGGACCCCTACGGCAGGCGGTACCGGCTGGTACCAATTGACGAGCCACCGAGGCTACCTCATGACAAGAGGTAAAGAAAATAAATGGAAGGATTGGCGAAGCACCTTCCTTATAATTGAAAGTTCAGACACAGAGCTGAACAAGCGCTTCAACAGGTGGAACAGGGATCCACCTCTTCTTGCAGGCGGCCGAAGCATGCCGCCTGTTCCTCCAAACGCTAAGAAAGAGATCCTGGACAAAGGACTCTTCAAAGTAGAGTCGAGGGTCGACTCTACTACAGGGGTGCGAGAGCAAGTGCCCCTGCACTGCGTCCCGAGCTTTAAATGGCTCTATGACGAGTACTTTTTGGCCGCCTGTGGCCTCAGCAGTCGGTGCTCAAGAGGTAGTCGGCCTTTCGAATACTCTCTTTTGCCATGCATTACTGTTATTACTGTTATTAACCTTGGTATTTGTTCTTGCAGAGGACGCCATGAGCAAAATTACCGCCTCAAAGACTGCGGCTGCTATGTTACGTGCTTCCATCATGCAACAGTCCTCTGCCGACTCCCCCAACAAGGAGGCGCCCTTGGTAAGTTCCAAGCCTCTCCCTCCTTTTTGAAGTTAGAGTTTATGCAGATACTGACCGTGTGTTTTGTTGTGTGTGTGTGTTTTTTTTTTTTTTTTTTTAGACGGGCACTCCAAGAACCTCTTCTTCCCAACAGCCGGACTCCAAGACCCGGAGGACGACTGTTGCGAGCTCTCCTGGTACTTCCAGGAAACATGCGGCGGCTGAGAAACAGCCGTCCACTCCTTCTCAAACTCTAAGCAGGCCGCCTAGAAGTATGGAACTGTCCTTGTGAATTTAGACATGCTTCCTTCTTTACTAGGTCTAACGCGTTTGTTTATGCTTGATGCAGCCGGCCCTCAGGAACCGGACTTGGTCGAGGTGGCCAAGTCTATGATCAAAGTCGTCCCTCCGGCTGAGAGAGAGGCGGTCAAGGGTGTCGGCACCCTTGACCTAGACGGTATCACAGGGGTCCTGGCTGAGGTATACTTAGCATATTTTTGTCATTTAAATTCCATGACGCCTGTTTTTTGTTTGATACTAACGCCTGTTCCCTTTTACTTAGGCCCTGCTCCGAGTGAACGGCGTTCGCAAGCCGCTTGATAGGAAGAACAAAGAGGTAAAGGCTGCTAAAGCTATGGCCGCCTCTGACTGTGATAAGGCAATGTTTCAAATTGCCCAAAATGAGATTTTGACAACTGATATTCTTTATTATCAGGCGCAGGCTAATTCTGCTATCTGGACTCAGTTGGAAGCGGCCCAGAAGAGGAACAATGAGCTGGAGACGACCATCACCAACCTCAAGACCGAGCTGAGGCCTCTTCGCCAAAAATGAGCTCATACGACACCTTGGAGAAATCCTTGAAGAGCGTTAAGGAGCGCCTGGCGACTCAGGAGAAGAGCCTCACTAAGGAGCTCTCGGCACAGGCCGAGCAGGAAAAGAAGGAGTTGGTCCGAGAGATGATGGAAGACTCGGCTCAAATCCAGCACCTGACCTGGAGCTGCCTCTTCCCTAATGCCGACTTTTCGTCATGGGAAAAAACGTACCGCCAGTGTTCTGAAAGATATAATCAAGAGATCCTGGCGGCTGCTGAGGACGAGGCATTGGAAGTGGAGGAGCCGGTAGTGGCCCTAGTGCCGATTGGGGTAGGTGCGTCGAAAAAGGATGCAGCTGAGGCCGAGTCAAGCAAGAAGAATGCTGACCAGGCGACAGCCGCTATTGTTGAAGACCTGCCCCCTTCTTAAGCTTTTTGTCTTCTTTCTACGGCCTGCGTGCCGTTTATTTCTGTTTACCCGGCCAGGGGGCCGGGGCTCTGAATATTTTGCCGGTCTTAATGGCCGGCTTATTTTGTATCTTTTACCCGGCCAAGGGGTCAGGGTTTTGAATGTTTATGCCGGTCTTTATGGCCGGTTGTTAATATAACTTAGGCGACCATTTTTAGGTCGCCTTTTTGCCAAAATGTTTCGAATTTGTGCTTTTATTTTGCTAAGTATCGAAACTCTGATATCCAATTGCATACTATACCGACTGTTTTGCATGGCCGATAGTTGCAGACAGGTGAGAGGTAGTCACGCCGCCTATGCCCCTGGACGACTGGTTGTCTGTTTCCAGGCTTGGCGATCTGTCGGCCATTTATCCAGTAAGACTAGATCCCCTTTAGGCAGGCGGTCCTGTCATTTGTAAAATTAACCAAGTAGGAAGGTGGTTTCCTACCTGACATGTTTTTAGGCCAGAGACTCTAGGCGGTCTAGGCCGGCTGGTCCCTGCTATATTTAACTTAGTGTGAACAGGCGCTATGTGAACACCTTTTTAGTTTCATACTAAGTTTTAAGGAGTGGCCAAGTAGACATGGTTGTTACTTAGTCGCCGAATGACTAAGTAGTAGAGGTTTCAAGCGGTGGGTACCGGTTGTTCCCCTTTATTCGCCAATGTTTGTTGGCTATTAACTCATAAGGTACCGACTGTTCTTATCCCAAGTAGTTTAGTCGGTTAATTGACACGGATGGGTACTGCAAACACTTGTTTGACCTGTTTAGTCGGTTAAGTGAGAGGTATCCTTGTCTGAGAAACGGCTACGTGGTTGTCTTAGTTAGACAGTCGTATAGGTGTCGTGTAATGATTTTATAGAACAATGTTCCACCCAAAAGGGAGCTGCTCTATGCGACGAATTTCATCCGGATGGATGCTGCCAGACGCCTGCTATAATGTTGGGACAGGTCGAATTAATTTAATATTTGGATCAGTTGGCCTGGCGCCTGGTCTGATCATTTCGGCCATGATCCTTTGATAGTTCTTGGTGAACTGTGTTATGGGAGAGTAGCCGGTTGTGTGGAACAAGCGGCATGCCCCTCTTAAGTAAGAATGAAAATAAAACATGGAGAGTAGCGGACTGTTTGTCAGTAGGCATGCCCCTCTTAGTACAAAATTGAATGAAACAGCAAACTTTCATTAATTAGCTCTCGACTATTTACATCATTCAAAAATAATACTTCTTTAAATTATCTACGTTCCAAGTTCGAGGTAACGGTTGGCTGTCTGGTGTTTCCAGATGGTAGGTACCGTCCCTGACCTCTTCATAAATTCGGTAGGGTCCCTCCCAGTTGGGAGTTAATTTGCCAGACTCATTAGCCCTACCGACTGCTTCCATTTTTCTTCGTACAAAGTCCCCCACTTTGAGTGGACGTCTGTGTACTTTTTTGTTGTATGATCTGATCATTCTCAGGCGGTAAATTTCATGGCGCAAGACGGCATTGCCCCTCCTTTCTGGGAGTGAGTCCAATGCCAGGCGCATGGATTCCCAGTTCGCCTCTTCGTCGTATAACATTACTCGAAGAGTCGGCTCGTAGTGTTCGATTGGGAGAACAGCTTCCGCACCATAGGTTAGGAGGAATGGAGTCTCTCCAGTCGCCCCTTTTTCAGTCGTCCTAATGGCCCAGAGAACATGTGGTAGTTCATCCGCCCATAGGCCGCCTGCTCGTTCAATCTTTTTCTTGAGACCGTCTGAGATGATTTTATTAAAGGCTTCTACTTGGCCGTTTGCTTGTGGACGGCCGACTGATGCAAAGTGGTGTGCGATACCTTGGTCACCCAACCAGCTTTTGAGAACAGGCGTCTCAAATTGGGGACCATTTTGAAAATTGCCTTCATGAAATTAAAATGAAAGTTATAACTAAATTATAAATACTAGTGTTTAAGAGATTCTTTAGTAATATATAAGTATAATCTGTGATATAATTTTGTAAGAACAATCAAGTTTCACAAAATATGAAAAAATATTTTGGAATTTTTTAATGTGTACCGATCGTTAACACTTTATAAATATTCTTTGATAAAACACATCAAACAATCAACAAACTAGATGTGTTAGGTTGGTGTGTTTGGACAAATAACCATCTTACATACTCCCATAAGATTCATCACAAACTCTTAAGTTTTATTAATCTCAATCACACTTTTATAAAACAACACTTCAAACCCCTTTATGTACAAAAAATAAACCATACCATAATCTAATGAAGATTTTTAAGGGGTTATTTGACAATCGGCGGTTGGTTGTTGGCTTGTTTTGTTTGACTAGGTGGAAGTATTAGCTGTATGGATTGGCTTTTTAAGTTAGTTGTTTAAGCCGGCTGTTTACAAAAGTGTTTGGTAAAATTATCAATGGTTGTTAGCTGTTTATTAGTGATAAAGTGGCCAACAAGCCAAAAGCCAATAGAAAAAGCTACTTCTATTAGCTTGTGGCTTTTGGTGAAAAAGTCAGTTTAAAAGCCAACAAAAAAGTCAACTATTAAACATATTTTTTGACTGTTTGACCAAATCAAATAGACAAAAGCCAAAAGCCAAAAGATAGGCAAAAAGCCAATTGTCAAACACCCCTAAATCACCTAGGAAAACAAACACCTAAATCCAACCCTCTCTCCTCATAAAATCCAATCCGTAAAGTAAAAATCATGTAAGATTCATAGTGAAACATTAAAATTCATGTCTTATTCTAGTAGCTTTCTCGCCTGCCAAGCATTACGATAAAACCCTCACATCAAAATCACGATATTGACAATACAAGCATCAAAGAAGTAAAAAAACTATAGCATAATCAATATAGCATGTGAACACACCTATCCCATAGTACAACTCTTTGAACTCAAACCATGATATCGACATCGAGTCTTGACTAAAGCTACTCAAATCCACATCAACTACAATGATCACTTATGAAGGAAAGAAGTAAGGCGTTGGAACAGCAGCTTTGCATTCTCCGAATCCGGGCTAAAAATATGAAAGCAATGGCCTTCTCCTTTGGTCTCAAACAACTCCACACTCCCTTGAAATCCACTGTTTCTGACAGCGTTATAGTATCTAATCTCAGTATCCCTCTGCCCTTCCTTTTCAGCAACTATCACAAGCACCCTAGAGCACCCAAGCTGCGCCAAGCTCGGAGCACCATCAGCCATTGGATTAATCATATGGCTATTTGAACCACCAGGCGCATCAGGATACACAAAGTTCCATACTTTATAACCCATCTGAACATCCAAATTTGACGAACTTGGGTCATCCATTAAGTGTGAATGCGATATAAATGCTCCTAGGATCTTAACCCCATTGTCTAAACTCTCAGTACCTGCCCTCATGGCTAGGTTGTGGGCTATGTTGGCTCCAGAACTGTCACCCCCAATAAAGAGTGCATCAAGACTTCCATGGCTTGCCAACCACGGGTCTTGAAGCGACGCAACCCAGTTAAGGGAAGTCCAACAGTCTTCATAGGCAGTGGGAAGAGGGTGCTCGGGTGCAAGCCTATACTCAACTGAAACAATCACCACTCCGCCTTGTGAGGCAAGGATGTTCATGTAACGCTGGTGGGGAAGAGAGAAAGCAGATTCAACACAAAAGCCACCACCGTGAAAGTAAACTAAGATGGGGTGGTTGTTTGAGGCGAGTTTGGGCAGATAAAGCCTAGCTGAAAGATTTTTGTCACTGGAGATTGTGACGTCTTTTGAAGAGACACCGGTTTTTGGGTCTTCAAGAGTGGGAGGTCCTAGTGGTGAACCAAAAAGCCTCTCAACTGAGCCATCTTTATAGACTCGGACGAACCCCGGAAGCTCTACTTTTACCTCTTCTGATGTAGAGTTCATCATAAATGAATAAGAGTACAGTGTTTGAGAAGTGATGAAACTTCAGAAAATGAGAGATTTGCATCAACAATAAGTATTCTAAGATAAAGAGGTGCAGTCTATCAGGACTTATAAGACATGGTAGAAGGTTAAAGTCACAAAATTGACCATTTCAAACCAGACCTGAAATAATATTACGTTTCACGTAATGATTGGTGGAAAGATCACAAATTTGACTTTTAAAGTTTCATTCAAAAAACTAAAATTCTACGAGAAAATCTAAGCCATCAATTACTTTTCCCAATTCCCAATATTAATTAAATCCAAATCGTACCATTAATAAAACTGTTGTATGAAATGAAATTGTATAAACTATATAGTGACATGTTCTCTATAGTCGACCTGCAATTAAGTTTTACTTCACACTTAAGTATCCAATCGTTTTCCCTCGGGAGGAGAAAAAAAAAACAAAAGAAAAAAAAAAAAAAAAAAAAGTTCAGAATAATACATTGTTGATAAAAGTATAAAACCAAATTCCAGCTGACGAATGACTCAATTCTGTTAAACCATTCATTGACAGATTAACCTGAGTAGAAGCAACTAGATACACCTACTTGTATGGTTCAAAATAACCTGTAACCAAGATCATGAGTTCATGACTCGACCTGACCTGCTCGATTTGCGAAATCTTTATATTACGTGGAATGAATGCTTGTTATAGACACGTCATTCATTACGAAACTAGTTAAAATAAGAGCAGCTACAACATCCTAATTACACAAGCACCTAAAATCACCAGCTTATGAAGTCATGAACAACATAATTACATTCCCTTACAATTACACAAGCGAAAGGAGAAAATATAGACAGGCTAAGATTCTATGCTTACAGTAATATGTAATCTTTCCAGATGCTCTGTAAATCAGACGCATTTTTTAGGTAATTATAATTAGTCAACATCACTAATTCTTACAGCATCATTTTCAATTTTGATAATTTGTTTCAAGTGTTTCAACAGTAGTCACCTTAGTTGCTTTGAAGGACGTTTAAACGCTTTCCCAGTGAGGTCGGTTTGAGCCTGATGCGTTGGCATGCACACTATATCCTAAATCTGCTCCTGCGGAAACCAAATCAGACTTCACATATGCTTGATACATTATTGCTTCAGAGATTTGCCTTCGTGAGGATACAGTGTTAAAGATTAATTAAAAAAAAAAGGCAAGGTGGCTAAAACTCATCAAGCAGCAAGCGAAAGATATGTGGGAGGCTGGGAGTTTAGAAATGTAAGGCATAAGAGACCTTTGAGTCATGTCTGCTTGTCAGTGATTTGCTGCTTCAACCAGACCAGTTCTAAGATCGAGGATAAAAAAATAAAAACTGGTAGCTTTAAGTCACTAGTTCAGAGCACTGGGTTTGGTGAGTAATCTGAGAAAATAGTTTCTAATTTCTGGCAAAATATGCTGCATAAGAGATGAATGCCTGCACAATTCCACAGCGAGGTCAGTCAAGTATTCTACATATTACTTACTCAAGCATCGTTACCAATTATATACTTGAGAAAAGAATAAAAAATTGCTAAGAAGCAGAAGCAATCATAACTTCATAAGCACATACTCCTTCCCCATTTTCCTTTTTGGTTTGTCCCTAAAAGATTGCCCCCATTTTTATT
The DNA here is from genome assembly GCF_001683475.1 of Chenopodium quinoa. Classification (NCBI taxonomy): domain Eukaryota; kingdom Viridiplantae; phylum Streptophyta; class Magnoliopsida; order Caryophyllales; family Amaranthaceae; genus Chenopodium; species Chenopodium quinoa. Next base: position 2,043,579 of record NW_018742287.1, on the reverse strand, counting down.
TTAGATATAAAAGGACAAAATTATCTACCCACTCATTACAATTTTAACAATGTTAAAGGGGAACTGGGCAATCTATTAGAGTTGGAGGGAGTATTAGCTCCTTTACTTGGAAGACTCACATGACAACTAACCCGGTAACCCCCTTGTCTCTGATGTTGGTAGTACTTGCCAGACAAACAAAACAGATATATCATTCACCTCATGTTAGACATCTAGAATTTTGCTAACTTGCACGCGGCTACTATTACTTTATCAGTTTGGCAATTCTCCCTTAATGGCTTTGGACATTCAACCTTTCAGTAGTAAACTTCAAGCGTCTTCAGTTTCCAATCAAAGTTTAGACAATGATGTTGAAAATTTAGCTTTCTAAGGATGCAGACTTTGCACTTCTTATTATTCTCAATAAAAGTCACATGTTTAAATTAAATCATCAAGTTTCCAATCTTTTTTGTGCAAGCCCGAAGTAAATCATAAATGCACATAAAAATGATACTCTATTTGATAATCACCCTAACAAGCAGATTTTGCAAATAATAATAAACATAACAAGCTTCACCATGTAATTTCAACTGCACAAAATTAAATAGGTTTTAGATTTATACCCGAATACCTGAAACACCCTGTTTTAAATTCTCACCTCGCAGAAGGAAAAAAAAACTTCCTCCGCCCATAGATAAAAGCCCCATCTCTCCCAAAATTCTCATCCCCAAGTAGAGACTCAATTCTCATTTGGGAAGGGTTCATCAATGATTCACTTTTAATCAACAAAACCATTCTCATTTGGGAAGGGTTCATCAATGATTCACTTTTAATCAACAAAACCCTTCTACCCCAAATATAAGATCTCTTACCTCCTCTAAAAATAATATACTGTTCACATTACCTTCTTTTTATATTCAACTATATTTAACAAATCAACAATAACCCACTACAACCTCTCTCCTTTATTGTGTGCCCAGGAGAAATGGGGCTCGGATTTAGGGATAGAGGGAATAGTCAGCTAGTAAAGATAACAAAAGATATTAGAGAAACTACATACCCTGGTCTATCAATCAATTTATCATACTGCTCCAAGATGAAAAGGATGCTAGCCTGCCTCAATGACACAGCATGAAATGCCTCAGAAAGCTCGTACATGCTTGACACATTCTCCAAGGATATATCCTTCATATATTACAAAAACCAATAATTCATTATATGTCATCATCCAATATTAGAAAAATATATCAAAGAAATGAATGATAAATCATGTCAGCTCACCTGAGCTATGGTATATTCACAAAGGCGTTTTAACCCCTCTAAAAGATACTGATCTGCAGCCCTAAGGAGATCTTTTGCAATGTCTGGTTTTATGTCTAGTGATCCAGTATATATAAATCTGCAACAAAATGACAGAAATAGAAAGACACATGAATTCTATTGCTAAGTTTACAAATCTTCAACAGAAATTGCTACACGAATGCATATTTAAATAACCTCATCATCAACTCAAAAATCTCCAATCTGATGTTAGGAATCTGTATATCTCTGGCATCCTTTTCCTGTATCACAGTGATAACAGCATAAGTCTTATTAGAAAATTTCCATGCATATAAATGAGTGCACAGCAGTCTGTTCTATATAAAAATACCATAGTTCCACAGCTTTAAAAATAAGGGGGGAAAAAACATAGAAGCTAATGTTTCTTGCTAGAACACATGATGAATGAGGCTAGTTATCTTCAGGACTAGTTGAGAAGACCGTCCTGTGCCATGTTCCTAGTAATTTGAGCAAGCTTGTGTTCCTAGAAATTATTTCTTCTTTAAGCCCAAATTGCACCCTCTCCATCCATCCCCCACTATAGTATTTTGTCTTTCACATTAGATTATTATGGTCTGCACACAGCATATTATATGGTCTTCCTTAAACACCCTCCATTATAGATAACAATAAAAAATTGGTATTTCTCTTAAACAAACATATAGCTCATAACTATACATAAGCGAACTAAGCAAATAAGAGGAGGCAAAAGGCCTAACTCATCTAACTAAACAAGTAAAACTCACCCGATAACCACCATCAAACATTGCACAGAATGCATCAGATGAAGCAAGAAGGCAGATTCGATGAGCAAAGAACCGTTTGCCTGAAATTTGAGGTAATGCTATTTAGAACTTGTGCAATTGTGTTCAGAAAATTAATCTCAGAACAAACAAATAATAAATATTATAAACAAGCAAGATAGATGCACTTTGAACCTTGAACTAGAAAAGTAACATCTGAGAGTGTCGCATTATTTACATACTGCTCGCCTAAGTAAACCTGCAAAATCAAATGCTATTTATGAGAACCCCCAACTGCAAAGTAATAAGAATTTCAAGAACTTCATATAGGACACACAGCATTTAACATCGACATCACCTAATTTTCAAAAAAAAACTACCATCAAGTATTTAGAACACATGAAACATTTTTTAGAGCAACATGCTTTGATAATTAGAACTTGAAGTCAAAATTCTAATAATAAAGTCTAGAGTAATCTAAAACACGCCTTAAGAAATAAGAGTGTTCTAAATTTTAGCCTTTTCCCTAATTTCAAAACACTGGAGTAATATTTTATGAACTTCTTGTATGTTGTATTTATAAATGTAATCAACCTTTTAGTCTTTATAACTTTAAAATAAAGTTTATGAACATATGCAGCAATTTTTACCACAAACTTATATTATCGAACATGTACTCAAAATTACTTAGAATGTATCAAAAGTTTATTGCAAGTCTTAAGGTGAGCTGAGTGTGTTTTCTGTTTTAAAAACTTTATACGAAGTATTTGTTTCTCATAATATTAATTTTAGAAGTATATGAATCATTCTTGTTAATGTTGATCATTATTGCAAAGATGGGTATCTTCCTTTTTCTTTCTAAACAATAAAATTTAAGATGTAGAACATAAAACTATCTAGAACAATATAATACTCCCTCCGTTCCTTTTCTATGGTACGTTTCTATTTTGGGTGTTTCCTTTTTTTTGGTTACTTTTCTAATTCCAATAATATTTTTACACACATACCCTCATATTGTACTAACCTACTTCCATGCAACTATTCCCATTTACCAAAATATTTACCTACTCCTAAAGCAAAAATTCCTATTTACCAAAATATTTACCTACTCCCAAAGCAAATATTCCCATTTACCAAAATAATTAATCTACTCCCAAAACAAATATTCCCATTTTACCTACTCCCAAAGCATTTTTCCTAATACCCATGAGAAAACCCAAATGTAACCTTTAAAAAGGAACGGGGGAGTACTATTTATAGAACACAAAATCAAAATAACTAAGAACATGAATTCAACCTAAATAAGTCTAATCTTAGAAAGTTTGATGTATTTCATTCTACTTATAGATTTTTTTTTTGAAAAAAGTTCTAGTTGTAGATATTTTCATTGAATATGAGACCACTCTCAATGGTGAGCAAAAAAAATGCTCACCCACTCTCTCTCTACCCACTTTCTCTCTCAAGAAATAAGTTTTGCTCATGGGCAAATTTTTTCACATATTCTCTCCCAATGGTGAGCAAAAAAATTGCCCACCCACCACTCTCTCTCTCTTACTTTTTCAATACCCCACCATTACTTTCTCTCTCCTACACAACACTTCTTTATTTATTTATTTCATTTATATTTTAACAATGTTACTCCAAATAAATAAAAACTAGTTAAAATTTGTGTAACTTATTTTTTTTATTTTTGTCCTTTTTATCGTTAAAATTTGTCGTAAAATTAAGTACGTTATATAAAAAAAAAATTTAAAAAAGCTCAAAATTTCTTAAATGTTTTTATTTATTTTAAAAGCGGTACAATACTAGAAACCAATTACATTTGCAACGTCATGCGTAATTAAACTTAGAAATAAAATAAACACAACAAGTAAAAGTAGCTACGCCATAGTACTTGGCTTTATTTAAGTCGTGCTAATTTCTCCCTAATTACGTGGCCCGTAGTGTTGCCAAATATGTTCGACTAAATCACGTTTCAGAGATAGATGAATTTCTCTGTCACGGAGGGAAGCTTTTCGCTGTAGAAATGCGTTGAAATCAAAGTTGGTAGGTCGGCCTACGTTGAATTCAAACGGTGGCGTTGTAGATGTTGATTCTTGTTGATCTTCTTCGTAGAAGGCTCTTAGAACTTCGGCTCGAGTGTAGTTGTGGCGCTCATCTTCAACAATCATGTTGTGCATAATGATACATGTTTCATTATGTCCCGCAGTATGTCCTCATCGTACGCCAGCGACGGTTTTCGTATTATTGCAAATCGAGCTTGCAACACACCGAAAGCTCTTTCAACGTCCTTTCGAGCGGCAGCCTGGTGGTCAGCGAACATTTTATCTTTGGCCAGTTGAGGGAATGTGATACCCTGAACAAAAGTTGCCCACTTCGGATAAATGCCGTCGGCTAAATAATAAGCCATGTTGTATTCATGGCCGTTAACCGTAAAATTTACCGGAGGAGCTCAACCATGCAGAACCTCATCGAACACTGGTGAACGGTACAACACATTAAGATCATTACAAGATCCGGGAATACCAAAGAAGGAATGCCATATCCATAAATCCTGATCCGCAACGGCTTCCAGTATTAGCGTTGCTTTCTTGTTCCTACCGGCGTACTGCGCTTTCCAAGCCGTTGGACAGTTCTTCCATTCCCAATGCATGCAATCAATGCTGCCTATCATGCCTGGAAAACCACGCAGTTCATTTTGATGCAGTATCCGGGCCAATTCATCAGTTGTAGGGTTTCGCATGTACTCGGTTCCGAACTGGTCAATGACCCCGGCACAAAAACGTTGTAGGGCAACTCGAGCGGTTGACTGACTGATTCGAACGTATTCATCAACAGCGTCTGCAGCCATGCCATAGGCTAACATTCGTATCGCGGCTGTACATTTTTGCAGAGGTGATATGCCTAACTTTCCAGTTGCATCCCTACGCTGCTGGAAGTAAACATCACCTTCAACGACCTTGTTCATTATACGTAAAAACAAAGGTCGTTGCATACGAAATCTTCTTCTAAATTGGGTGGTATTGTACACAGGATTATCGGAAAAATAATCATTGAACAGCCTGGCATGTCCCATTTCCCAATCTCTTCTGTTCGTACCCCCTCTACGTGATTTTGAAGTACGTTGGGATTGTGTTTGGGGCATGAGGAAAGATGTGGGTTGGTATGTGAAGAGTTCATCAACGAGTTGATCATATTCTTCATTATTGGAAGAAGATGAACTTGAACTTGAACTTGATGATGGTCTGGAATACATCATGTATTAATATTATAATTTTCTTAATTGGTGTGGTTGTGGATATGTGCCATGCCTACTATATATAGCAAATAAATCAAATGAATATGTGGTTACAAATCTGAATGACCACACCAACTAAAGCATTCAAATTTTCAGCCACGGAATAGGTATACTATGCTAGTTGACAATGACAAATCTTGACAAAGTGTATTCAGAACAAAAGTGACTACACCATGTCGGTATGAATGACCTAAAGTTAAAGCATACTGACAAAGTTAATTCAGAAACATGTGACTACACAATGACAAAAATGTGACTACTGAATGATAAAGAGTTATTGCAATTTTGTTGCCATGAATGACCCAAAGTTAAAGTGAAATCAGAAAAAAAGTGACTACCCAATGACAACAATTGAATGCAACTATGTCGGTAACAATGACAACTGAAATCAACTTGTTAAACAACTTGTCATTCAATATTGGAAAATCAGAATACAAGTTTACATATGACAGTGAAATTAAACACACCACTAATACATGTTAAACATAAAAGACTACATTGCGCATAATTAAAAACTTAACTAATACAAGCGTACACCTACTACAACCAAACATGCTTATAAGCCCTGTAATTTACCCAGTAAGAAATTCTTGTACGACTCTTCTTCAGGAGTGAGTGGAGTAGGCGAATTCTTCATAGCTTGCACCATATCAAACCAGGTTTTCATCTTATGAATGTCAAGTTCCTCCCTTTTCCTCTGTTCCTTCTCCCTTTCAATTTTGATCCGCTCTTCCTTCAGAATGGCCTCCCTCTCGCGAATTGTTGCCAATTCCTTCATTCGTTCGCTAAGCTCAGACGAACCACTGTCCGAAGCTACTTCTTTCCCTTTACGCTTGGCCTTTGCTTTCTTCACACCTTCGGGTCGTTGTATTCCTCCAGATGAAAAACCATCCGTAGGGGTTTCATCCCCTCCATCATCTCTGGACCTCTTCCCACTTCCAGCACTACCTTGCTCCTCAACATCACGAACAGCTTTTCTTTCCTCCTTTGACAAGGACCATCTCAGCTTTGGCCTCCACTTTGGATCTCTATTAAGCATTTCAACAGCGTGAGGAAAAGCGAAATTACGACCTTGGGCGAGATGGAAAAGCTTCGACGCACTTTTTATACGGTCAGCTTCGTTGTAACCACTCCCTCCCTCCGGAAGTCTACCTGCTTCATCATAGCAAGATATCCACTGTAGTGTGTCTGCTGCCAACCTTCTCCAGTGCGACGTCAGACTCTTCATAGGTCTTGGTGGAAGTATATGCGGCTTCTCCGCATGAGCAAGTTGATATGCTGCGTGTACATCGCGCCAAAGGGAAGTTGCTTTCTGGCTCGTGCCTTTAATAGCATTCTCACTGATCTCCAAGTACAACCCAATCAGAGTTTCATCTTCCGCAACTGACCAAATTCGAGTCGCTCGTGCAACAACCTGGTTGGATTTCAGTTCGGGAACTGGTGGAGGATATTGCGGCGTCTCTGGTACGCTGTCCTCTTCGCTCTCATTGAATTGTGTGTTGCTATCATGTACAGTTTCAGGTGTACATTCTTCAATAACATGGTTTCGTAGGGGAAACTGAGTGGGTGTCTGATACTGTGGAGATGGTTGCAAAGACGTATTGCCCATTCTTTGCAAGAACAATTGAAACTCGGGATTAGTTAGCAAATCATCACTAAAACCAGAAAATTGTTGGCGGAAATTTGGGTTGTTTGGATCCATTAAAAGATTCTGCATCACAAAACAAAAGATAAATATTTGTACTAAAATTTACTAATTTTTTACAAAAGATAATTTTTTTTTTTCACATAATCACATATATACTAATTTTAATACATAACTAAATTTATATATTAAAAAAAAAATTAACCAATAATTGGAAGACTTTATTAACTACGAATTTAGTAATGTTTGAATTTAGTAATGTATGGAGAAAACACACATATACTAATTTTAATACATAACTAAATTTATATATTAGAAAAAAAAAAAGTAACCAATAAATGCAACACTTTTGCAACTACAAATTTAGTAATGTATGGAGAAAATATCAACAACTTTCTTCAATTACATAATGCAATTAAACAACATGGTTTTATATTTTTTTTTTTTCAAAAAAACACACATATAATAATTTTAATACATAACTAAATTTATATATTAGAAAAAAAAGCAAATATATCAAATAAATGCAACACTTTTTTTACTACAAATTTAGTAATGTATGGAGAAAATATCAACAAATTTCTTCAATTGGGTTTTTCAATTAAGTAAACATGGCATATAATATTTTTTTTTTCAAAAAAACACACATATACTAATTTTAATACATAACTTAATATTACAAAAAAAAAAAAAAAGTAACCAATAAATGCAACACTTTTTTTACTACAAATTTAGTAATGTATGGAGAACATATCAACAACTTTCTTCAATTACATAATGCAATTAAACAACATATATTTTTTTTTCAATTACATAATGCAATTACATAATATTTTTTTTTTCAAAAAATCACATATATATTAATTTTATTACATAACTTTATTTAAATAATAAAAAAAAAAAAAAATTTACCTCAATATGGGTGTGTTGCAACAAAAATGCTCTTCAACAAATTTAAAATGCTTAAGAAAATAAAAAAGTGGAGGATTTTAAGTGATTTCGAAAATATATAAAAATATATCAAAATGCATGTCTATTTATAGAGAATTTAATTTTATGACCGTTGGTAATTTTTTTTTTTTTTTTTTACTGAAAATATTTTTCAGAAAATGCAATGGGAAGATTATAACCGTTGTAAAACGGCTAATTTTGTCATTGGCCAACACCCTGAACATGCCACGTGTCGCGCTCCTACTCGCTGGCAGCCTGGCATGAACAGTACCCGTATTTTTTTTTTCCAGCTATCCTCCAGCTTGTGGGCCCCACCGAGATCACTGTTCATCAGAAGAAATGCCCATGCTATGGACATTTTCATTTTTGCCCATGGGCTTTTTCTTGCATTTTTGGTTTAGCTCACCATTGTGGGTGATGAGCAAAATATTTGCTCACAAGAAATGCCCATGAGCATATATTTTGCTCATGGTTGTGAGTGCTCTGAGCTTGAATCTTCAATGGAGTTTAAAACAAAAGAAACAATGACAGAACAGCATTAGCAGCAAAATCTTCAATGGGTTCTGTCCTCGTACAATAGTTGACTAAAAGAGCTAAGAAAATTATCTAAGCAAAGAAAATACCATTGTACAATCATCACTTAGCACAAAACATAGAGCATCGAATAAAGGGGAAGTCACCTGTGATATGGGAGAAGGAGGAGCTGCATCAATGGGGGAAAGAGTCATAGCTTTGCTTGCTAATTTACAAAGGGCCACAGCACCATCATGTTGTTGCTTAGTATTAGTGGATTTGAGAAGCCCGAGAAGTAGTTCCAGTCCTAGCAAAATAACATTATGTCAATGACGGCAAAATATGAATGTCAATTGAATAGGAATAATTTAAGACCATACAGCTATGGAAAAAGCCATACCATTGTTATCAATAAAGATTGATCTCTGGTCTTCCGGAGAACACAGATGAGCAAGAGCCAAAGCTACTTGTCTTTGAACAGATTTTTCTCCCACGCGCATGAGGTACAATAAGTGGGTCAATACCTTTAAAACCATAACTGGACTATAAGCACTTTCAAAATCGATTGACTAAAGGAATATATAAACAATAGAACTTCATAATACTAACCCGGCCATGTATTTTCTCCTCTAATCGTTTCAGTGTCTTGGCTACACAATCTTTGGTTGCCTGAAAGCACATGTTTGGCATAAAACATTTATAAAAGATTCATCAATACAAGAATAAACGGGAATAGTTACAGCTCCCACAAATACCCTATTGCTTAAGTCCTTCCGTAAGCTATAGCAAATACAACAGAGCAGAAAGCAGTGTCATATACTACAGCAAAAAACAAACCTGAACAATAAACTCTCCTTCCTGCAACTTTTGAAGACCACCAACTTTTACAAAATCAGCAACATTATCCTGGAAATTTCAGTAACACGGGTGTGATATTAAACCGATAAGAAAGTTAAAATCAAGAAACCAATAAGTTCCAATTGATTTAACTCAGAGCATCCAAAATTATAGATGAAGATACCTCGTTATCTGCAAGACCATAGAGGGCAAAAGCAGCATTATGTTGAAGAGATCCATTTTTTGCATCCAGAAGCTTTAATAGGGGCACTAAACCACCACTGTGAGAAATCCCGGCTTGATTATTTGACTCCTAAATAAAATTCAAAGAATGTCTCACTAGATGGCCCAGAGAAAGAGTTACAAATAAAATTAGAACTAAAAAAAAAAAAAAAAGGAGAGAATAAATCTTATATGATTGCAGAGCTAGAGTACTCGGCAAAAAGGTTTCTGAGTAGAACAGTTTTCGCCATTAATTAAACTAGATAATGCCTGAGCCATGCTCGGTTTTTTAAATTAATACGGAATAGTAATTGAAATATAGAAGTCTCTATATAAGTAAATCAATAGTCAACCCATAAATAAATAAATAATGAAGTTTGTTAATTAATTAATTTGAAGTGTGTAAAAAATGTGCATAACAATATATAATTAGATAATAATGCTTCTAGGAAAATTAATAATTATGTAAGAATCTAAAAAAATAAAATAAAATAAAGCAGAGTTTAGGAGGGAAGATTCCCTCCAAAAAAGATTATGCTTTAGTATAGAGTAATAGATGTCATAAATGGGTGGTAGTGTGATCTGTGATGTTTTTCTGATATTGTATGAATCGTTACATGATAGGTCGAGGGAATAATAGCAACTGGCAAGGTTATGATGTATTATAAACTGAAGTGTCAGCATGCATGGGTTCCTTACTGTTATACCACAGATAGGCTTATTCTTAAACAAAAATCCATCAAAGTTGATAAAAGAATTGTGAAAAAAAAAAGAGCCAAAGAGGATAAAAAAATCTATTAACATCAACGAAAAAAAAAAAAAAAGGAAAAAAAGAAAATCCAATCTCTCATTGAATCAGAAATTCAGTTCCATATAGACACCATAGAAAACTGCCAACCACAAAAAAAAAGAAAAACTGTCATTCCTTTCCAACCAAAGAACCCAATTATTAGCAAAGAAGACGGCCAGCCAAAAATTTTTGCCCCTTGCACCTTCCAAACTTCATATATTAGAAGTGCAATGACCCAAAACCGTGAATGGAGCGTTATAACAAAGGCTTACTTAACTGATAGTTTCTGCCAGGAAATCATTGCCACCTGAGAATGCATCAATAAATAATTTACTATCTCCTCCCTAGAAAGGAATACAGTACACAGGCCACAGGGTGAGCAGGCATAGCTAAGTGTGGTCTCCAACTCTGCAAATTATTTCAAGTGTTCAATTTCTCCAAACTAGCAACCCAAACAAAAGCTTTCACCTAATTTGAAAATTTGGCCTTCAAAATAGAAAGGTGAAAAGAGGAAATAATTGTGAAATTGGAGCTTTTTTGGTTGCTACAAAAGATACGACAAGTAAAGGACCCTGAGGAATCAGCCAACCACACTCTTCAATCATGGAATTTCGACAAAGAAACAGAATCAAGCCAGCTCAACAGGTTAGTAAGCTTCCCAAACTCCCAATCATGAATGTCCCTCCAAACAATGAAAATTCTAAGACATGTTAGTACCTTGTTCACCCAAAACAATGAAATTGGAGTATTATAATAGGCAGCTCACAATCTTTAGAGAGAAAGAGAATGGATACTAAAAGGCTCCTCCAAATACAATGCACTCCCTACCCCACCTTGTACTTGACCCTAAAGGAAGAAGAATTACAAAACCTATGAAACATAATTCCAAGGGATTGCATAGGGAATTAGCACATCCCTGCCAATCCTTTGAAAACCATACCTCTGTATCACACTATGCTACACGAAACCATTGCAGTAAATGCCACAACAATTCTCTGACCAAGAAGAAGACTTTAGATGCCATACTACCAAAAACCAGGCCTCCCTCTTCCTTAGATATACAAACACATATAATCAACAAGTCTTCTCTTTACCTACCTTAGACCACAAAAATATGTCATTAGCTTCTTCAATGTCCTTGTTACACACACCAATATGACCCTAAAAGGGAGCGAGAGAAAACACAGTGGCAGAAATACAAGGCTAAATGAGAGTCCTATAAACCCCCCATCCTAACTCAAAAAAAAAATAAAAAAAAATAAAAAAAAAAATCAATTATCTATCTTCCTATATACCTGACATCCTATCCCAAAAGAGATTCATTCAAGAATATCAGCCCCTAAAGACCAACATCGTATTAAAATTAGTAACATAAATATGTATGCGTTATAGTAAGAGTAACTAAAGTGCTAAGCAAAGAATAGCAATAATAGTTTTCTTCCAGAATCCAATCGTCGATTAGGCTCTCTAGTAAACTAATAAATTCTAAATCCTTCTAAAAATAACAAAATGCCTTCATTGTTTCCATTTCTAATGGAATCAAGAAGGCAACATATTCTGCGTAACTTGAAAGTCCATGACCAAACATCAATTTACATTAGAAACATCCATCATATTATGATATACCAAAGCATTCCCCAGATGAAAGATTCACGTACGCATGTGTGCTTTATTTTATTTTATACCTTGTGCCAAGAAATTCAAATGCATTCACAATACAATAACAGTTTATCATAGATGAAAGTGGTAATACGCAGTATGTACGCAATTTTTTATATAGTATAACGGCGATGGTGAGCTTACAAGGTCAAACTAGATACTTTTTTAATAAGATGTCAAACCAGCATAATAGCTAAGTTGGGAAGCATACACCTAGCTCAGACAAGCAACTAGCTACATGCTTTAAACAACTTTTCCAGCTTCATATATCACAGTAGTCTACACTAGTCCAATTCACATGTGGCCACTATGGGCACAGGCCTCAGAGACACAAAGTACTTGAGTAAAACTCTTCTTATTGCAATACTCGACCCCCATCCCCAAATAACAAAGGGAAGAAAAGGTAATGAGCACTTATAAGACATCATTTGTATGCCAACGTTTACATTCTTGTTCCACATATCCTTAAAATATATTTAACTTGAAAACAAGCACTTCCCATCCATACAAATTAATCCTAGCATCTATAGCATCTATCAATCACTTGCAATACTATAAGATATAATTCTAAATGTACAACAATAAAAAAAAAATAATAAATAAATAAAAAAGCAGAGATTTAATTCAAGCATGATTAACTGACACGTCCGCACATAAAGATTCATTCAAAGTATACACCATGTAAATATTAACCTGTGCTAGCCTCCCTAAAGCAAAGGCTGACATTTCCCTCAGCTGTAAATCAGGGGATTGAAGCATTTCAATTAACGGTGGAACAGCACCTCTCTGAACAATGTGAATCTAGAAACAAAAATAAGGAAGTTTATCAAGTTCAAACATAGCTAATATTATTTATGATAAATTCGATGCAAGAAGAAGGAAATTAGTGAGAAAATAACTATTTCAATGCTTACATCAGAGAATGGTATAACAGATAGATTGATAGATTTATATAAAACCTCATCAACACTCAACTACATTTAAATCAGGAATATACCAATGAAGGCCCACAAATTACAAACTGCATCACAACTATTGCACAAGTGCAAGAAGCTGTTAATTTCTAAGAGTAACTCGAATCATGGAGTAAAAGTCCTGCTTGCAATTTATGTGAAAAGTGTAGCTACAAGCTTACTATAGGAAAGGACAATGTATTAGCTAAACAAAGCCAAAAAAGAATAGGAAATAAAATAACACATGGAAGCTACAAGGCATTGTAGACTACCATTTGGCTTCAAAATGCTGTAACTTGTAAATAGGATGTGATTAGGCAAGCTACTATCTCACTATTGGAGTTGCTCTAACAAGCTTTTGAAAATCAGAATATTTTATAGGCTCCTCATCACCATCAACCCTACCCCAATTCCATCCTAACAAAGGAGAAGAAATCCAAAAGGAGAGAAGCAAATGACTATCTAGAAGCCATCTCCAGACCTCCATTCAAATCCTAGCCTTCTAACACTCAACAGTCTATACTCTCAGACCATCTGATTTTCTCCCGCCTATACCCAAAACTCTTTAACTCAACCACACTAAGATGTAGCACCATGCCCTCAATGCTTGCTCCCAAAACCCATTCCTCGACAGAGTACAATCTCCCTATGATGCTTACTCTTCATTTGACTTCAAATATTTATGTCAAATACTTGCCACTTCATACAAAAGCGGACACTTCGACACTTCAATATTGGCCAAAAAATAGAAACTTAAAAATTGTATCCAGTCATTTATACATGTATAGCAAATGTAAGTCCTGATCCAAATGTCATGACCATAACTATATTTGTTTAAAACCGTGTCCCATTTTTGAAATTAAGAATTTCCTATAGCAGACTCTAGGACCCATATCCGTATTTCAAGTCTGATGATCAAAGCATGCTCTCTCATTCTGTGAAAAAATAAGGGAAGAGGAGATAGCAGAATTGACGAGACAGAATATAAGCCACTTGTCAACCACAAGACCCTAGCACCTACTGATCCATCCTACATAGTATTTAGCACTACCTCTCTCCATCATACTCCTTCCTACATTAAATACCAAGCCGCATCAACCATATAGACCATTTCGAGCTCCCCAGTTTTCATCACTGAAGAGCTATGAATATTCTGCAGCTCTCCCATCAGCTCAAGTAGCAAATCCCAACATCCGCTCTCTTTTTCCAATAAGGAGGACGGAATAAAAAAGAAAGCAAATAGGAAAAATAGAAGAAAAGGAATATGAGGAAAAAAGAACTGAAAAGAAGGGGAAGAACGAAGCATTGGAGGGAGAAGATCAAGTGAAGAGGGTAGAGTAAAACAAGACCTTCGACAGCTTGTGTCAGACTTGCAAGCAATGGCAGAGTGACTCACAAACATTTTCATCCTCTAGGTTCCAAATCAAGTTCCATTTCAGCATCCAGGCCGTGCCATGTCAACATAGATGCAGCTGGATAAAGTGACATGTCCGTGAATCATAGTCTCAAACACTCGGGAAAGCGTGTAGATTTATAACTATTTATACACCTAATATCTAGTACTTAATTTGGCCAGGGAGCTCTTATAAACAGGGAAACTTAAGTATTGAGAGGTTTAACATACCAATGTTATATAATAACTGAGGAGTCATTTTGCAAATTTTAACCACAACCCCTCTCCAAATTCTTAATCCTCTAATTCTACTCAATAAAAAAATAATATAAATAAGAAATACCAACAACTACCTATTCCACTAAACTTTCCAATAACTATTTTTTTTTTTTTTTTTTTTGAGGAACCAAAATATCTAAGTTTTTTTTTTTTTTTGGCACAAATATCTATGATTATTTCGTTGCAAGGAATAAACCCCTGCATGTGTACATTCTAGTAAGGGCAATAATGAAGATGCTTTAATCAGAAAGTTTTCTCAGGCATTAAAAATGAGTGTATCACAGATAGCATAGCATTCTAATACCTCAACCAGTCACCTTAATCATCAAAACATAACGAGACTTAAGTGTTAATAGCCCAAAACTCACGCCATAGTAATGTATATAAACAAAGCTAAATAATTTTGTTCTAAATAACTCTTTTAGTTCTCTTTCAGAAAAATGGGGTACAACAACAGAACCATAAATGATAATATTTCATTCCATATTCTACTAGATATCTCAGATTGCCAACAAAAATATCTGCATCCTGAGTCACTAGTGAGAAACTAACTAATTCCAAATCTAAACTAGTACTGGTGTAAGAATTCGTAACGAACAAATGAAGCAGATATGACAAGTTTCTGATAAGAATGTTCCTAAATTTTAAAACAAATAAAAAAGAACATAGCTCTGTGAAAGACCTTGCAATCTGAATCGGTTGCAGCAAATTGTCCAAGTAATAAAGCAGCTTCCCTCTGGCTCTCGGAGCAGCATGAACTGTTGACCAAGAATATTTACTCAGTTATAAACAGTATTTAGAAATGAGAAAGAAGAAGTGTTTAAAATGCATCAGTATCAACATATATTAAAATATCTGCCATTAAATCTGAAAAGAAATTCATTACAGTCCCAGCAATGACCACAATTGCAAGGATTTCTAAACATTTCCTGTTATGTCAGATTGCAAGGTCATTTTGAAGTAAGGAAAAGGATTTCTAAACATTGCAAGGACAAACGAGCAAATAAAAACAAATATCTAATACCCACATAGAAATGCCCAGAAATTTAATGTCATAATTATAAAGAAGAGATAAATACATACAAGTACGTCAAAGATATAACTGCAAAATTACCTGAGTAGCCTGATAACAGGTTGTAATGCTCCAGCATGCAGGACATCTTTTTTTATGTTGGGCGACGAATGAACCAAATTTCCAAGCACACCGACCTGAAAAATATTAAAAACAGACTGCATGATATACATATGTGCAAGAAACTTCATCTATGTCAATTAAAACTAAGGGAAATAGGGGCTTCGACACCCCCATCACATTAAAATCCTACTACATTGAAATGAACTTTAGTAAAGATTACCGCTTCATAATGTATAGCAGAATCCTCAGATCTAAGCATCAGAATCAAAGAAGGAAGAGCATTACATTCAACAATCTGTATGGTCATAAATTTAAACTGTTAACCCTTAAATAACTTGAAGAATTGTTATTAAGGACAGTACACATAAACTGATAAGCTGGCTTCAGAAAGGTCTATCACCTGCTTCTTATTTTCATCATTTTTAAAAGCCAGAGTGCGCAGTGCCCCAGCCACTGCCCTCTGTACCTTTGCATCACTAAATTCAAGTAGTTCAACTAGGGGTGGAATACCACCTTCCGTCCTGAATAAAATCCAGGAACCAAAGTCAAGCAAGAAAAACTGAACAACTATCTAGTTCAGATACAGCAAAATTAATCTGAACCAACCTGACAGAGGTTTTGATGCTGCTATTCTCATGAGCAAGGTTAGTAATTGCATCAGCCGCTCTCCGAATGACACCATTAATAGCCCGAGAATTCAAGCCACATTTGTGCCTCTTCAAAAGATCTACGAGGAGAGGTAAGACACCAGCATCAACAATGCATTGTTGATGCTCTGGCTGCAAGCAGAATCATACAAAGGGTGACAAACATAAGCAAGGCTTTGTAAGCATAAACAAAACAACATACCACTTCCAACCAATCGACTGCAAAACTAGATGGATAGGCAGTTTAATATTCAAGAGTATGAGGTACTTCATATGAGGTGCCATAAAAGTCACACAATAGTAACCACACATATATACTATAAGTTACACACCAGCCCACACATATATTGCTAGAAGAGATGCTACAGATGTAACATAGCACCATGTCGAATCAATATCCGCCAAACCAAGGCAGAATATCTCATGAAATTTAGATCTTCAATTGGATGCAAACATCTTGAGTCGCCAACTGATTTCACATCAATATTGCCACTCCTGCGTGAACTTTTTAGTCCACATGCAAGTTAACCAATGTACACATAGCAAAAGTGTGGAATACTAGAATAAAATAAGATAATCAAATCCTTCTTTAGATGATATGTCAGAATCAACAGCAAATACTTGTTTCCTCCTACAAATATCCTTAAAATGGTTCACCAACATCTCTTGCTAAGAACTATCAGCTATATATACCTTACCACCTCTTTGCATATTGAACATCTATACCTCACCAAAAAGCACAGGTAGTAAATCTGCATCGTTCTAATTGTTTAACATAAAAACAACGCAACTAACTTGGTATTGAACAAATCCATTATAGTACTTCCATTATAGACAAACCTTGGCAACAGCAAAACACTAGCTTGTCTACCCCTTTCAATCATCACAAAACAGATACATAAAATAAAATTTCATAACAACTCTTTCAAGTCATGCATTAAAATCTCTAACAGTTACAATATTGCATTATGTACACTACCCAGTAAATAGAAAATCAATATTGCTATAATTTGGCAATTCACAACAAACATTCACCAAATTCGAAATTGTAAATAAAATTTAAAATCACTGACCTTCAAGTCATGCATTAAATAAATACATAATCAATTCTTTCAAGTCATGCATAAAAACCTCCTAATAACTTACAATATTGTATCATGTACACTTCATAACAAATCAATATTGCTACAATTTGGCAATTCACAACAAACATTCATTAAATTCGAAATCGAAATTAAAATTAAAAACCTGAACTGACCTTCACAGCAAGAAGCCCAAGAGCAAAAGCACTAGCTTTCTCAACCTCATGCTCATACGGCTTCAGCCCATCATCTTCAACCGGCGACGGCGGCGCCTGAAGATGCTTCACCAATAAAGGAACAGCTCCACCTTCCACAATTATACTCGCGACATCCTCTATTACAACAACCACAAAAATTCAACAAACTTCACTAATCAATCGATCATACAAATCAAAACCCCTAATTTACTACAAAATCCCAAATTCAACCCAAATTATTCAACAAACAAGGTTAAAATCATACCATTTTTCGCCAATTCTGCAAGAAGATGAGTAGCACGCTTAGCGGCGGCTCTATCGGCTTCAGTCCACGAATAGGTGTTGCTTAAAATCTCAACCTGAGCTGAAACCTCTCGACGAAGAGCTTCACCTGTAACAATGGCGGATTCTCTCTCTTCTTGTTGTTGGTCTAATTTCCGTTTTTGCCCTTTTCTGTCGCTCGAATTTTCCTTCCCCTGCCACTCCTTGGACCCCATTGCTGCAGCCCAAAGGGACGAAGAAGAAAAGAAAAAAGACTCAGTAGATTTTGGATAGCAGAAATATTAGATTTGGAAGGGTAATTGGGATTTTAAAAGTTTTCTCTCTCTACTGATTGCTTGACATGTTTGTTTTTGTTACTTGTTGTACCAAAGCAAATTGTTTGGGTCCGGTTTGCCGGGGATGATTTCCGAGTCCGGTTACTGGTAAGCCGGTTACGGTTGTTTTCCGGGGCTGGCGGTCGAGTGTACACCCATGTCTCAAAGGATGTATTGTGGTGTGAAATTAGAAATTGAATGCTTTCTTCACTCCTAATTAATTGGCACGTTTGACTTTATACGAACTTTGACCATATTTTTAAGTACGTAATGAAAACAAATTTTTCATAAAATGTATTGTTAAATAGATATTAATACGTAGTATAAAATTCTATACTATCAACTTTTTAATATTTTTTATTAAAATTTAATCATATAAATTGAAGGTCAAACTTAAGCATTGACATGTGAGTCACGTTTAACAATGTCAATTAATAAGGAACATAGAGACTACTACTTTGTTGTGGATTTGCACAAACCAATGTGCACAAGCCAACTTTGCCAAAGGAAGGTAAGTGGGAATGTGAGATTGGTGATAAGGTTGTGTAATTAGTTGTTTCGACTTTCGAGTTAGGCTAAATTTAGTTCAATTTAGTTTTGAGTTTTATGATCTGATATGAACTTATTTATTTTCATCTAATCTAAACTTATACTCGTATGTAGCATTTTTCATTTAATTTGATTGTCTAATTTGGCTTTTTTTTTTTTTACGGGAAGAAAAAAATATCATTAATGAATAGTCATACATTATCTACAATAATAATAAAGATTTATAAACCACGGATTTAAAGAAATAACATAACTTTTACAATCAAAATCATAACTAATTTGCATAGCTCACACTCCAACGCTTCAAACTTGACGCAAGTAGTGATTTTCCATCTTTATAGTGTTTGAACTCATGGCCAACAATAATTAAGTTGAAACTTTAACTATCTTAGCCAACTTTTAGTTATACTTTTATATTTAACGCTTTTAATTATATCTAACTTTGATTGGGGTGTTTATTTTGTAATTTTTTTTCTATTAGTTCTTCATTGTTTAATAATATTTATTTTTCACTACGTATATAGAAACTTAAATATTGCTATATGATAATTATGGTAATGATGTGGAGCATCAGACCACACACTAGTTTAATTAGCAATAAAAAAAATGAGCCTAAAACGATAAAGTACGATCTTGACTTAGGTTGTGTTCTGTTTGCCTTATTTTCACTTAAAAAAAAAAAGTTCTGATAACGATTATTCAGGTTTAAATACAACTAAAATAAGTTAAGATAAGTAATAATCAGATGAATTGGACACACCCTTATGTTTTTTTCTTGCAGATCTAATTTGAAATAAGCATTAACGTGCTTAAATAAGGCGAACTAAATGTAGCCTTATTTTACGGGAAGAAGGCCCTGTTCTTTTGAGCTTCTAGGTAGAGCAGAGCAGAGCAGATCGAGCAGGGCAGAGCAGATTTTATTATTATTATTATTATTATTATTATTATTATTATTATTATTATTATTATTATTATTATTATTATTATTATTATTATTATTGTTTCGGGGTTTTTTGATGCGTCCTGCGGGAGAGTTGCAATTCCGAGAATGCCCTTCACCGCCTGTACCTGCAAAAACACGAAGTCTTCGGTTGGTTGGAGCTCCGCCTCCGACGATCAAGTCAGTTACGTACAGGAGGAAAAGAGTGCGTAAATAGTGAAATTACTTCTCACGTAATGGGATAATTCCGCAATTAATATTGCTCGGGTTTGGTGTAAGTAGTTAAGGGTGTATTGAATATCTTGTATTGAATTCAATGGAATTGAATGAATGCCCATTAATGAGGATCTCCCCACTATTTATAGTGGGGAGCCTTGGTTCCCCATTTAGGGTTCATGGGACACGTGTCAGCAGGGGATTGGAGCCCTGCTGACCAATGGTTGGGTGCCACGTGTCGCTTAGCCATAGGGCCACGTGGTTGGACACGTGTCAGCAGGGGATTGGAGCCCTGCTGACCAATGTCTGGGTGTCGCGTAGCCACGTGGATGAGGTATTTTTACCCCCAAACATTTGCCCCTCTCGGGTGCTGACGTGGCAAGGTGCCACGTGGTGCCTGAGAAGAAATTTTTTTTTTTTTTTGATTTTTTTTTTAAACCTCTTCAGATTCTAACTGAAGGAAGAGGAGGGAAGAGCAGAAGGGGAAAGGTCACGACCCTTTGCCTCCTGAGGCAAACCCCTATAAATAGGAGGAGACACCCTCGAGAGCTCATTTACAAACTTCGCGAATTTTCTTGAATTTTGAGAGCATCCGGTATTTGAGAGTTGAGAGCAGACGGAAATCTGATAGTTGTGAGCAGCCGGTTTTCAGACCGCCTGTAAGGTAGCGAGTAAGCAAAGGTTTTTTGTGAGGGTACCCAAGAGAACTCAGCCGGTTTTCAGACCGTCTGTGTCTTTGCAAGCATCCCCAAGAAATTTCTTGAGGTTTCAGCAAATTCTCCGTTCCTCTAGGTACCGTCTCTATTCCTTCTCGCTTTTCCATGTATTTCCGTTTGCGTCTTTTGCTTGTGTTTTTATTTATTAGTCCCATAGGTAGATGGACCCTTTATACCCATACCCGGAACATAGTTGTGAACTCAGCCGGTCAACTAGTACGGCTGAGTCTAGAACTGGATCTGCCGCCTCTGATCTTTGGAATTTCCCCTTTTCAACGCCTGTATCGACCGACTCCGTGTCTGTGCAGGACACGATGGCCAGAATTAGGGGAACAACTATGGACCCCAATTACAGAGGCGGGGACTCAAATGAGTTGTCGCCTGAGAGACAAGCCCCGGACGAGGCGGCTAGAGAACCATCCGGTGGAATTCCCGCCACCCCAAGCGATAGCATCCTAGGCTCCTACAACGAGGAGTCTTCCCCTGCTCAGGAGGCTGAGCTGTCAGGATCCGTCAACGAGGATCCCAACTCCCCATCCGGCTTTGATGCTGGTCGCATCGAAAGCAGTAGCACTAGCTACTTGACCGAGTCAGAAGATAGCAAGGAGGCGGAGAGGCCTTCGTGGCAAAGTAGCAACGACCCTTTCATGATTGTCGTGTCTCTTAAAGATAGGGCCCTCATGCGGTCTTCTCTAACAGACTTTATCACCAAGCGGCCGCTTGGAGAGGGTTACAAGCTGTCCGTACCGGGGGAGTATGGAACGGTTGTATGGGAGGACGACCAACCCAACGCAGACAGCTGGTTTGGGCTCTATGAAGCGGCTTTCCTAGCCGGGGTCCGCTTCCCCCTTCATAACACGATAAAGGCCATACTTGGGGGATATGGCCTAGGCGTCTGGCAACTCACCCCTAATTCTTGGGTAAACATTCTCGGGTATATCGTCGCCTGTGAGATGCAGGATCTCAACCCCGGCTGGGAGGCGTTTGCCCATATGCATTATTTAAGTAGGAGCCCAGGCGGCTGGAGAGCCTGGTACACCTTGACGACTTATCCCCAATACATGATGACACTGGATAAGCCGTCTAAATGGTCAGACTGGAAGAACCGGTTTTACCTGGTCAAAGCCCCTACTAAAGAGGAGAATAGGGAGTTCCGGACCTACAACTGGAAGCCAGAGCTTTTGGGGCAGAAGTGCCGGCTGCCCCCAATGCCGGATAATGACAGGGAGGCCATATTGGACTCCGGATTTTTTGAACTAACCTCTTCCACTCTCTCAACCGGAGAGATAATAAGGGTGCCCAAAAACTGGGTGCCTAAACATGAATTCTTTAAGGACGAGTGCTTCTTGTCCGCCTGTGGGCTTAGCAGCATGTTTGAAAGACGTAGATTACGAGTCTCAGCCGATTAATTTTATGCCGGCTAACACTTTTCTTTTGATTGCAATGCGTGTTATTATCATGATCTTGACCGGATGTATTTGCGTTTTGCAGAAGAAGCAAAAAACATGTTTCCCACCGCCAAGACACCCGCCAAGAAAGCTTCAGATATCCGAAAGGAGAATCTGGAGAAGAAGCTTGCCGCTTAGGCGGCTAAAAAGGTTAGACCGCCTGACCTTTTTTATTTGTTTGTCTTGGTTCTATTTTGGCTATTTCTTCACTTGACCGTTTGTGACTTTGTTTCAGGATGGGAGCAATATCCCTCGCTCTCTGCAAAAACAGATTCGGCAACGACCGTCTGTTGAGGAACATGCACATAAGATGCAGAAAACCGCTTCCACCGCCCGGACTACTACCGGCGGTAAATCAATAAAGACCCTAGGCGGGTCTAATGCTAAAACGGCCTCGAAAGAGGTCACCCCAATAAGGACCACAACCGGTCCATCTTCTGCCGGGGGCCAGAGAGCTTCCTAACAAGGTACAAACCCTTTCAACCTCACGCTGCTTGACCTACCCATGCGGGTTAAGTCATATTCTCAGTCTCAGCCGGGAGATTCTCCGATCAGCCGACTGTCCGTAGGCGGAGCATATGTAGCTTACTCACCGTCTGTTTCTGGTGCAGATAATTCTCCACGCTGGCCGGATGCTGCTCAGTACGCCCGGGCCATGCTGAAAGCCGTCTCCCGGGACGAGAAGGAGGCGATTCCTGGAATCAATACCTTCAATGCCGACCGTGTAATGGTCGACCTGGCCGATGTAAGTTGATGAGGACCCATCCGGCATTTTATTTGTAGTATGCTCATCCGGTTTTTCTACTAATACCGGCTGTGTTGTTGCAGGCACTACTCCGCGTGGAGGAGCTCAAGAAGGCCTACATCCGCAAGCAAGAGGAGGTAAGAAGAGCCAAACGTTTTGTGGATGACGCACATAGCGTTGCCCACTATTCAATGATTGTGCATGACTTAGAAACTAAATCTATAATCATGCGACAGGCGGATCAGGTCAAGACCCTCCAACAGGCCCTCAAAGAGTCCAAGCTCAAAGTGGACAATCTTCAGGCGGTCCTGGACAATGCTGAGGATGAGCTCAAGAAGCATGAGGAGCCCCTCAAGCGGCTGGACCAGGCGGAGGAGAACAATGTCCGCCTGCAAAAGGAAAATGACCGCCTGGTCAAAGAGGCGGCTTCTGCACAGAGCAACTTCCAGGCCACTCTTGAAGCTAATCAGAGCCGGCTCATTGAGGAGAATGAGCAGGACTGCGAAAACCGGATGAAGAGGGCGTTCTCCATTATCCACCCGGGTACAGACTACAACGTCTAGGAGCTCGCCTACAAATACGCAGATCTTGCCATTCTGGCTGAGGAGGAGGGCAAGCCGGGGCCTGGACCCTATGAGCAATGGGTTGATGCCGAGTTCCAGCGAATGCAGGCGGAGGCGGCTGGCAATGAGGAGGTAGTCGAGGATGAGGTTGCTCCCGGCTCCGTTCCCACCACCGACCCAGCTCATCTGGAAGGGAACCAGGCTGAGGCTGACCGGGTGACAGTGCAGCTAGAGTAGCAACGACCTCCCAGCCTGCGTGCCGTGCATTATTTTGTAATAGCGCCGGAAGGGTCGGCTTATTCAGCTGTTATTTTTTATTTTGAGTATTGATATACATTTTCGCCGGCTGTGCTGGTTTCTTCTGTAAACATTTCATATTTTCACCGGGTGTGCCGGTTTATTCTGTTTAACATCTCCACCGGCTGAGCTGACTTTGAATGAATTTTGAATTTTCTTTGCTGCTTACTTTTTGCAAGTGTGTTTCCGCATGACTGGTTGGGGTTAGGGTAATTGCCCCTGGATAGGAGGCTGGCAGAAGTGAGATGGTGCCAGGCGCCTATCCATATGCCATAGTACAAAAGTCAACAATTTAGCTAGGTGCTAATCGTTAAAACGAAAGCCAACCGGTTTTTACTGATTTGCCGGCTGGTGTTTTTTGCAAAGGCCTTTTCGTAGGTTTAGGGTGTCCATTTGCCGGTTGGGCTTTTGCGAGGACACCCTTGCATAAGTCATGGCCTAAACCAAATATTTGAGACCTGCCTTCTCTTAGTGGATCAGGCGGCGACATTGGGTACCGACTGTCTGTTTTGAGACCAGCCCTTGGTAGTACTTAACCCAAAGAGTGGGCCGGCTGCATGTTTGGGAATGATAGCCCGCGTTTCTTTGGTGCAATGGATCATTTAGGCGGGTAGGGCCGCCTGACGTTTGATCACTAGAAAAATTTTCCACCCAAATGGGAGATGTTCTCTTCGATGAATTCACCCGTATGGGTGTCACCGGATGATTCGTTAGTTCGCAGGGCCGCTTGTGTTGAGCACAAGACATGGCGCATGGAAATTTTGTAAGGGCCGCTTGTGATAAGCACAAGACATGGCGCATGTAAGCATAATATGTAGTAAATATTTCTCATTAATTATGCAGAAGTTTACAAAGGCTATACAATTTCTGGAAGTAGTACTTTTTAAGATTGTCTACATTCCAGGTTCTAGGCAGCTTTCTACCGTCTGGGGTTTCCAGGCGGTATGTGCCGTCTCGTACTTCTTCAAAGATCCGGTTGGGTCCCTCCCAATTTGGGGTTAATTTGCCTTGTTCATTGGCCCTACCGTTTGCTTCCATTTTGCAAATCACAAAATCTCCTACTTTTAAGGGCCGTTTGCGAACCCGCTTGTTGTAGGCTCTTGTCATTCTCAGACGGTAGATCTCATGACGCAAGGCTACGTTGCCCCTTCGCTCTAGGAGAGCATCCAGTGCAAGCCGCATGGCTTCCTAGTTGGCCTCCTCATCATATAGCATGATGCGAAGGGTTGGCTCATAATGTTCAATGGGTAGTACTACCTCAGTGCCGTATGTAATAAGAAATGGGGTTTCACCGGTTGCCCCTTTTTCAGTGGTCCTGATGGCCCAAAGGACATGAGGTAATTCCTCTGCCCATAGTCCACCGGCTCTTTCCACCTTTTTCTTTATACCATCTGAGATCAGCTTATTGAAAGCCTCAACTCGCCCGTTTGCCTGAGGACAGCCAACGGATGCAAAACAATGGGAGATTCCTTGGTCCCCCAACCAGCTCTTGAGGACAGGCGTTTCAAATTGTGGTCCGTTGTCAAAAACCATAGACATTGGAACCCCAAATCGGGTGATGACGTTTCTCCAAATGAAGGAGATCACGTCCTTTGTTTTTATGCCTTTAACCGCCTCTGCTTCAACCCATTTGGTGAAGTAATCCACTGCCACCAAAATATAGCGGCGGCCGCCTGATGTAGGCGCATAAGGACCCAGAATGTTCATGCCTCACTTTGCGAACGAACCGGACTATGGATGGCTGTCATGTCGGTTGCCGGTCGATGTATCAACCGGGCAAACTTTTGGCATTTGTCACATCGTTTCACCAAATCCATGGCATCTGCCTCAAGAGTAGGCCAAAATTACCCCTGCCGTCTGGTTCTTCTAGCCAGGGACCTGCCGCCTATGTGCGAGGCACAAAAACCCGCGTGCAGGTCCTCTAGGACTTCTCTTCCCCTTTCCGGGGTTACACATTTCAGAAACGGCTGTAAGTACCCCTTCTGGAGGAGCTCCCCATGATGCATAACAAAGCTCAAGGCACGCTTCTTAAGTGCTACTGCTTCCGAAGGGTCATCCGGAAGAGTACCATCCGCCAAGTAAGCCCGGATGGGGTCCATCCAGGTGGCACTTCGGTCTAGGATTCCAATGGGGTCATGATCAATGCTTCTTTTCTCAATGACTTCCCAAAAAACTGTCCTAGGAGCATCACAGGAGGCGGATGACGCCAATTTGGAAAGGGCATCCGCCTGATTATTCTCGGACCGGGCACCCGACTTAGATGAAATTCGTCAAGTGACACGGCCTCCTCTCTGACCGCCTGCAGATATTTGATCATAGCCGGATGGGTGGCCTCGTAGTCACCATTGTAGTGGCTAACGATCAACTGAGAGTCTGAGCAGGCGGTTACTTTTCTTGCCCCTGCTGCCTTACACATGCGTATACCGGCTAGCAAGGCTTCATACTCTGCCTCATTATTTGAGGCTTGGAACTGGAAACGTAGTGCATATTCAAACTTATCCCCTTCCGGAGAATGGCATATAACGCCTGCATCGCAGCCGTTCGCTGTAGAACTACCGTCTACAAATAACTTCCAACCCTAATTAGGATTTTCCGGTTGCACCGGTCTAGTCATCTCGACAATGAAGTCGGCAAACGCCTGACCTTTCACTGCCCGCCTGGGCTCAAAAGTTATCTCAAGGCTTTGTATTTCAACAGCCCACTTGATCATTCTGCCGAATGACTCGATGGTGGTCATTGGGCGTTTGAGGGGCTGGTCTGTATATACAATCACCGGGTGAGCCAAAAAGTAGGGCTTCAACCGTTTGACTGCTACGAACAGGGCCAACCCAAATTTTTCGATCATAAGGTACCGGAGCTTAGCATTTATAAGAACGTGGCTGATGAAATACACCGGGAGATGGTTACCGTCTCTCTCAGCAAGGAGAACGGCACTAAGGGCATGATCAGAGACGGCTAGATACATATAGAGAACCTCCCGGGGTAGGGGGCTCACTAGCCTTGGCAAGGAGTGCAAGTGTTGCTTTAGCTTCTGGAATGCCATTTCCGCCTCTTCACCCCACTCAAATCTGGACCTCTTCCGTATGGCCTGGAAGAAATAGAGGCACTTGTCGCCTGACCGGCTGAGAAATCTTCCCAACGCCGCCAGGCAACCGATCAGCTTCTGGACTTCTTTTACAGTGCGGGGAGACCGCATGTCAATGACCGCCTGTACTTTTTCCGGATTAGCCTCTATGCCCCTTTAGTTGATCAAAAATCTGAGGAACTTCCCAGACTCAACACCAAATACACACTTCTTTGGGTTAAGCATGACCCTGTGCCGCCTAAGTGTGGTGTATTTTTCTCGGAGGTCTAGTAGGTGATCCGTCTGTAGCTTGGATTTGACTATCATGTCATCAATGTACACCTCTACATTCCTGCCAATTTGATTGATGAAAACCGTGTTTATCATCACCTTCGCTCACCTTGTAACAAAATAACCCCTGATCAGTGATGAAGGCCGTCTTTTCTTGATCTTTTTTCCATAGGGGTATTTGATGGAAACCTGAATAGGCATCCATAAAACTCATCAGAGCATGACCGGCTGTGGAGTCGACCAGACTGTCGATCTATGGAAGCGGGTAACTGTCCTTGGGACATGCTCTGTTTAGATATGTGTAGTCTACACACATCCGATAGGTACCATTCGGCTTTTTCACGAGGACAACGTTTGCTACCCAATCCGAGTAGTAGCATTGCCGGATGAACCCAGCATCTAACAGTTTTTTTACCTCAGCCGCTGCCGCCTGAGATCTTTCTTCACCGTGATCCCTCTTTTTCTGCCTGACCGGCTTCTTTTTAGGGTCCACGGCGAGCTTGTGGACAGCTAGATTCGGGCTGACGCCTGGCATCTCTTCCACTTCAAAGGCAAAGATGTCTTTGAATTCCTTCAGAAGTTGGAGCAGATCTGCTCCCAACCGTTCAAAAGCAACCGTCCCAACCTTCACGGTTCTGTCAGGACGGCTGTCGTCTAAGACGACATCAAGGCAGTCACCAGCCGGCTGAGGTCGTTGGTCATCTGTCCTTTCCCCGGCTAGTGATTGCTATTTTTCTTGTTTGACGAGTTTTGTCTTTCTTTTCTTACCGGCTGCCCTTGGAGCCGGGACTGTTGTATCGCAGTTATCAATGTCTATGGGCTTCGCTGCTCCCCATAGTTGGTTTGACGTTAGAGAGATAGCACTCCCTAGCCGTCCTCTGGTCCCCTTTCAGGGAACCGACTGCACCGTCATCCTTTTCAAATTTAACGAGCATGAGTGAGGGGACGATGACAGCCTTGAATTCGTTGAGGGTCGGATGGCCAAAGATCATGTTGTAGGCGGCAATTTCCTCTACAACTAAAAATTTTACCACCATGTGGCGTCCTTCCCCCTTCTCACCCAGCCGGATGGGAAGATCTATGCTTCCTACCGGATGCACTACTCCTCCCCCAAAACCAACTAGTGGGTGAGGCGCCTGGTGCATGTTACTGGATTTGTACTTGAGCTTGGTCAAGCACTGATAACTGATCAGATGAGCTCCCGGTATCTATTAGGATCCGGCCAACTCTCTGATTGACAACCTTACACTCAATGACTATGGGGTCGTCATGAGGCCGCCTGACCTTGCCTCAGTCCTTTTCAGAAATAAAGACCTCAGGAAAGGTGTCTTTCGACGCCTGGCTCTCATCAACTGAGTTGACCAGCTTCCTGATGTTATCTTTGGTGCCCCTAATGGTGGGACCCCCTTCGGCAAAGCCGCCTGCTATGGTGAAGATTGTCTCTTCATCCGTCTCAGAGTTGGCGAGCACAACTTTTGCCGTCTGCCCCTTCTTGGCCAGGGTGTTACTCTTGGCTTTGGGCAGATAGGACTTCAGAGCCCCCTTATCAGCCAGACGGTCTAATAGCCGCCTGAGGCTATAGCAACCATTAGTGTCGTGGCCAACGTCCTCATGGTACTGGAAGTATTTGCTTTTGTCCTGGTTGCTTACGGGACTTTTCATCACAGCCGGTTTGTCGAGAGACATCCGGTCCTTGATCTCCATGAGGATGGAGGAGCAGTCCTTTGTGAACTCGTACTTGGGAACGTACGGTTCTAATTTCCGTCTAAGCTTCTGAGCCGGCTGACCAGGTCGGTCTGCCGCCCAGACCTCTTTTCTCTTCTTTTCTTCCCTTTTAGCCTGCTGCTGCTGTTGCCGGCTGTCTCTTCTGTCGGATTTTTTGGAGTCCGACGGCTGCTTTACAGCGCAAAGCTCCGTCGCCTGTATATAGGCTTCAGCTTCCATTAACGCCTCTTGGAGGGTGGATACCCTTTTCTGGACGAGGTCGAACTTAAAGGTCGACCCATCCTTCAGACCCTTAAAGAATTCTTTGTAAACGACTTCGTCAGACAGTCCTTGAATCTGAATTCTCATCAGATTGAACCGTCTGACATAGGACCGGAGCCCTTCTCTGTCACCCTGCTGTATTGCCCCTAGATCGAGGCTAGTCTTTTTGGCAGGGATATTCATTGAAAAATTTGACGTAAATAAGTACGCCAAAGTTTTGAAGCTGTTGATGCAGTCGGCTGGTAGATTACCAAACCACCGTTGGGCAATGCCCTTCAGGGTAGCCGGGAAGCATCGGCACCAGACGGCATCATCCAACCCCTGTAGGTACATGAGGTTGGAGTAGGCCATTAGATAGTCTTTAGGTTGGAGGTACCATCATAGGCCCCTACCAACACGTTTTTAACCTTAGCCGGCTGTGCCGCCTGGGTTATCTCAGGGGAGAACGCTGTGGGTTGTTCTCCCAAATTTAGCAGGCGTTGCTGCTAATCCAGGAGCTGGTACGGCTGCTGCACATGCCTGCCAAAGGGACCCGTTTGGGTAAAAGGGGATCCACCCAGCCCATTTGGCGAACAAAATAGACCAGGTTGGATCACTTGGGGTCCAGACCGGGCAGAAGGTTGCCCGTCTGACTCCCTAGGCTTGTTCCCGTACGCCTGTTAGAGGTGTCACGGAAACTGTCTGGGAAGGTCGACGTTGAAGCCGACGCACACGCTTGACTTCTCTTTTCCTGGAGGAATGTCCGGGCATCAGAGAAAGTCTTCTTGGTACCATCCGACTGTAAGTGTCAGATGGTTTTTCTGAGTTCCGCTTGGGGGAAGCGGAGCCTGTTTTGATCGAACCTGAGGCCCTTCCCCTCCTTCGGCTTTGGGTGAGGGGTAGGGACCCGGTCTTTGATTGTCTTCTTCTCGGAGGAATGCTTCTTGGCCGGCTGACTCTTCTTGGGAGTAGCTGACCGAATAAGGTTCTGGATCTCGCCCTTGAAACTATTCATGAAGTCATGAGTTCGTTCCTAGTGACGAGAGCAGAGCCTTTTGCCGCCTGGGCAGCTCCAACCGGGTTGCCGGCTGGGTTGCTTGGAGCAACTTGGTTGTTATCCTGTTCCTTTTTATCCTTGGAACGGGTGTGCTTTGTTCTGAAGGACCCGTCTGGGGCCACATAGGTGTTGACTTCATAGTCATCACCACTTTCATGGTCCGTTTGGACCTCAGGCTTGGCCGACGGCCACTTGTCCTGATCCGGTGGTACATGATTAGAAGTCATCTCAGAAGTACTCTCCCCACAGACGGCGCCAAATGTTTCAGGGTTTTTTGATGCGTCCTGCGGGAGAGTTACAATTCCGAGAATGCCCTTCACCGCCTGTACCTGCAAAAACACGAAGTCTCCGGTTGGTTGGAGCTCCGACTTCAACGATCAAGTCAGTTACGTACAGGAGGAAAAAAGTGCGTAAATAGTGAAATTACTTCTCACGTAATGGGAGAATTCCGCAATTAATATTGCTCGGGTTTGGTGTAAGTAGTTAAGGGTGTATTGAATATCTTGTATTGAATTCAATGGAATTGAATGAATGCCCATTAATGAGGATCTCCCCACTATTTATAGTGGGGAGCCTTGGTTCCCCATTTAGGGTTCATGGGACACGTGTCAGCAGGGGATTGGAGCCCTGCTGACCAATGGTTGGATGCCACGTGTCGCTTAGCCATAGGGCCACGTGGCTAGACACGTGTCAGCAGGGGATTGGAGCCCTGCTGACCAATGGCTGGGTGCCACGTGTCGCGTAGCCATAGGGCCACGTGGCTGGGGTATTTTTACCCCTAAACAATTATTATTATTATTATTATTATTATTATTATTGTTATTACTATTGTTATAACTATTATTACTATTATTATTATTATTATTATTATTATTATTTTTATTATTTTTATTATTATTATTATTTTTTTTTTTTATTATTATATTATTATTATTGTTTTATTATTGTTATTACTATTATTACTATTATTATTATTATTGTTATTGTTGTTATTACTATTATTACTATTATTATTATTATTATTATTATTACTATTATTATTATTATTATTATTACTATTATCACATTATTATCATCAATTATTTATTATTATTATTATTACTATTATTACTATTATCACATTATTATCATCAATTATTTTTTTTATTTTATTATTATTATTATTATTATCACATTATTATCATTATTATTATTACTAGATGAAAGCCCGTGCGATGCACGATTTTTCATACATATATCTCAAGAAAAGATATTTTTTTTATAATTATTTGATTTATTTTAAAATTTAATAATTTCAGAAAAAAAAATAAAAAAAAACAGAACAAAACAAATAATAATTTAATTAAAATGATATTGCCAATTACAAAAGTATAATTTTTTATGTAATTTATGATGCGACTTAATTTATTGTTGTTTTGTATTTTATTCGTTGTTGTTAGTTATATGGCAATAATATGATATCTTTCAAAAAAAAAATATAAATATGATATTTCATTAATTACATATTAGGATAAAATCTTTAATGTGAAAAGATAATAATTTTTTATTTGTTAAAAAAATTTAAATCCTAAATCATTATTCGTTGTTTTTTACACTTGAACTTTAACTCTCAAATCTATATATCATTTTGTATATATATTGTGATCTCTTGATCTCTAACAAATTATCTGTCTTTTCAAACTTTTAGAAGTAAAATGTTTAAAGAAGGTAAAGTTTTATTGCGTTATAAGTTTTAAATTTTTTTTTACGAAAAAAAATCTTATTAATCGCGTATTTAGATAAAACCATTAATTTCATAAGATAATTTTTATTTTTTTTAATAATTTAAATCCTAATATCCCACGGTTTTTTAAAAATAAAATCTCATAAAAATAATTTTTGTAATTAGATCATACTCATAATATTTTTGAACATTAAAAATAATAGTTATTAGATGTAATATTTCGATGTAAAAAAATTTGTATTAAAAATAAAATTTCGATAGGATCACCAACTTTGTTCACACTGATATCTCTTCCATCTAATAAAAGTGGATAAATAGAACATGTTATCAAAAATAAAATTTATATAAAATTAATCTTTATAGTCTTATAAAATAAATTAAAATATTTACCAGAAAGTGAATAATTGTTGTGAAATTAATCTAAAAATTGTAATTATACAAAATTAAATTTATGCATTGGAATTTTTTCATCATCCCCATTTTCCCAAACAATAGTATTTTGGAAAATTGAATCATTATTTTATTGTCGCTAACAATGCGGGCGATATTGTTTCTTATTTATAACGACTGAAAAGTATCTAATAGAGTAAATTTTTTCCTTCAATCAATTTTGAACAAAATTGTAGAACAAAGTTGACTTTAATTGAGGCATGAACGTAATCACCTGTAATTAAAAATAAAAAATTAAGTTAAGTTTATGACTTAATTAAGCTACCTAAATCACAAAAAAATTGTTTTAATCATAATATTAATTGATAAAAACTAAAAGGTTCATTAAAAGATTAAATAAATGTAAACAATTTATAAAGATATAATACCTCCTCATCCAATAGGATCATCAGGCGAGAAACTCGTACTTTGATATTCCAAAAATTTTTGCTCGAATATAATTCTCTAATTAAATTAGATCTGCATGTAAAAACAAAATTCAGTAAACAAAACATAAACATATAATCATTAAGTATCCCAAATAAACACAATTTAAGCAATAATCACAATTTTACATTTAACACATGGGTTTTAAAAATTAGGCTAAGATTTACCCAGCCATTGATGACCTAATGAAACTGACACAAAATTAATGACACAAAATTTTCTTGGTTTGGTTTTGTATTGATACGAAATTTTGTTGGTGTCATATGATGCGTCAATTTATAATTGGTTTGGTTTTGTATTGATACGAAATTTTGTTGGTGTCGTATGATGTGTCAATTTATAATAGTAGGTATCACAAGTTTTAATTTAATTATAATTAAGGAATAATTTTCATTTGTTATCATAAACACTATCAAAATTTATCTTATAATAGTAGGTATACTATATCTAAAGATGATTATTTTAAAAGATAATTTTTAGTTTTTTAAATAAATTAAATCCTAATAAATCAATATTCGTTGTTTTTACTTACATGGCAAAATTCTTAAATCTCATTTGTCACTTTTGTTTAGGTGGCAAACGAATTTTTTAATTCCAAAATAAAATAAAAATCTTATTTTTAATTAGTCGAAAATATACCTTTGCTTATGTGGCACGTCGAATGCTCTCCAAAAATGCCTACTTTATTTATATATATTAGATTATTATTATTATTATTATTACTATTATTATTATTATTACTATTATTACTATTATTATTATCATCACTATTATTATTATTATCATTATTATTATTATTATTATTATTATTATTATTATTATTATTATTATTATTATTACTTTAGAGCAGAGCAGATTTCAGCAGAGTAGAGTAGAGTAGACCAGAGTAGAGTAGGGCAGGGTAGAGGAGCTCAAAAGAACAAGGCCGAAGAATAATATCATTAATGAATAGTCATAAAACATCTACAATAATAATAATAATAATAATAATAATAATAATAATAATAATAAAAGTTTGTAAACCACACATTTACCCATAACTTATTACTAGTAGAAAAAGGCAATTGGGCGGCCACAAATGAGAAGCGATTAATGAAATCCGCTGCCAAAAACCCACCTTAACAAAATTTCCAATACGTAATTCACCTAGTATTTTGCAAATTTGACATAGCTCACACGCCACCGCTTCAAGCTTAACATGAGCAATGATTTTCAATGTTTTGCATCATTCTAAGTACAGACGTTAGCAATCTGTGATTATGTTATGATCGTAGAGTTGATGACAAACTGTAGACACCTGATTGTGTCTCCCCAAAAACCAAACTCAGTGATGAGTATCTTTCACGTCTTTGATTATCAAGTTAGGTGAAGAGTTGAAGAGTCTTGTGAAATCCCTTTAGCCTTGACCACTTCTAACCTTTCCTAAAATGTTTTAACCCAAAATCATTCATTTCGTGTCCTCTTTATAAAACGTCCAAACCAGTTTATTTTGATCCATAATATGGGTCCAATAGTTGTGTAGTTGGATGGTGCTTGAAAAGTGTTTTCCAACGATATATTATAAGCCCAAATCCGAGTTATAACGAGGAAGTTATGGCCAAAATACTAAACTGAGTCTAAACCGAGCCTTATCTGCGGACCCAATAGTCATGTGGAGGGTCCATTTATCTTAACTCTATTTTTAAAACCATTAGGATTTATCATAAGTTTCTAGAATTATCTAGAAGGTTGTTTTGATTCTTAAAGTCATTAGGATTGATTATTAGCTTCTAGAATCTTCTAGAAGGTTCTACTTTATCCTCTTTTTGAAAAGATAAAGATTAAGAATTTTATAAAATAAGGATAAGTACGGATATTCGACTAACCCAATTTGATTGGAAGTCGGATTCCGTACGAAACTTATCTTCTGAAAGCATTGCACAGCGATTCAAATATCGTGTAGCAATGTAAGCATCGCGACGCGATGGATCCATCGTCACGCGATGAAAGGCGTTTTACTCCGAGTCGAATTCTGACTCTTTTTCTGATCTTTTCCCTCGTTTTTCCCTATAAATAGGGTCGTTTTCCTACGTTTTCATTCACCAACAATCATCGTCTATTCCTCTCTATAAGCTATAAGCTTTTCTCTCTCTTTTTCTAAGCCTAGCCTAACACATCATACACCATACGACCTTTGTGAGATTTGAATACACCTAGCCAAGCTCGTAGTTGCCTCAGACCTCAATGTGAAAGGTTGATAGTTCTGAGGGTTTGGTCCCTAATCTGTATTTCAATTCTTATTTGATTTATTTATTTCTTTCTTGAAGTTACTAACGTGTGTATTGTTTTGATAGAAAGAGATACGAGGCATCAAAGTGAGTAGATCTACTATCTTTATTCCTTGCTTTTGATATAGAAATCATGCTTAGAATATTACTTTAATTCTTAGTATCATGTTAGGATGCTTTTATGCTTTCTAGTATCATGTTAGGATGCTTTCATGCTTCCTAGTATCATGTTAGGGTGTTATTTAAATATTTCTAATATCATGCTTTCTAGTATCATGTTTAGGATAAAGCTTTGATCTTTATTATTTAGTGACATGCTAGGATTTGTTATTAATCCGTTTAGTATCATGCCAAGGATCTTGCTAATATAATTTTGGAGATATTATGATGATTATGATGATGATGATGATGATGATTGTAGTGTCATTAATTATAATTATCATGTTGCTTGATTATTCATGATTTATTGTTATTGCTTGATCACGCCCTTCTTGCAGGTTTAAAGGGAATTTGTACTTGAAATCACGCCTAATAAGATAATTAATAATTTGATTTAGGTTTAATATGATTTTGATTCAAGTGATCACCAATAATAGATTTATTTGCATAAATATTTAACCAACGTAGATTAAGCAAGTTTAGGGTTAACTTGTTGTATGTATGTTGATCGAAAAGCGCACATGAATATCATAAGAATTAAGTAAGGCCGATTTAGGGGGGGGGGGTTTAATCTCTTTTAGGTTGGATTCGTACCATCATCCTCGAATATCAAGTCATGGTTCCGGACCACTATGGAGTTAGCGATCTCCGTGATCATGAATGGGGTGTAACCTTCACACCCGTGAACGGTTTACAAGTTCCTAAAACTTGTTGGTGACTCTTTTACTCTAGTTTCTTTCCCTTTGGACGCCACCATGTTAAAATGCATGATCACAGTGGGACTCAAAGTTGATGTTTGATATATTCCCTACACAAACCCTAAACCTACATGAATCCAAAACACTTTCCCAGTTATTATTATAACCTTAAAAATAAAATTTTATCCATAGATGAGAACCAAAATCCCAGAATATTATATTGGGATAGACTCTCACAAATGAAAAGAACTAAGCAAACCAAAACAAATACGAAAAAGAAAAACAAAGCAAAAAACAGAATTAATTTATTAAAAAAAAAGTCGAAAAATAGTCTACTTTTCGAAGACATTCGACTATTCTGGCCTAATTGACCAAGAAAACTAAACCCTACAGTTTTTGCCGCACCACGTCAGTTTCTGCCGTGCCGCGGCAATTTCTGTCGTGCCACGACAATTTCTTTGACCCGATTTTATCTTTTTACGCATTTTAACCTTCAGAAATAATAAAATTGACTGCCGAGCTACGATACAACTACTGTACCACGGCAAATATGCCATGCCACGACGCTTTATTCTGCTGCGGCGCCTCATTACTAGGGTTTTGGACATCCCTCCTCACATTTTCTCTATAGATACGAGGCTGATTTCACAGTTTCGGGGCACCAACAAACATTCTCATATCTCTCTCACATTCTAAGCCTTAAACTTATTCTCCTAATTACACCATTCCTTCCTAAGCACTCCAAGGAGTCCGTACAATACCCGAAGTTCCGTACTTAAACCAAGGCGTGAAAGGTAGAACCGATTGAGGGTTTAGACCAAATCAAATCAACTCTACTTTAATTTAATTTAATTTCAATTTGATTTATTATTATTCTTTGAAGTTACTAACGTTTTATTCATGATGTAGCAATTTAAAGAAGCACGGAACATGAGTAATTAATTCAATTACTTACTTTATTTATATTTCTAGTATCATCTTAGGGTTTATTATTATATTTTTGATGATTTGACTAACGATATTATGGTTAAATTTCTTCCAATATTATTGCTTATTTTATATATTTATTGATCACCATATTGCATGCTTAAAGGGAATATGTAATTGAAAATCATGCCCAATAAGATAATTTGGACGACCGGTTTAGATTCCTTTTTAATCTTGTTGTTTAATCAAAGTGATCACTAATATTTAGAATTATGTGTTGCTTTAATATTAAACTAATTTAGCCTAATATTAGTTTGGATTTGTTTATATGCCTTTGAGATCGCAGGAAATACTTTTCGCTATAAGAATCGAGTAGAGGCCAGTACAGGCGAATGTGACTCCACGACTCACTTCGTACCATCATCCCCAATCCTCCATTCGTGGTTCCGAACCATATGGAGTTAGTAATCTCATGAATTATGAATGGGGTGTAACCTTCACGGGTCAATCGTTGTTGTCTATCGTTGTCCCTTTATCGTGGTTGCCTTAAAATGATCCGTGAACGGTTTACAAGTTTCTCAAAAACTTGTTGGCGGCTCCCTACTTTATTTGTCCCTAATCGTATAATGTCAACTCCCACTTTTAATGATTGCCAAGCATATTCACACCATGCTTAACTAGGTGCACTCCAAATGACGCCTACAATTTGGCGACTCCATTGGGGAGGATTCTTGATTATCTATCGATTTGAGTGATCAGTATTTAATTGAGATGAGTGGATGAGACTTGAAAGATTCTTGAATCGTATTCCTGTGATTAATTTGGCATTTTTGCATATGAATTGATGTTTTAACGTCGTATTTAGGTTCGCATTGTAGGAAAAATCGAATAACCTGATCGCAATCGAAAAAACAGAGGTACTATTTTAATTTTTTGAGTACTACGCAACGGCAGAATTGTCGTGGCACGACACAGAATACCGTGGCGCGATATTCAGTACTGTGGCATGGTAATTATTGCCGTGGCACGATAATCCTTAAATTATTCCAGTGGTTCCGCCTTTTTCTTGTTATTAGCTTCCTTCGTTTTTTCCGAAACCATATGTGTTCTACATACGTTTTAGCCCCGGGGGATTTAAGCTCTATCAATCTGAAAACGTTCATGACAACAAGGGTTCATCTGAGTATTTAAATCTACCCAAACCATAGAGTCGAGTTCGATTTCATCATGAACTCGCGAAGCCGCCCGTTGGCATACACCTTCAAGGGAGGCTGCCTTGCTAACGCGTCCAAACTCTTAACCATGGTACCCTTTTAACACCCAAATAAGCCGACCAATAGCATGAAAATAGAACAAAGACTCTGGGTTGCGAACTTCATTGCATCATGCGTGACAATGTGCTTTTATGTGCATATTTTTTATTGACTTTATTTCCTTATCTAACCCTCCTCTTTTATTATAGTCAAGTCATAGTGCCCGTATATTGTACAAGCGTCACTTTGTTTCGGTCATAGCCAAAGAGTTACGTATCGTGCTACCTATGGATTTGTAGCCCCAG
This sequence comes from Chenopodium quinoa, assembly GCF_001683475.1. Classification (NCBI taxonomy): domain Eukaryota; kingdom Viridiplantae; phylum Streptophyta; class Magnoliopsida; order Caryophyllales; family Amaranthaceae; genus Chenopodium; species Chenopodium quinoa. Next base: position 2,005,281 of record NW_018742287.1, on the reverse strand, counting down.
ATTTTATCTTTCACTTGGCATTGGTTTCGTTCTAATCGAAGTCATAGATAAAAAGTTATAAATAAAATACGACAGCCTGTCCAGTTTAGGAACTTTATCTTTAGTGTTGGAGGATAACTTTTTTATCTTTTCATGTCAATCTCATCTAGATTTAAGTTATAACCAATCTTCCACTTGATTTAGGAATCTAGTTCATGTCAAACTCCCATAAGATAGGATTGTAGATTTTTTTTAATCTTATTTTACTTATCCCATGAGTCCTAATGCTTTTAGAATCCTATTCATTATCAAACTCTTATAAGATAGAATTTATAGAATTCTTTTTTCTTTCTTCTTTTTTATTTTATTTTATTTTATCCTTTTTTTTTAGAAAAAAAAATCTATTTTAACTCTATTCTCCTCATTTTTTTTATTCTCTCATTTCCCAACTATTTTAATTTTATTATCCTCATTTCCTCTTTATTTTATTTATTTTTTATATTTTTTATCTTTCGTGTCTTGGTCAAGTCATGAGTCTACCTCTTCTAGAATTCTTCCTAGTCTTTTGTGATTATTGTGCTAATATTAATATGTGTTCTTTGTCTTTGGTCGTGGTTGATTTTATTTTATAACTAACGTTTTCCTAATGGACTGTTTTCATTTGGTAAATAGTAGAAACATTAAAATTGGATAAAATTAATCGAGTTAGTTTGTCTTTTAGTCTTCCGTGCTATTTGGTCCGTGGGTCCTTTGTTTTTTCACACTGTCCTCATGTCAGCCATACGATCATATCACGAGTCTTAATAAACTCACCTAATCACACTTGTTGAGTCGTTGCACACTTGCACACACTTTGTCTTCAAGTCACGCACCATATTTTTTAAGATCGTATATTAGGACCATGCATACGTCGTTTTCCGTCATAATAGGAATGAGTGGAGTATTTCTCATCTGTTTTCAAAATTCTTTCACACACTCTTCCTTTCCAATTTGAGTATCGAGTCAATGCATTAAGTGAGCTCATTTTGTTCCACGGTACTTGAGTCCAAGAATCACTAGGCAACAGTTGGAAGAATAAGGGGAACGTCACTCCTTCCTTCTTTCCTTCCAATCAAAGCATCATCAACAACAAACTTCTTATCCCTCCAGGCGGCAAGAAGTAAATCATAAACAACCATGAAGACGAAGCACGATGCGAGCTATATGAGCTTCTCACTAAGATTTAATGCTTTGTTCTTCTTTTGTTCAAACCTTTCCCCCTACTAAGTCTCGCATAGTTCTCCTCATTCATCTGTCTACGTGTCAAGTTTCTTACCTTTTCCATCGATGAGCTTTTCTTTCCTTCGATCACCATTCGCAAAAAAAAAGAAAAAAATCGAACTAAACACAAGGTATACCAATGATTTGAGACACCTTTGCAACCCATTATTCCCCTTTTACCATTCAAACAAATATTCCACTTCTTTATTAACCACTTTGAGCCTCGTCTAATATTTGGCCTTCATTTATTCAACCCACATTTACCTAACCTTGGGATGGGAAGGTGTGCAACTTGTGTAATATTCAAAAGCAAGCTCAAAGAAAAAATCAAAAAATAATACTAAATCAATGTCTAAGGCCAAGTGTTTCAATGTCTTTGATATGAACGCATCTAGAATTACGTCTCTCATCGAGTGCTTGGTACTGTGCCTGAGAAACATGAATTCTAAGTGAGTGATGTACCGCATGATCCGAGATTGCCCACATTCATTGAAAAGAATGAAAAGAGAAATAAAAAAAAATTCAAAGCTAAAAAAAAAGGTGAAAAAATAAAACTTGCAAAGTTAAAACTTCAAATACACAATAACACATCTTGGGGGGTGTAGGGAATGTTTCAAACTCAACCTTTTGAGCCCTACTATGGTGCATGCTTTTAGGCATGATGGCACTCCAAGGGAAGGGAATCTAGAGATAGATGAGTCGCCAACAAGTTTTAGGAACTTGTAAACCGTTCACAGGTGCGAAGGTTACACCCCATTCATGATCACGTAGATCACTAACTCCATAGTGGTCTGGAACCATGACTGGATGTTCGAGGACAATGGTACGAATCCAACCTAAAAGAGATTAAACCCGCCCTAAATCGGCCTCTACTCAATTCTTATGATATTCATGTGCGCTTTCTGATTAACATACATACATCAAGTTAGCCCTACACCTGTTTAATCTACGTTGGTTGATTATTAATGCACAATCAAGTCTATTATTGGTGATCACTTGAATTAAAGTCATATTAAGCCTAAATCCAAATTATTAATTATCTTAATTATTAGGCGTAATTTCAAGTACAAATTCCCTTTAAACCTGCAAGAAGGGGCGTGATCAAGCAATAACAATCAATCATGAATAATCAAGCAATGTATAATTGACACAACAATCATCATCATCATAACCAAAATCATCAAAACAACATTAGTAAGATCCTAGGCATGATACTAAACAGATTAATAACCAATCCTAGCATGTCACTAAAAAATCATAATCAAAGCATTATCCTAGACATGATACTAGAAATCAAAAAGACATCCTAACATGATACTAGGAATTAAAATAACATTCTAAACATGATTTCTACTCCAAAATCAAAAGAATAATAATAAGGGTGATTGAATTACTCACTTTGATGCCTTGGCTTTCTTGCTAGCAAAACAATACACGCGTTAGTAACTTCAAGAAAGATTAAAATAAATAAAGTAAATAAATCTAATATGAATTATAATATAGATATGGGACCAAACCCTCAGAACTATCAACCTTTCACGTCGAGGTCGATGGCAAAGTCGAGGATGGTTAGGAGTATTCAAATCTCGTGAATAAGCTATGGTGTTTGATTGGGAAAAGTATCAAGGATGTGTTTAGGCTAAGGCTAAGAACATGAAAAATCAAGAGAGAGAGAATATTAGAAAGGGTATTGATGATGATTGTTGGTGATCTGAAACGGGGGAAAACGACCTCTATTTATAGGAAAAATGAGGGTCGAAGCAATCAGAAAAGATCCGAATTTGAATCGGAATAAAAATCATTTTATCGCGGCGCGACAGAAGTATCGCGCCGAGCCAGGTCCATCATGGCGCGATGGTGTTGTCGCGGTGCGATGGTCCTGCAGTTTTGCAAATTTTGTTTTTATCATAACTTTTGATCCAGAAATCGGAATAAGATAAATAATATATCGTTGGAAAGCTTTGAAACTCTACTTTCCAATTAAACTGTAATAAAATTTTTATCTTTTGTATAATTTATTATATGACTGAAATAGTGGAACAATGTCAGTTTTGGATAGAGTTTGGTATATTAATCATATCTTTTTCGTTTCCAATCGGAATTGGGATTATGATATATCATTGGAAAGATAATTTCAAGGGCTATCCAACTATTAAAGATTTGGATAAAAATTATGAGGCACAAAATTCAATTTTGACAGGGATTAGGATTATCAAAAAAAGAGATGTTTTATTCAATATCAAATTCTTTAATCTTTATCTTTCGGGGAAAGGATAAATTAGAACCTTCTAGAGGATTATAGAAGCTTCTAATAAATCTTAATTGGTTTAGGATTGGAAATAAGGTATTAGACCCTCCTCATGATCATTGGGTCGTAGGTAAGGTGAACCTAGGTCCGGTTTGGGCTCGGTTTAGTATTTTGGCCCTAACTTATTCGTTTTAAGTCGGATTTGGGCTTATAATATACCGTTGGAAAGCTCTTTTCAAACCCCATCCAAATAAGCAATAATTATACCTGGACTATGGACCAAAATAATTAGGCCGGGACGTTTTTATGGTTTGGACACTAAATGAATGATTTTGGGTTTAAAAGACACGAAATGAATGATTTTGGGTTAAAGACACGGAATGAATGATTTTGGATTAAAACATTTTAGGTAAGGTTAGAAATATGGTCAAGGCTTAAGGGAACTTCACGAGTCTCTTCAACTTTTCACAGAACTCGTAAATCAGAACGTGAAAGGTACTCATCACTGGCGTTGGTTTTTTGGAAGACACAATCAGGTTTTTACAGGGAGCTTCTCTCGGGTCTTGAGCCTTTTACCCTTTATTATTTAACCATCAGTTTAACTTCGTTAGAACCATTGAAAGACCTCTTTGAGGTGTACTTACACTTGTGCAAAGTTCGACTAGAGCTACGTTCGGCCTGATTCCTACCGGATACGTAGGCAACCTCACATTGAGGTGTAGCCACATTCATATTCATATTCATATTCATGCATGATCGAGTCAAAGAATTTTTAATGCTCATCCCTATACATCTAGAGCTAGACTTGGGGCTTGAACCCACGTTATTTAGCCTACCCAGTGTTAAGAGTCACCATCTCGGCTCTTCTCACATCTATTTCCATCGCCATAGCCTTTGCAGCCAACCTCTAGTATCACTCTCACACACTTCATTCACACATACATGGCCATATTCTCCTTCCCTTAGGAACCCCTTATCGTGAAATCTTGTTTTAACACTACGCATGCTTCATCATCTTTCACAACAACATTAAAGCGAGCATCATCATTGGTCACAATCATCAGTTTATACTCGCTTAGCGTCCTGACTTAAGCAACGTTCACCAAGATCCATTACTTCATACATTACATACGCGCTTAGCTTCCTGATCTAAGCAACGTTCATCAAGATTGTTTTTCATACACTACATATGATGCTTAGCTTCATGACCTAAGCAACATACATCGACAATAAACTACGATTATAATGTGCTTAGCTTCCTGACCTAAGTGCATTCATTGATCGTGTCACATGATGTAAATGTCCTTAGTCTCCTGGCCTAAGAACATTCATCACGCATACAAGACGAGAACCTCAAAACTTCTTCCGATTTTTCATCTTTCTTCTTTTGGGGAAGTTCAAAAACTTTTCTAAAATTTTTCTTTTGGGGAAGTTCAAAAAAAATTTCAAAATTATTTTTATTATGGGGGGGGGGGGTAGGGGAAGTTCGAAAACTTTTTCCAAAACTTCATTTTTAACGTCTTTTTTTTTCGGGAGAAAGTCGGTACCCTTCACTCATGACAAAAAATGACGGGAATTTTTACATTTTCAGTTGCTTGTGTCTGCACGCACGCACTCAAACTATACATATACACACACAGTCACAAGTCATACACATGTCATGTCGTGTCAACTCTACCTCTGTCAAGTCAGTCATGAGTCAATCACTGTCTATACGAGTCTCAGGTACAACCTCTGTTCGGGGACAATCGAACAACCATTTCATTAGCCTCTGTTCGGGGACAATCGAACAACAATTTTATTAGCTTTTGTTTGGGGACAATCGAGCAAAAAACCTCTGTTCAGGGATAATTGAGCAATCATATTATCAACCTCTGTTCGGGGACAATCGAGCAAACAACCTTTGTTCTAGGACAATCGAACAACGTCGTACCCTCTTCTCTACCAATACCTATATAGTCAGATGCACATGGCTTGAAGGTATCGAGCAACACCTGATACGTATTGAGATGGTTATTGCTTATTTTAGATTTTTGCCTACGAGTTTTTACCTTTCACTTGAAAGGGTTTTTCTTGTTTTAGGCCTTAGGAGTTTATTTTAATTATAAGGATATACTTGTTAGTTTAATTCGGTTAGTAGAAGATAACTTAACTTTAAAGATTATATTTGCAAAATATTATCTTTACAAGTTAGGATAAGTTTTCTAGTTAGATTAGATTTTGTTTTACACGATTTTAGGCTAATTATTTAGCTTATAAATACGTGGTTAAGAATTAATTAAAAATCAGATTTGAGTTTTGATTATCATATGAAAAACGTGATCTTAGCTTGTGTTTATGGTTTGTTAAACCTTGCCGTTGTGCTAAACTTTGATTCTTGAACCGAGCCTTCAATTATCGCCTCTCAACCGAGCCTTGGGAGTTCTATCATTGTGTCACAAAAATTCTTTAACTCGTTTTTCCTCAAGAAAAATGAATACATTCAACCATAATCATATAATAAACTTAATAAAATCCAAGAAAGGTTTAAAGATTGTTTCTTTTATTCAAGAAACTAAAAATAGCTACGTAAATATGCATCAACACCTATACAGTCAGATACGCATCAACACCTATACAGTCAGATACACATGACTTGAAGGTGCAACCATCGACATTTCATCACCATCACCAACGCCTATACAGTCAGATGCACATGACTTGAAGGCACTATTATCATCATCCACAGCTTCTGTTCGGAGACAATCGAACATCCCTTCTCTTTGGAGGCAATCGAAGGCCCATTTATCAACATTGAGTGATCACTCCAAGGCACGGAAGGTTGCTATTCATTGCAAGCTTCTCGAGGTGCAAAGGTTTGTAATTTTTCATCATTAGACACGTTTTCCCGAGGCACGGAAAATGGTCTATTGTTGCATACTTCTCGAGATGTAGAGGTCTGCAACTGTGTCCCGAGGTGCGGACACTTAGTGTTATTCCCGGAGTACGGAATTTCATTTGTGAGCTACTCGAGGCGTAGGAGCTCACGATAGGATTCCTAAGACACGGATAATATCACTCATAAATTTTTCCGAGGCGAGGAAGATCATTATTCAGTAGATTGCTCAAGGCGTAGGAATCTACGACACATTTCCCGAGCACCTTTCATCTAGTGAATCGCTCGAGGCGCAGTGATTCACGATAGGATTATTGAGGCGCGGAAGACTATCATCCGGTAGATTTCTTGAGGCGTAGAAAGCTACCAAATGTGTTTGCCGCCGATACATTGGTGTCAGATACACATTCGATCCCTTTACTCTTTTATCTGTGGAACTAACGCTTTTTTGTAGGTATCGGCGTATATAGAGTGATTTGAGATCATAGAACGTCTTAAATCATTCTCAGCCCCTAACGACTACTTTGACTTTTATTTTCAGTCAAAGTGGGGGCTTCTGTAGACATCTAAAAATGTCTCCCCAAAACCAAACCTGATGATAAACAACCTTTCACCGCCATTATTGGTCGGGTCGAGTATTTAATCTCAGGATTGCTTAAAATTCGTAATTAATCAAACACAGTTTACAAATCAATCGGCAAATCAGTCCAAGTATTTAGTCAAAGCATTATTCAATTCCTCATTTTAGCCCAAATCATTTTAATCTATTTCATTTAATTATTAATTGAGTCGGATTAATAAATATTAAAACCTTAAATCTGAAATAAGTCCGAAATAGCTGAAACGGCGCTTAATTATCCTGTACCTTATGTAAAATAAAAGATAAAAATGAATTTAAATTTTTTTCTAGATTCAGAATTGTTGCGCCACGTCAGTTTCAGCCGTGCAATGGTAGTTTCTTGAACCCGATTTTATCTTTTTTACGTGTTTTAACCTTCAGAATTGATAAAATTGACTGCCGAGCTACGATACAACTACCGTGCCATGGCAGAAATACCGTACCACGATAGTCTATACCGTGCCATGGAAAATATGCTGTGCCACGATGCTTTATTCTGTTGTGGCGCCTCATTTCTAGGGTTCCAAACCTCCCTCCTCACATTTTCTCTATAGATACAAGGCTAATTACATAGTTTTGGGGCACCCACAGACATTCTCATATCTCTCTCTCACATTCTAAGCCTTAAACTTATTCTCCTAATTACACCATTCCTTCCCTAAGCACTCAAAGGAGTCCGTACAATACCCAAAGTTCCGTACTTAAACCAAGGCGTGAAAGGTAGAACCGATTGAGGGTTTGTACCAAATCAACTATACTTTAATTTAATTTAATTTCAATTTGATTTATTATTGTTTGAAGTTACTAACGTTTTATTCATGATGTTGCAATATAAAGAAGCACGGAACGTGAGTAATTAATTCAATTACTTACTTTTATTTATATTGCCAGTATCATGTTAGGGTTTATTATTATATTGTTGATGATTTGACTAACGATATTATGGTTAAATTGCTTCCAATATTATTGATTATTTTATATATTTGTTGATCACTGTAGGGAATTTTTCAAACTCTTTCAGCCTTACTATGGTTCATGCTTTTAGGCATGGCGGCGTTCCAAGGAGAAGAAGCTAGGGAAGAAGAGCCGCCAACAAGTATTAGGAACCTGTAAATCATTTACGGGTGTAAAGTTTACACCCCATTCACGATAAAGGAGATCGCTAACTCCATAGTAGTCCGGAACCATGACTAGATTTTTCGGGGATGATGGCACGAATCCAACCTAAAAGAGATTGAACCCGCCCTAAATAGGCCTCTACTCAATTCTTATGATATTCATGCGCGCTTTTTGATCAACATACATACATCAAATTAATCCTAAACCTGTTTAATCTACGTTGGTTGATTATTAATGCATAATCAGATCAAATCTATTATTCGTGATCACTTGAATTAATATCATATTAGCCCTAAATAAAATTAATAATTATCTTATTAGGCGTGATTTCAAGCACAAATTCCCTTTAAACCTGCAAAAAGGGGTGTGACCAAGAAATAACAATAAATCATGAATAATCAAGCAACATATGATTAATACAACAATCATCATCATGAAAACATCATCAAAATATCGTTAGTAGTAAGATCCTAGGCATGATACTAAACGGATTAATAGTAAATCCTAGCATTTCACTGAAAATAAAATCAAAGCATTATCCTAAACATGATACTAGAAATCATAAAAACAGTTTAAGCATGATACTAGGAATTAGCATAACATCCTAAACATGATACTAGAGATCATAAAACATTTTAAGCATGTTACAAGAAATTAACATAACATCCTAAACATGATTTCTATTCCAAAATCAAAAGAACGATAATAAGGGTGATTGAATTACTCACTTTGATGCCTCAATGTTCTTGCTATTTAAACAATATACACGTTAGTAAACTTCAAGAAAGTTAAAATAAAGTAAATAAATCAAATATGAATTAAAATATGAATTTGGGACCAAACCCTCAGAATTATCAACCTTTCACGCCGAGGTCGAAGGCAACGTTGAGTATGGATTAGAGAACTCGAATCTCGTGAAGGAGGTATTGTGACTGATTTGGGAGAATATCAAGGATGTGTTTAGGCTAAGGCTAAGAACATTAAAATTAAGAATTCCGGGTTAAGTTTAGGATGATGATGATGATTGTTGATGATTAGAGCTAGGTATTTATAGCTTATGATTGATGGTTCTAGCTGATTTAAAAGTAGGGAAAACAACCTCTTTTTATAGGGAAAAAAGAGTCTGGACGATTAGAAAAGATCAGAATTTGGAACGGAATAAAACTGCTCTAGACGCGCCGCGCCGGGATTATCACAATACGCTGGTTTTAAAGGGTAATCTATATTATTCGGAGTTTGATTTCTAATAGAATTAGATTTGTTAAATAAATCCGGACGTCTTTGAATTCGATGGGATAAGGACTATCATATGAGAAGTTTTATTCGGCTCGAACACTTTTAGTCTTTATCTTTTCGGAAAGGATAGATTAGAACCTTCTAGAGACTTCTAGAAGCTCCTAAATAAACCTAATTGACTTAGGATTGGGAATAAGATATTTAGACCCTCATATGATCATTGGGTCGTAGGTAAGGTGGACCTAGGCTCGGTTTTGGCTCGGTTTAATATTTTAGCCATAACTTATTCGTTTTTAGTCGGATTTGGGCTCTTAATATATTGTTGGAAAGCTCTTTTCAAGCCTTATCCAACTAAGTAGTATATAGACTGGGAAAATAGAACAAAATAACCTGTTTTGGACGTTTTTATGATTTGGACACGAAATGAATGATTTTGAAGGACACGAAAAGAATGATTTTGGGTTAAAACATTTTAGGTAAGTTTGGGATTATGGTCAAGGCTTAAGGGAACTTCACGAGACTCTTCAAATCTTTACCGAACTTGTAAATTAAAGACGTGAAAGGTACTCATCGCCTGGTTTGGTATTTGGGGAGACACAATAAGGTGTCTACAGAAGCCCCCCACTTTGAATGAGTTTGGAGAAACGTAAGTTTTGTAAACAAAAGTCAAAGTAAGTTGATAGGGACGGAGAATGACTCAGAACGTTCTACGATCCTAAATCATTTTTTGTAACGTCGTTACCTGTAGAAAGCGTCAGTTCTATAAATAAAGGAGTTAAGGGGAAAAGAAACGCGTATCTGGGTTTACCGAGCACACATCTTTAGGTGACATCAAATCAAAGTTTGTTTGGTCCACATTCTCAAGGAGCGCTGCCGAAGACCGCTACGCTTTGAGCCATCTTCTCAAGTTGGGTTGACAACCTCCGCATTCTCAGGGAGTGCTGTCGATGTCAAATGTGTCCACGCGTCTTTGAACAAAAGAACTTTGAAAGAAATGTCCACGCATCTCTAAACAAGAGCTTACTCAAGGAATGTTCACTCGTCTTTGTACAAGAGCTTTGGAAGGGATTGTCCACGCGTCTTTAAACAAAAGAGCTTTGAAAAGGAATATCCACGCATCTCTGAGCAAAGAGCTTTGGAAAGGTGCGACTGTTTGATTGGCTGCGAACACGAGCTTCAAAGAATTGCTGAAGGATGGTGAAATTGTTCGATTGACTCCGAACAGAAGCTCCGATGAATTGTTGTATCCTGTAAAATCAAATATTGCAAAAGGACTTTGCTGGTGGTTTTCTCGGGGGTTGACCCAAGACTTGTGTACTCGACTCATTGTGTCACTCAATGTACTCAACTAGATTCGATGTGAAGTGACTCAATGTGTATACTCAGCTCGATGTGATGACAAGACATGACTCAATGTTCATGGCTTGTGTGTGCATTGTGTTGTGATTGTGCTCGTGCTACTTGAAAATGCAGAAAAGCAAACAAAAAGTTTCTGTCATTTTTGTGGAGGGTACCGACTTTCTCCCGAAAAGAAAGACGTGAAATGAAAAGAGGTAATGTGTTGGTAAAAATAGAAGTTTTTGAACTTCCCCAAAAGGAATAAAGATCAAGTAATGATGTGTGTTGAACGAGCTTAATCAAGTGTATGCATCAAGCGTTGTATTTCATGGTGCAAGGATTGTAGTATCCTAGACTATCTCAATTGATGAATGTATTTTGGTAACTTAGGCTCGGAAGCTAAGTACCTCATATTTTGTGATGCGATGATGAGTGATGATAATGGGTGATTCTAAGATGACAGGGCATGCTTCAGAGTTGTATCAAGATTTCATGACAAAGGGTTCCTAAGGGAAGGATTATTTGTCTATGTATTTGTGATGTGTGTGAGAATGACACTAAGGTTAGGCTGCAAAGGCTAAGGGTATGGAAAAATATTTTGAGAAGAGCCAAATGATGATGACTCTTAGGCTGGGTTGGCTAATGATGTAGGGATCAAGCCCCCAAGTCTAGCTCTAAATGGATAGGGATGAGAATTAGAGATCCCTCGATATGATCATGATGTGAATATGTGATGAACGTGAATAAATAATTATTACGGCCGCACCCTAATGTGAGGTTGTCTATGTATCCGTTAAGAATCAGGCCGAACGTAGCTCTAGCCAAACTTCGCACAAGTGTGCGTACACCTCAAGGAGGTCTTTTAAGGGTTGTAATGGGGTTAGGCTAAAGGTTGAAGAAGAAAGGATAAAGTCTCAAGAACCAAAATAAGCCCCCAAGGTGTGCAACCTTGCATTTGAATCTTGGTATTTGTATGCTTGAGGTTTCTCTGTTGAATTTGTTTTTTGTTTGTTTTTGCATTTGAGATTTGTTTTTCAAATCTTATTTGGATAAGTGCGAGCAATCCTGATCATGCGGTCTATCACTCACTTGGTACTCATGTTTCTCAGGCACGGTGCCGAGCACTCGATCAGAGACGTAATCTGAGACGTGTTTATATCAAAGACATTGGAGCACTTGCCCTTTTGCACACTTTTATTGCTTTTTGAACTTTCAAAATTTTGGACTTTGGTAAAGAATCACTCAAGCTTTGTGGCAATGCAATGATCATATGTAAAGAAAGAAATACTCATTTCATTGAAAATGGAAAAGGGTAACAAACTCATGAAATAAATCTAAGAAAAATGATAGAGGGTGCCTATGCTAGACTCATTGAGGGAAAAGGAAATTAAAAATAAGAAAAAAATCATGAAATCTTGTCGTCGAAGCCCGCCTCGTGCTTTGTGCTTATCATCACTCGATCTTCTTGCCGGCTGGAGGGAATGGAAGCTTGTATTCATCGATGAGATCTTGAATGAGGTTTTGAAACCTGTAACATTCATCTGTGGTATGACCATTGCCTTGATGGTACTTGCAATAAGAGTTGGGATTCCATCTTGAAGATCGCTTTTCTGGTGTTGGATCCTGAATGGGACCAATAGGCTTGATTAAACCCCGATCATAGAGACGATTGAAAGCGACATAGTAGGATATTCCAATTGGTGTGAATTCTGTTTTGGGTTTTTTGACTTTTGAAGTATCCTTATCAAGAGCCCAGATTTCATCGACATCGATGTTGTTAATGTAGTTGCTATGGGAAGAAGCGGAAGAAGGATTGTCGTTCTTCTTGCTCTTGCCATTGTTGCCATTGTGATTAGCCTTGGCCTTCTTATTGCTCGAAGGAACATGAAGCCAATTCTAATCAATGAGGTCTTGAATGCAATCCTTGAGGGTGAAACATTCTTCGGTAGTGTGGCAGTTGCCGCGATGGTATTTGCAATAGGAGCTTGGATCCCAATTAGGAGACCGTCTCTCATGCAATGGATCTTGGATTGGACCAATGGGATGAATGAAACCTTGGCCATGGAGGTAGTCGAAAGCTTCATTATAAGTCATTCCTAACTGTGTATATTCATAAATGGTCCGTTTTACCCGTGGCTTAGGAGCATTGAGTTTTTTCTTTAACCTTTGAAGGGAAGAAGAAGAAGGAGAATGGTCGTTCTTTTCATTCTTCCAATCTTGGAAATAAGGGTTTAGTTCAATGACTGACATTCGATTCACAAGGTTTTCCACCATACTTGTAAGCTTGGTAATGGAATCTTGGAGCTTATTAATGTTTTTCTTTAGATTTGTTGAGTTTTCCTCGGTGGCATCTAGGAAAACTTCATCCTCTTCAACCACGGTTACTTCGTTAATGGAAGTTATATAGACTGCTTCGATCATGGGCTCATCAATAGGTGTTATGTGGAGGGATGGGTCAAAGGTTATTTGGTCCTCTACGATGGTTAGAACCTCAGAAAGTTTGTTGTCATCAATCAAATCTTGGATAGCTTCTTTGAGTTTCCAACACTCGTCAGTATCATGACTTTTTCCTTGGTGGTACTTACAGTGTCTATTAGGACCCCACTTAGGTGGTCTGACCTCCGGCACTAGATCTTTGATAGGTCCTATAGGCATGACTAGTCCTTTGTGGTGTAGTTTATCAAAAGCTATCTCGTAGCTCATGCCAAGTGAAGTAAACACCCTTTTCGACCTTTGGATTTGTTGCTTAGGAGTGTCTGTAGCATGTGCTTCATTAATGGGAGAGGAAGAAGAAGGATAGTCGTTCTTCTTTCCTTTCACATTATTATTGTTATCAGCTACCAATTTCATAAGGTCATCTTCAATTTCGATGCCTATATTGTAGACAGCCTTGAAAGTGTTTGAAAGTTGATATTTCAAGTGCTTTTGGTACTTGTCTTGAAGGTTTTTGATGAACTTGTCACAGAGTCTTTTTCGTTCGGGGCCTTAATCATCCTAGCAAAAACTTCCTTCCACCTATTATAAAATTCGGTGAAGCCTTCATTATGTTTTTGTTTCAAGATTTCGAGCTCTCTGTAACCAGTTTCTACTTGTACGTTGCACTGATATCTTTTAATGAAAGTATGTACAATACTCTCCCAAGTAGCGGTGTCCTTAGAATCCAGGGAAAAGAACCATTGTTGACACACTAGTTTTAATGAGAGATGGAACAACGAAGGGAAACGTTGCTTGTTAGCCGCCTTGATTTCCATGATTGTTTCAAAAGCTTTCAGGTGGAAGTAAGGGTTATTTGTGGGCTTGAACTTAGGAATGTCAGTGGTAGAACTTGTGCAGAAGAAGTTCCTTATTCAGTGAGATTCCTTTGGTATTCATGTCAAGATACTTATAATCATTGGAAGTTTGACTTAGGCTATCTTCGATACGCTTGATTGTCTAAGGTGGTACTTGCTTGTTAGGATCTTCAGCTTTGTCTATTCTAGTGGTGAGCCCTTTCACAAGCTCAACAAGACCTTCCATGGTCTTTTGGAGTTTGTCAACATCTTCTTGTTTGGCTGCCATTGGTTTCTTCTTCCTTCGAACCGTGTTCCTAAGGAGATCTCTTGAATGTAGGAGTTGTCTCGAACTAAACGTCCCTCTTTCCTTGACCAAACGTTGTGGAAAGTGAAACCATGGACATTTATTGTTAATTACTTGACTCGAACTCGATTCAACATACATAGATGGGGAAAGATCATAGTGTATAAGGGGAATGATATGTATGGGGAAAGCATCAAAGAGGAAAGTATGTGAATGTGGAAGGTGTCTAAGAAGAAAAGTGTAAGGTATGAAATGTATGAAAGGTGATGTAAAAGGGAAAGGATGTATTTTTGGAAAGATATGGAAATTTCCGGGAATGGGAAGGGCCCTTAACTCGAATGACGGAAAGGATGACTCATGCATGGACCTAAGACATGTCCATGGTGTGAAGAAAATATGTACAAAGCGTGTGAAGACTTGTGAGTGGAAGTGATATTTACAAGACTCGTGTCATTAGACATGAGGTTAAACTCAAACAAGACTAGGAAAAAACCAAATGCTGTCATTAAACTGGTTAATCGTGATAGTGGGACTCGATGTGAAGACTCGGAAAGAAAAAACCGAACCATTGCGCAACGATGGTACTATCGTGGGACGATAAGTCCAACGCGACACGACATTCCTGTCGCGACGCGTTGGTTGCTCTTGTTCTGCACCACAGAGTTGAAGTAATAAGCTAGTACCGGAGTATTACGACGATTTGTTTTCAGTCATTCTTTCGAAGGTTTAAGCCTATAGGTCGCCTAGCTCGAGCATATTCATACTTTATGGGTTCATTTTAATTAACCAAATTAATTAAGCAAAGTCCTTTGGGTTAGTATATACAAGTCATATGTACAAGAATCAAGTTAAGACAAATTAAAGGGTTAGTTTAATCACAATGAAAGGGTTAGTTTAATCACAAACAAGGTATGCACAAGCAAGATATGCACAAGTACTCAAGTAGTCACAACATGATGCAATGAGTTTGCAATCTAACCATGGCTCTAGTTCTCTAAGGTCAAGGATTATGGTGTCCAAGAGGATCCATGGTTAAGAGTCCAGATGCATCGCGTGAAAGCCTTACCTTAGAAGGGTTGGCACGAATGACGGGACCCCGCGAGTTAAACTCAACTCCATGGTTTGGTGAATTCAACAAACTCGGATGCAACCATTATTGCACGGAGCGTTTATTAGGGTAGACGGAGCGTGAATACCCAAGGGCTAATACCATATGTAAAACACATATGGGTTCAGAAAGGTAGAAAAAACATAATCAGAAAGTAAAATCGTTGAGACAATACTAGAACCAGGCCAAACAAAAGACAAAAGGCTTGCGTAGAATCGCCAGAACTTGTCACTGGCAAGCAGAGACCATCGTCTGGCGACAGGTCTGTCGCGGTGCGACAAACTTGTCGTTTAGCGTTGGTCGTTGTCGCCACATGACAGTTCTGATGCTCTACGGCGGTTTCAATTTTCGATGTTTTTTCGGATTTTTCGTAGCGTCTTTTTCGATTTTAGTTGTGAAAAATATTTCCGGCCTTTCCTACGTGTATTTCCTATGTTTTTTACGCATTACGGATGGTCTTTCCAATGCGAACCTTTTTATGCTTATGCCATAAAGTTAATCAAAATTACGCACATGAATATTTAGAATCTTTCAAGTCTCATCCTCTCGATCTAAATAAATTGCCAAAATAATTTTAGGAATTAATCTAGAAATCCTTCCCAGTGGAGTCGCCAAAAACCGTAGGGAATTTTTCAAACTCCTTGAGCCCTACTGTGGTTCATGCTTTTAGACATAACGGCGTTCCAAGGAAAAGAAACTAGAGAAAAAGAGTCGCCAACAAGTTTTAGGAATTTGTAAACCGTTCACGGGTGTGAAGGTTACACCCCATTCACGATCATGGAGATCGCTAACTCTATAGTGATCTAGAATCATGACTGGATGTTCGGGGATGATGGTACGAATCCAACCTAAAAGAGATTGAACCCGCCCTAAATAGGCCTCTACTCAATTTTTATGATATTCATGCGCGCTTTTCAATCAACTTACATACATCAAATTAATCCTAAACCTGTTTAATCTACATTGGTTGATTATTAATGCATAATCAAATCTATTATTGGTGATCACTTGAATTAAAATCATATTTTCTCTAAATCAAATCATTAATTATCTTATTAGGTGTGATTTCAAGTATAAATTCTCTTTAAACCTGTAAAAAGGGGTGTGACCAAACAATAACAATAAATCATGAATAATCAAGCAATATATGATTAATAAAACAATCATCATCATGACAACATCATCAAATATCGTTAGTAGTAAGATCCTAGGCATGATACTAAACGGATTAATAGCAAATCCTAGCATGTCACTAAAAACAAAATCAAAAGCATTATCCTAAACATGATAATAGAAATCATAAACATTCTAAGCATGATACTAGGAATTAACATAACATCCTAAACATGATACTTGAGATTATAAAACATTCTATACATGATACTAGGAATTAACATAACATCCTAAACATGATTTCTATTCCAAAATCAAAAGAACGGTAATAAGGGTGATTGAATTACTCACTTTGATGCCTCAACCTTCTTGCTATTAAAACAATACACACGTTAGTAAACTTCAAGAAAGTTAAAATAAAGTAAATAAATCAAATATGAATTGAAATATAGATTTGGGACCAAACCCTCAAAACTATCAACCTTTCACGCCGAGGTCGAAGTTGACGTCAAGTATGGCTTAGAGTATTCGAATCTCGTGAAGGATGTATTGTGACTGATTTGGGAGAATATCAAGGATGTGTTTAGGCTAAGGCTAAGAACATTGGAATTAAGAATTCTGGGTTAAGTGTAGGATGATGATGTCGATTGTTGATGATTGGAGCTAGGTGGTTATATCTTATGATTGATGGTTCTAGATTATTTGAAAGCGGGGAAAACGACCTCTATTAATAGGGAAAAAAGAGATTCTTGACGATCAGAAAAGATAAGAACTTAGAACGGAATAGAACTGCTCATAACGCGTCGCGCTGGGTGCTAACGCGCCACGCCGGTGCTTATGCAGTGCGCTGGTTTTAAAGGATAATCTATTTTATTCGGAATTTGATTTCTAATAGAATTAGATTTGTGAAATATATCCGGACCTCTTTGAATTCGAATGGGATAAGGACTATCATATGAGAAGTTTTATTCGGCTCGAACTCTTTTGATCTTTATCTTTCGGAAAGGATATATTAGGACCTTCTAGAGACTTCTAGAAGCTCCTATAGAATCCTAATTGACTTAGGATTGGGAATAAGATATTTAGACCATCATATGATCATTGGGTTGTAGGTAAGGTGGTCCTAGGCTCGGTTTGTGCTCGGTTTAATTTTTTGGGCCATAACTTATTCGTTTTAAGTTGGATTTAGGTTCTTAATATATCGTTTGAAAGCTCTTTTCAAGCCTCATCCAACTAAGTAATATTTAGAACGGGAACATATAACAAAATATCCTGGTTTGGACGTTTTTATAATTTGGACACGAAATGAATGATTTTGGGTTAAAACATTTTTAGTAAGGTTAGGAATATGGTCAAGGCTTAAGGGAACTTCACGAGACTGTTCAACTCTTTACCGAACTCATAAATCAAAGACGTGAAAGCTAGGTACCCATCACTGGGTTTGGTTTTTGGGAAGACACAATCAGGTGTCTAGAATCACCATATTGCATGTTTAAAGGGAATGTGTAATTGAAAATCATGCCTAATAAGATAATTTGGACGACCGATTTAGGTTCCTTTTAAATCTTGTTGTTTAATAAAAGTGGTCACTGATATTTAGAGTTATGTGTTGCATTAATATTCAACCAATTTAGCCTAATATTAGTTTGGATTTGTTTGTATGCCTTTGAGATCGCAGGAAATACTTTTCGCTAAAAGAATCGAGTAGAGGCCAATACGGGTGAATGTGACTCCATGACTCACTTCGTACCATCATCCTTGATCCTCCTTTTTCGTTTCGAATCATATGGAGTTAGTAATCTCATGGTTTATGAATATAATGGTGTGTAACCTTCACGGGTCAATTGTTGTTGCCTATCGTTGCCCCTTTATCGTGGTTGCCTTAAATGATCCGTGAACAGTTTACAAGTTCCTTAAAAACTTGTTGGCGGCTCCCTACTTTATTTGTCCCTAATCGTATAATGTCTATTTAGGGTAAAAATACCCTATCCAAGTGGCCCAATAGCATGCTGACACGTGTCAGCCTCACAGAGGTTTTGGAGGAGCAATCCTCTGATGACACGTGACACTCCAACTCATGAAAGGGGAATTGATCCCCGAACACTATAAATAAAGAAAAACCTCATTTATTACATATTCATAAATATACACACAAAACCCGAGCAATATTATTTGCAGAATTCTCTCGGAATCCGAGAGAAAAACCTTTACATTCCGCACTTTTATACATCCGGACGTGTTCTAACTTGATCGTCGGAGGCGGAACTCCACTTAACTGGAGTTTCCGTGGTTTTGCAGGTACAGACGGTCGACGCGCATTCTTGGAATTGTACCTCTCCCGAGGGACTCCAAAAATCCCGAAACATTTGGCGTCGTTTGTGGGGAGAGTACTTCTGCGATGACATCAGAGTCTGTACCGCCTGCTAAAGGCAAAGGGCCTACGGCCGAAGCTGATGTCCACACGGACCAAGACAGTGGTGACGACCTTGAGGTCGACACCTATGTGGCCCCAGACGGGTCATTCAGAACAAGACGCACCCGCTCCAAGGAAACAAGGGAACGGGGCGAGGACAAAGCTGGTCCAAGCAACCCAACCGTCAAGCCGGTTGGGACACCCTAGGTGGCAGAGGGTGTTGTCCCCAAGTACGAATTCAACAAGAACTGTTCTTCCATCCTCATGGAGATTAAAGACCGGTTGACCATTGAGAACCGGCTGCAATGAAAAGTCCCATCAAAAGCCGGTACAAGAGCAAGTACTGTCATTTCCATGAGGATATAGGCCATGACACCAATGGCTGCTATAGCCTCAGGTAGTTACTGGACCGTTTGGCTGGTGAGGGGGCTTTGATGTCCTATATTCTGAAGTCCAAGGGTAACCCCAAAACAAACAGTGGACAGCCGTCCAAGAAGCCTGACAACCTTGCTATAAGCTCTGACACTGATGAAGAGAAAATCTTTACTATAGCAGGCGGTTTCGCGGGAGGGGGTCCTACCATCCAGGGCACCAAGGACAACATCAGAAAGATGGAGGTCAATTCAGTGGATGAGGGCCAGGCGTTGAAAGACACCTTCCCTGAGGTCATCATCTCTGAGAAGGACCGGGGCAAGGTTAGGCGGCCTCATGATGACCCCATAGTCATCGAATGCAAGGTTGCTAACCAACGAGTGGGCCGGATCCTCATTGATAGCGGGAGCTCATCTGACCTTATCAGCTATCGGTGCTTGGCGAAACTCAAGTACAAGCCTAGCAACATGCACAAAGTTTCTCCCCCCTTAGTTGGTTTTGGGGGAAGGGTAGTGCATCCGGTGGGGAGGATTGACCTACCCATCCGGCTAGGAGAAAAAGGGGAGGGACGACACATGGTGGTCAAGTTCTTGGTGGTCGAGGAATTGACCACCTATAATTTTATTTTGGGCCGTCCAACCCTCAACGACTCCAAGACAGTCATCATCCCATCCCTCATGCTTATCAAATTTGAGAGGGATGATGGGTTAGTGGGTTCCCTGAATCGGGATCAGAAGACGGCAAGGGTGTGCTATCTCTTAGAAGTTAAGCCTACTGTGACCGCAGCCGGCCAAGGCGAGGAGCCTATTGACCTTGATGACTTCAAGGAAGCCGCGCCTACTCCCAAAGCAGCCGGCAAAAAGAGAAAGGCGGACCACCTGGTGGCCGTAAAAAAAGAGAAGCAATAGCAATCACTGATCGGGGAACAGTCAGATGATCTCCGTCCCCAGCCGGCTGGTGAAAATATTGACATTGTTCTAGATGACAGCCGTCCGGAACGAACCGTAAAAGTGGGGACGGTTTCTTTTGCCAAGTTGGGCTCAGATTTGCACCAACTGTTGAAAGAATTCAAAGACATTTTTCTTTGTGAAGTGGAAGAGATGCCAGGCGTCAGCCCGAATCTTGTTGTCCACAAACTCGCCGTGGATCCAAAAAAGAAGCCGGTTAGTCAAAAGAAAAGGAATCACGGCGAGGAAAGATCTTAGGCGGCAGCCGCTAAGGTCAAGAAGCTGATGGATGCCGGGTTCATTCGACAATGCTACTACCCGGATTGGGTAGCAAACGTTGTCCTTGTTAAAAAGTCGAATGGTACCTGGCGGATGTGTGTTGATTACACTGATCTGAACAAGGCATGTCCGAAGGATAGCTATCCACTTCCAAAGATCAACAGTCTGGTTGATTCTATAGCCGATCATGCCTTGATGAGCTTTATGGACGCCTATTCAGGCTTCCATCAGATACCTTTGCGGAAAAAAGATCAAGAGAAGACGACATTCGTCACTGATCAAGGGTTATTCTGTTATACGGTGATGCCGTTTGGGCTGAAGAATGCGCCTGCTATCTTCCAACGAATGATTAATACAGTCTTCACTAATCAAATAGGGAGGAATGTGGAGGCGTACATTGATGACATGATAGTCAAATCTAAGCTACAGACGGATCAACTTGCTGACCTCCGAGAAACATTCACCCCCCTCAGGCGGCACCAGGTCATGCTTAATCTTAAGAAGTATGTCTTTGGTGTTGAGTCTGGGAAGTTCCTCAGATTTTTGATTGGTCAAAGGGGGATAGAGACCAACCCGGAAAAGGTACAAGGCGGTAATTGACATGAAGTCACCCCGCACTATCAAGGAAGTTCAAAAACTTACCGGTTGTCTGGCGGCATTGGGGAGATTCCTCAGCCGGTCAAGTGACAAGTACCTCTACTTCTTCCAGGCCATCAAAAAGAAGACTAGATTTAAATAGGGGGAAAATGCTGAGGCGACATTCCAGAAATTGAAAGAGCACCTCCACTCATTGCCACAGCTGGTCAGCCCTCTAGTAGGAGAGGTTCTCTATATGTCTTTGGCCGTCTCAGATCATGCCCTCAGTGCCGTTCTCCTAACTGAGAGAGACGACATTCAGCTCCCGGTCTATTTCATTAGCCATTTTCTTTGGAATGCTGAGCTACGGTATCCTTTGGTTGAAAAATTTGGCCTTGCTCTTTTCATGGCAATCAAGAAGTTGAAACCTTACTTCTTGGCACATCCGGTGGTGGTTTACACAGACCAATCCCTCAAGCGGCCAATGACAACATTAGAGTCATCCAGCAAAATGCTCAAATGGGCCATTGAAATGCAAAGTCTGGAAATAACCTTCGAACTAAGAAAGGCAGTGAAGGGTCAGGCGTTCGCCGAATTCATTGTAGAGATGACAAGGCCGGCTCAGCTGGACAATGTTGATCAGGTCTGGAAGGTATATGGAGACGAGAGCTCTACTATGAACGGCTGTGGTGTAGGCGTAATTGCAAGTCTCCGGAAGGGGATAAATATGAATACGCACTACGGTTCAAGTTTCAAGCCTCGAATAATGAGGCGGAGTATGAGGCCCTGCTAGCCGGTATCCGCATGTGTAAGGCGGCAAGGGCAAGGAAAGTTGACGCCTGCTCTGATTCTCAGTTGATCGTTAGCTAGTACCATGGTGACTACGAGGCCACCCATCCGGCTATGATAAAATACCTGCAAGCGGTCAAAGACGAGGCCGGGACACTTGACGAATTTCATCTAAGTCAAGTGCCCAGGTCAAAAAATAATCAGACGGATGCAATATCTAAGTTGGCATCATCCGCCTCTTGTGATACGCCTAGGTTAGTCTTTTGGGAAGTCATGGAAAAAAGAAGCATTGAACATGATCTCATTGGAGTTCTTGACCGAAGCTCGACCTGGATGGATGCCATCCGGGCTTATCTGGTAGACGACACTCTGTCGGATGCACCTTCAGAAGTGGCCGCATTGAAGAAGCGAGCCGCAAGTTTTGAGATCCGTAATGGAGAACTCTTCAGGAAGGGTTACCTCCAGCCGCTGCTGAAATGTGTTACCCATGAAAGGGGGAAAGAAGTTCTACAGGATCTGCACTCGGGCTTTTGTGCATCACATATAGGCGGCAGAACTCTAGCAAAAAGGGCCAGGAGGCAAGGCTACTTTTGGCCCACTCTAAAGGCAGATGCCATGGAAATGGTGAAGAAGTGTGATAAGTGTCAAAGATTGGCAAACTCATACACCGTTCGGCCACTAATTTGACGGCTATCTACAACCCGGTTCCATTTGCAAAATGGGGCACGGACATCCTGGGTCCATATACGCCTGCCACAGGCATACGGAGGTACATCCTGGTTGCTGTAGATTACTTCAACAAATGGGTTGAGGCAGAGGCGGTTAAGGGCATTAAGACAAAGGATGTCATCTCCTTCATCTGGAGAAACATCATCACCCGGTTTGGGGTACCTATGTCTATGGTCTTTGACAATGACCCTCAGTTTGAAACGCCTACCCTCAAGAGTTGGTTGGGAGATCAAGGGATCTCACATTATTTTGCATCAGTCGGCCGTCCCCAAACAAACGGCCAAGTGAAGCCTTCAATAAGCTCATCTAAGACGACATTAAAAAGAAAATTGAAAGAGCTGGTGATCTGTGGGCAGATGAGTTGCCTCATTTCCTATGGGCCATCAGAATAACCAAAAAAAGGGCAAACCGGTTGAAAACCCCATTTCTTATGATGAACACAGGCACTAAAGCATTGGATTCACTCCCGGAGCGCAGGGGCAATGCCGCCTTACGTCATGAGATATATCGTTTGAGAATGACGAGAGCCTACAATAGAAGAGTGCACAAACGACCCCTAAAAGTGGGGGACTTTGTGTTACGAAAAATGGAGGCAACCGATAGGGCCAATGAGCAAGGAAAGTTAACCCCTAATTGGGAAGGCCCCTACCGGATTTTTGAAGAAGTTAGAGGCGGCACCTACCGCCTGGAAACTCCAGACGGCAGGCAGCTAGCCAGAACTTGGAATGTAGATAACTTAAGAAAGTACTACTTCTAAAGACTTGTAAATCTTTGTAAATAGAGTATATTAATGAAAGAATGCTTTATTTTCATTGTTTTCTTGTACAAAGTCCCGTCTGTGCAATGCACAACCGGGCAATTGTCTGCCTTAACTTGGGTAAATAAAGGCTAAGTCCAACACTTAGCAGTTATTTTGAGGCCAATGGGCGGATGACATTTAAAAACAACCACCTGCTCCAACATGAGCAGGCAACCGACGACGCCTATTCGGGTGAATTCGTCGAAGAGAGCATCTCCCATTTGGTTGGTACATTGTTCTATAAATCATAACTCAAGCGGCTTTAACCGACTGTTTAGGTTAAAGATGACTCACGGCCGTTTGATTAAATAAATTGAGATCTAGATACAGCCGGCTCCAAAACAACGCAGACGGTAACTGATATCTTGATCAGACAAAACCGGTCTTTGCCCAAAGGCACTACAGCCGGTTACAAGTAAAAATTAAGCAAGGTTAAAACCTTAGCAGCTAGTTCATAACTTGATATTGATGCCTACACCCGGCCAATGGCCGCCTGCTATTTAAACTTGGAAGATAATTTGAGAATTTTCCCTAACGGTCAATGGCCGTCTGTCTATTTGTCCGGATGCTTTATTGGACGGCTACCTGCTCGGTTGGCAACTACCAAGAAAACAACCGCCCAGGGGCAAATAAGACAGTGCATCTGGCATATTGCAAGTGCTAAGTAATAAGCCAGTGCATCCGGCATATCGCACATGCTAAGTCACTTGGCAAAAAGACAAATTTGTGCATGCATACGAGAAAATTGTAAAATTTGAAGCAAAATATATAGGCAAGCATGAGCAAACCGACCCAGTCGGCAAATTCTATTGAATAATAATAATTGTCAGCCGGAACTACGTTCCGGGAATTACTCGGCACGCAGGCTGGAAATAAAAATTGAGTTCATTGTTGCTGGGGAATGGAAGACGTCTGGCCCTAGCTGGAAGGAGGAGCGTCCTGAGTTTGTTGAGGTTGACCTTGATGGGCATCAACCGGTGCATCTTTTTTCGCCTACTCCTCTTCATCCCCTGTTGGGTTTCGTAGCGTACAACGCTATGCGGAAGAGAAACCCGCCCAAGACCCGCCCTAATAATTAAAGCTATAAAGCATGCATAAACATAATTAAACAATAATTAAGAAAAGGGATAAAGAAGTAATACCCTTGAAGCGTGCTTCGCTCGTAAACCGAGCTCTTACTTAGAAGCTTAAAGCCTCACAAGCGTGACGGCCTCCAACGGCTCGTACCCACGACCCCACCCGAACGATCTTTGCCTCGAGGGTTAGTCGAGACTTGACCAAGTATAAAACTAGAGTTTTACGAACTTAAAGGTTTTCTCAATAATAAGAGATGCCTTTTTGAGTTCCACTCAAGTTGTTTCCTAAATGCCCAATCATGGGGTATTTATAGGGAAATGCAACTTGTTCTTCCCATTCATGATCAATGTGGGACAGTTGCATTTTTCACTTATTTATTTAATTCCAAAATAAATTATAAAACAATGCAATTACAAATCAACAAGTGGAATGAGGAGAGGAGAGGTTAGGTGAGGACCATAACCATGGGGGGACCATTGCCTTGCTCCCCAAGGCATGGCTCTAAGCCTTGGTCCCCACTTTCCTCAAACCGGAATCAAGCAAAGGGGTGAGCTGGCTGCCAGCCTTGCTGGCCAGCATGCACTACCAGCCCAGCACAACTAGCACAACCAGCACGCACCAGCCAGCACGCCTAGCACATGCGTGCTGCTAGCGAGCCACGCATGCTGCTAGGTGCTGGGCGCTGGGCGAGGCTTCGTTGCTTGCTGCTTGCCGCCTGGCGCTGCTCCTACCTCGCTGTGCTTGGTGCTGCCATGCGAAGGCAAGCACGTAAGCACGCAGCTATGCGAAGGCATGCACTCACACGGACACACGCACAACAAGCACACCGTGTTGCTGCTGGTGCTGCCATGCGAAGGCATGCACACAAGCCAGCACGCATGCTGCTGCCATGTGAGGCACGCACACACACGCAAACACGCATGGTGCTTCCATGCGAGGGACGCACACACGCAAGCACCTAGTGCTAGTGATGGTGCTGCCATGTGCGCCTAGCACACAAGGTGCGTTTAAGCTTGCGCCTAGCCATGCAAAGTGCATGCTAGCTCGAGCTAGCCTAGCGTCCACATGGCTAGGCCATTGTGATGCTACGGCTACGCTCGAACTTGTTGCTTGTTGATTTTGCGACGCTCGGTCTAGACGCCCTAGGCTCGATATCCGACGTCTGTGTTCGTAAAACTCTAGTGACTCATCAAATCCTTCGGATTGATTCGTCGGTTCGGATCGGCAAGTTCGTTTGGGTTCGACCCAAAGGGTTCAGTCAAGACAAAGCTGTAATATTAATTGTTCACTAATATTACAGATCGAAAGCGGCCTCCACCCAGGCATTCCGATCACTTGATCTCACTGAAGAATTAGCTTCCTGATAATTCTGAACCCTCTATCAGAATAATACACTTATTAGAAGGACATCATTCCTTTCAATCTCCCACTTGTCCTTCCGGACAAGTGTGCATATAGTGTATGGCCCATTTCCTATGTCGCTTAATGTCCCTTCGTGAACTATAAGGTAAGAATCTTCGTCATCCTTATTACGTCCAGAAGTGTTTCTCGATCTCCGAGTTCGACTGTCAATAAGCAGATGATTTCTAAAATCCATCTGAGCACAACCATGCATTTTCACAGTCTCACTCTTCGAGCGGCCTTGTAAACAACAAAGACATATTCCTTATTGTTAATAGGGGGACATTCCCAGTCTTGTACTGTAAGCCTCTCTTACTAAGAGAACCTAATCTCCCGAGTGTTCCCGTTATAATCCCCAGTTACGGCGGACGTTTGACAACATTAAAGAGACTAGTACTCAAACAAGAGAACTTCACAATACTCATGGTCGAGGAAATAGGTTCCTATAGCTATAATGAGAAATGTACTTATGACGTTTTAAATCTCTTAAAGTACTCTTATAGGACGATCCGGTGCAGTTCCAAACTAGCACCTGCGCAAATGATTTATGACTACTATGTCCTTGCAGTACAAGAAATGGTGATGTAAATCATACTACACACTAATCTCCAGTGGTCATTAATCGTCCATTAGTTAAATGACCTCGATTAGGGATAATTTTCGATTTAAATATTTAATGTTCACTTAACAGGTGTTTATTTATCCAAGACATGGTCTTGATACCCTGTTTTGAATATTCTCAGAAATCGAATGGACTCGTTAATTAATTCTAAACCACAATTAAATAGCAATGGAGTGAATAGTAATTTTGCTTGAAAAATTAATTACTCCATAAATGAATGGTTTCAACATAGTGTTTTACATTAAGACATCCAGTTTAATTAAAACACATGTATAGGGAATTCAAAGCCATTCTCCAACGTGCTTGATTCCCATTGCCTCGACGTGCTTGTTGTGCTTCACTTGAGGCAGAGGTTTAGTCAAAGGATCGGCCACATTGTCATCCGGTTCGATCTTATAAATTCTGATTTCACCTTCGGATTTCCATTCCCTTAACATGTGAAATCGCCTTTGGACATGTTTGACCTTTTGGTGCTCTCTTAGCTCTCTGGCCAGAGTAATAGCTCCATTGTGTCACAATAGAGATCTATCGGACCCTTGATGGAGGGTACAACACCAAGTTCACTTACGAACTTACGAATCCAAAATGCCTCCTTAGCTGCTTCCGAAGCTGCCAAGTATTCGGCTTCAGTTGTAGAATCTGCAGTGGTGCTTTGCTTGGCACTCTGCCAACCAAACGCTCCTCCATTTAGGAAAAATATATACCCTGACTGTGACTTGAAGTCGTCTCTGTCAGTCTGGAAGCTAGCGTCGGTGTAACCTTCAACAACTAAATCTTTATGGCCACCATAGACTAGGAACTTATCCTTGTTCCTTTTTAGGTACTTTAGGATATTCTTGGCCGCAGTCCAATGCGCCTCTCCTGGGTCTGATTGGTATCGGCTCGTAGCACTTAAAACATACGATACATCAGGCCTAGTACATATCATGGCATACATGATCGATCCAATTAGCGAAGCATATGGAATCTGATTCATTCTCTCCCGCTCAACAGGTGTCTGTGGACACTGTTTCTTGCTGAGAGTTACGCCATGGGACATGGGTAGGTGCCCTCTCTTGGCATTCTCCATGCCGAATCGTGCTAGTACTTTATCAATGTAAGTACTCTGGCTCAATCCAATCATCCTCTTAGATCTATCCCGATAGATCTTAATGCCTAATATGTACTGTGCCTCTCCTAAGTCCTTCATTGAAAAGCACTTTCCCAGCCAGCCCTTTACGGACTTTAATAATTTTGTGTTGTTTCCAATGAGCAATATGTCATTGACATATAGGACTAGGAATGCGATGTCACTCCCACTGACCTTCTTGTAAACACAAAACTCATCTGGATTCTTTATAAAACCAAACTTACTGATGGCTTCATCAAATCGCAGATTCCAACTTCTGCTTGCCTGCTTTAGTCCATAAATGGACTTCTTAAGCTTGCATACCTTTCCAGCGTTGCTTGGATCAACAAAACCTTCCGGTTGTGTCATATACACAGTTTTCTTCCAAAATCCCATTAAGAAAGGCGGTTTTGACATCCATTTGCCATATTTCGTAATCGTAATATGCAGCAATAATCGCTATGATGATCCGGACGGACTTAAGCATTGCGACTGGCGAAAAGGTTTCATCATAATCAATCCCGTGGATTTTCCTGTAACCTTTTGCCACCAGTCTAGCTTTGTATACTGATACATTTCCATCTTTGTCTGTTTTCAATTTGAAAATCCATTTGCAACCGATGGGTGTATAACCTTCGGGAAAATTTACCAAGTCCCAGACTTGATTTTCAGACATGGAGTACATCTTAGATTTCATGGCTCTTGCCATTTAGCAGAGTCGGGGCTCGTCATAGCTTGTTTGTATGTCGCTGGCTCATCTCCATCCATAACTAGGATGTCCTGATCTTCGGTTAAGACAATACCAAGGTATTTGTCTGTTGAGATCTTGGCCGTTGCGACCTACGAAGGGTAATAGGTTGAGCATTTACATTGTCTGTTTGATTCTGACCAGTCTTATCAACTGGTTCTTAAGCATTTTGATTGTCAGTTTTATTAGGTTGACATTGTTGCTCGTCCTCTTGAACTTCGTCGAGTTCGATTTTCCTCCCACTTGTCATTTTGGAAAGGTGTTCCTTCTCTAAAAAGACACCATCACGAGCAACAAACACTTTGTTCTCGAATTTATTGTAGAAGTAATACCCCTTGGTTTCTTTTGGATAGCCCACAAAGAAACACTTGTCTGATTTTGGGTGAAGTTTGTCAGAAATTAATCTCTTGACATATGCTTCGTAGCCCAAATCTTTAGAAAAGACAAACTTGGAGGTTTCTTAGTCCATAATTCATATGGAGTCTTTTCGACAGCTTTTGACGGAGCATGGTTCAGTGTTAGTGCAGAAGTTAGTAGCGCATGTCCCCAGAAAGAGATAGGAAGTTCACTAAGACCCATCATTGATCGAACCATGTCTAACAAGGTTCGATTTCTCCTTTCGGATACTCCGTTCCATTGAGGAGTTCCAGGAGGTGTCAACTCTGAAAGAATACCATTTTCTTTCAAGTGACCGTCGAATTCATGGCTCAAATATTCGCCACCTCGATCCGATTGAAGTGCTTTAATCTTCTTGCCAAGTTGATTCTCAACTTCACTTTGAAATTCTTTGAATTTCTCAAAAGATTCAGATTTGTTCGACATAAGGTAGACATAACCATATCTACTATAGTCGTCGGTGAAGGTAATGAAATATCAATAACCTTGCCTTGCGGGTGTACTCATTGGTCCACATACATCCGTATGTATTAGACCCAATAAGTCACTTGCCCTTTCTCCCAACTTGGAGAATGGTTGCTTTATCATCTTGCCTAATAGACATCCTTCACAATTTTCAAACGACTCTAAGTCGAATGAGTCAAGAACACCTTCTTGTAGAAGTTTCTTGATGCGTTTGACGTTAATATGGCCAAGACGACAATGCCACAAGTAGGTTTGATTCGACTCGATGGTCTTAGCCCTTTTGGCGGTATCATTAATGTTATAAACTTGTTTGTCAAGAGAAAGCACATAAAAACCATTTTCTGAATATGCCTTACCATATAAAACATTATCGAAGTAAAATGAACAACTATTGTTCTTAATTCGAAATTCAAATCCCTTGGCGTCCAACGCCGAAATTGAAATAATGTTTTTGGTAACTCTAGGAACATGATAGAAATTGTCAAGTTCTAAAATAAGCCCAGAGGGCAAACACAAACTGAGAGTTCCAACGGAGACGACAAACATCTTTGCTCCATTGCCGACTCGAAGCTCGACCTCTCCCTTCTCTAGCCTCCTATTTATCCTTAGTCCCTGAGCATTGGAACAAAGGTGTGAGCCACATCCGGTATCTAATACCCATGATGTTTTGCTAGCGAAGTTTAAGTCTATAAAAAAAATACCTGATGAAGAAGCAACGGTGCCATTCTTCTTATCTTCCTTAAATTTGAGGCAATCCCGTTTCCAATGTCCCTTCTTCTTGCATTAGAAACATTCGGAATCGGATTTGGAAGAGGCTACCTTCTTGTCCTTGCTGCTCTTGGCAGTGTTTGACTTAGGCGGAAAATTCTTCTTTTTCCCTTTAAAGCCTTCTTCTTGCCCGAGCGCTTAAATGGCTTGCCCTTTCTCACCATGAGCATATCATGCTTTCCCTCATCCTTGAGGTTTTGCTCGGCTTGCTTCAACATACCATGAAGCTCGGTGAGAGTTTTCTCCATGTTGTGCATATTATAGTTCATTTTGAACTGATCATAGCCTTTGTGCAGCGAGTGGAGAATGATGTCAATTGCCATCTCAGTTGAATACCCAGCATCGAGCCTTTCCATGTTTTCAAACAATCCAATCATTTTAACAACATGCGGGCTTACCGGCTCTCCTTTCTTGAGCTTGCTCTCAAGGATTTTCTTGTGGGTTTCGAACCTTTCGGTTCGGGCCTGCTCTTGAAACATATTCTGAAGCTCAGAAATGATCTCAAAAGCCGTCTCCTTTTCAAAGAAAGTCTTTTGAAGGTTCGGAGACATAGTGGCCAACATGATGCATTTGACATCCCGATTGACACTTTGCCATCGGTTAAGGGAAGCCTGCGTGACCTCCTCATTGGGAGTGTTGGGCATTTCCTCATCAAGGACGTATTCCTTTTTCTCTTGCATGAGAACAATACGCAAATTTCTTTGCCAATCGAGAAAATTTGGCCCACTCAACTTCTCCTTGTCGAGAATTGAGTGTAATGAAAACTGGTTGTTTGAGTTACTTGCAGACATGGTTCTACAATTGAAAGAATTTGAAATGAAAAACCATTCATAAACCAATAAGTTTGAAATTTAAAAGCGTGCATGCAAATTTTCAATCTTATTGAGCATTTTATCCACGCATTAATAATTGTCCCTTTTGGCGAGGTTAAAATTATTCCAAGATCCCAAAAATCAGAAAGTGATTAAGCATGCTTTGGCTTGTCTTAACACTTAATATTTTAGGGTAAGGAATCCAATTGCTAGTAGCTCCAAGCTACTCTCGGTTTGATAAAACGTCGCATCTAATGCTTCCTTGACATTTTATCTCTTTTGCCACGACATCTAAGGACTCCTTACTAATATCGTTGAGCTTAACCAAGACAAACTCGTATACCTAGTATACCTTACGTTTCTAGGGAAGTAGTGATGCCTCGCTTTGGCGTAGCCCATCACGTACGCGCATTAGTTTGGTAAGTGTTGTTCTTGGAACGACAAATTTTAGCTCAATATTTTAAGGGACCTAGGGTTTCTATGCTGGTTGATTTAAGTGAACTTAACTAATCATCGCAACATTTGAAATCCTAGACATGCATCTAACATTCAAATATATATATAAGCACAATAATATATATATAAAGCATTAAAATAGATGCATTTGGCAACTAGCATGACCCCTGGAAATCTTCAAATCTTCAAGGGTCTTCATCTTGGCTCGTCTTCATGGAAACACCGTCTCGAGACATCTTCGCCAAAATAAAATTACTAGCTACTACGACTAGGATTAATCTAAACATTAAGGTACAAAAATACTCAACGGTACGTAGACCGTATTTAGATTTACAAAATACATAACGGATCACAGTCCGTATTTTCTATCCTAATCGGGCCCCACTAGTTGCCATTTTCACGAAACCTGTGCAACAAGCTTTCATTCATCCATTCACTATATGTGAATGGCCCATGCATTTTACGACAAAAACAAGTAAAATTGCACAACACGCAAAAACTAGTAACTAACTTAGGTGGTTAATCCGATTAACACGCCTAATTAAAACTAGTCAAAGTTGTTTAACATATTATGTTTATTAAGGCGCAGTTTGTTCACGAAAAATTCATAAGCTCCCACTAAATTCCGCATCCAACTTAATTAATCTAATTAATTAAGTCGGTTAACCCAAATTTTGTCAAAATTAAAATTTTGCAAGAGCCGGAAAAATCGAGGTCTAACCTCGTTAAAATTTTTAATTAAATTAAATTAAAACGGCAAAATTTTGCAAAAGACGATATCCCAAAACTTAAGCAAAAAACGTCCCACTCAATCCATGTGGGTTGCGCACCATGGCTGCTAGGCAGCCCATGGGATGTGCGTGATGCTTGGTGCTAGCATACTGCGCCCAGCATAGCACGCTACGCTGGCTAGCACCAGCAGCTTGCTACGCATGCTGCGCATGCTGGCTCACATGCTGGCGCCTGCCAGCGAGTGGTGGGCTGGCTGGGGCTTGCTACCATGCTGCCCAGCATCATCCCCAAGCATCCAGCGGCCTAGGCCACGCACAAGCATCAGCGCACCAGCACTTCCTCGCCACACAGCAGCGCCATTTCAAGGCACAGCCCCTGTGCGCACCATAGGAAGCCACATATGGACTGCTAGGCAGCTCGGCTAGCCTTGGTGACGCTTGAGTGTTTTTGCCTCGATTTGCGTGCCGATTCTCGGGAATTTAATCCCGATTTACGTGTGACATAAAATTAATTCTAAATTTATTTTAGAATCAATTTAGGGAAAAATAAAATTAAAATAAGTCCAACTTTATTAAATTCAATTTTAATGGTGCACAAGCCTAAATCATCCAAAATTACCCTTTTGAAATAATTTAGGTCTTTCTTGATGCTTTAAAATTGACGGGCTACACCCAAAATTAATTTGACTAATATGCAAATTAATAATGATTTTGACAAAGTAGGGAGTTGGAAAATAAAACTAATCATCCAATGAAAAATTTCCAACTTTTAGCTTGTGTAAAATAACAAAATTACATCTTCCAATATAAAGATTAATCAAGATTTAATCACAAGTACTTGAACTTTAAGGACTTTAATCAACACAATAATGATTAAATCCTAAATTAGTTCAACCATGGAATGTAGAATCAAAGTTCCAACCATTTAAACACTTAAAAATTGGATCTTTAATATAAAAGGAACTTTAAAAATTTCACATTCACAGTAAACATTCACACTTTAATGCAATTTATTTGCATGATTGTGAAATAACAAGTTTATGTGAGAAATTGAACATACCAACTTAAGCACATATTATGACTTCATAACCA
This sequence comes from Chenopodium quinoa, assembly GCF_001683475.1. Lineage (NCBI taxonomy): Eukaryota > Viridiplantae > Streptophyta > Magnoliopsida > Caryophyllales > Amaranthaceae > Chenopodium > Chenopodium quinoa. The sequence continues at coordinate 1,972,230 of NW_018742287.1, read as the reverse complement.
TGCTTTAAAGGGTTTATTTTTTTTGTTCCAAGGGAGGAGTAAATCCAAGTAAAAAAGGAAAAAAAAACAAAGCAGGACGGAAAGAAAGAAAGAAAGAAAAAACTAATAGAGCCTCATCTAAGGTTGCAGGGCTATGGCTTAACTAGGCGAGGCCTAGCTACTCCTCTTGCATCCTCATCTAAGATTCTCCCTAATTCTAAAGGAATTAAATTAACAATACAAAAGTTGGAGTCTTACAAAACTCCACGATTGGCCAACCAATCCGCCACCCTATTCCCTTCTCTATAGATGTGAGCCACCTTTACTACCCAATTATCATTTCGAAGCATGTTCAAGCATTCCTTGATCTTCTGTATGTTCTCCCCACCCCACTGGCCTCACCCTTCTGCAAGATTTGAACGCAAGCCAAGTTGTCTAACTGCACTTCCAGTTTTTTTATTTGTAAGCTCTGCGCAAGTAGTAGACCTTTAACAAGTGCTAGGATCTCAGCTCGCATTGATGTACATCTACCAAAATTTGCTGTGAAACCCGAGACAAACCGACCCTCAGGTTACGAATTACACCACCTCCACCTGCTAGGCCACGACATCCTTTGGCTGCACCATCACAGTTAAGTACATATTCATCCAAGGCAGGGGGATGCCAAGAGATGTTTGCTGTCACCTGATGACTTGCTTGGTGTGGGCTCAAAACATCATGTGTGAGACTTTGTTTTATTTCTTCCACCCTTATGCGAAGGAAAGCTCCAATGTCCATAGGTAACTCATCCTTTCTGTTATAGACATGGCAATTCCTCCAACGCCATATCCACCATATGGCAATGCCAAAAATAGTAAGCCAGTCTTCTGCCATGTGATCCTCTGAGCAAGCCGGGTTTACTTCCAGCCAACCCTTAATAGACCCTTGAAAGAATTGGTCAAAGTACATAGGTTGTATTAGCTTACGCCACACCACCTTAGCTGCAGGACAATCACGAAGGGTATAAAGAGTGGACTCCATTTGGCCACCACAAATGTAACAAGATGGGGATGCAGTGAGATTGCGCCTGAACATATTTTGGTTACAAAGCACACGATTGTGGCATGCAAGCCATAGGAAGGCTCGTACTCTCTGTTGAATAGGCGATGTCCAGATTAAGTCCCAACAACTTTCATCAAGGGCGTCACTCTCTTGTCTCATAATTCTAAGAGCAGATTTAATTGTGAACCTACCCTTTGAGTCTCCTTTCCAATAAACCAGGTCACCTATACTTGGATCAACTCTGAGCTCATGGTTTTGAATTAGCTTAAGGATGTCTTGTGGGAGAAAGGGCGCAAAGATGTTCCACCTCCAGCCACTATTCTCTTCCCACATCTCAGCCACTGTTGCTCCCTCCAACTCCTGAAGAATTGGCTGTGTAGCCATATTGCTTAATGGTGTATCTCCTACCCATTTGTGATCCCAAAAAACGGTATTATGACCATTACCCACTGCAATTTGCGTACCTTCTCCTAGGAGTTTAGCATTGGCAGTAATCCCACACCATACATTTGACATATCCTTCTTTGACTCAAACATGTCAACATCACATCTCCCTTTGCAATATTTGGCACGCAATACTCGTGACCACAACAAGTTAGGTTTAGTGAGCACTCTCCAACCTAGCTTGGTGAGAAATGCTGCATTAGCCTGTTTGGCAGAGGAGATGCCAATGCCTCCTTGATCCTTCGGTTTTTGGAGAGTATCCCACGCAAGAATATGAACTTTGTTCTTGTCTTCGTTGCCACCCCAGATGAATCTTCTTAATTTCCTATCTATGTTCTCAGTTATTGTACGAGGCACCTTGGCAGTTTGCATAGAGTAGAAAGACATGGTGGATAAAGTAGATTTGGCCAAGGTAATACGACCAGCCAAAGACAAGTATTTGGATTTCCAACCTGCTAAACGCCTATCAATTTTCTCACATAAATGACTGTACGTATCCTTAGTCACCCTTCTTGTGAGAGTAGGCATGCCTAAGTATAAGCCAAGATCCTTCGTAGCTTCCATTCCCAGTGTAGTGGCAATATCTTGCTGTATCTCATTCTCAACATTGTTTGAGAAAAAAAACTCGAGATTTCGGCAGGCTCACCTTCTGACCAGAAGCTTGACAGAAACGTTCCAAACAAGCTTGGATTAAACTCGCTTGATCTATTGTGGCTTCCGCAAAGAGCACTATGTCATCAGCAAAGAATAAATTTGAAAGTAAGGGGCCCTCCCTGCTTGCTCTGATTGGCTTCCAGTATCCATTCACAATAGTCGCTTCTATGGTTTGGTACAGCCTCTCCATACACATCACAAAGATATATGGGGATAGGGGATCTCCTTGGCGAACCCCTCGACTTGGTTTAAAGCTACTTGAGGGCTCACCGTTCCAAAGTACTTGAAGAGATGTTGTGGTGATGCACTCCATTATTACCTCAATCATAGTAATTGGTAGGTTCATTTGCACGAGAGTATCACGAATGAAAGACCATCGAAGCCTATCATAGGCTTTCTCAAAGTCTATTTTGATTTCCATATACCCTTTCTTCCCTTGCTTACGTCTCATGGTATGCAAGACTTCTTGCATGATTACTATGTTGTCTGTTATTTGCCTACCCGGGACAAAACTTAATTGAGTATTAGAGATCAAAGTAGGCAGGATTGTCTTAATTCGATTGACTAAGACCTTCGTGACCATTTTGTATGCGACATTGCATAGCCCTATAGGCCTGAACTGAGATGCTAGTTCAGGTTTTTCGAATTTCGGAATTAAGGCAATGAAAGTGTCATTAAAGTTTGCAGGCATACCCTTTCCTTCAAGGACAGGAATGATGGATCTATACACAGAGCTTGCTACTAAATCCCAATTCTTCTGATAGAAAAGTGCTTGATAACCATCAGGGCCCGGTGCTTTGAGAGCAGCCATATCTTTTATTACCGCATCTATTTCAGCGTGAGTATAAGGTCGAGTGAGCAGTCTCCATTGTTCTAATGGGAGTTCCGGAAACACATCCTGTGAGACATCAAAGCGAGTAGGCTCTCCTTCTTCTGTGAAAAGATGTGAAAAATAACCTACTATATTCTCTTTGATTCGTTCCTTGTCTTGTATCCACTCCCCATCATTCCCTTTTATGGCCTAAATACAATTTTTCCATCTACGCATTATGGTACTAAGGTGGAAAAAAGTCGTGTTTTTATCTCCATTCTTTAGCCAGTCAATACGAGACTTTTGGTATCATAAGGTCTCTTCTCTAGATAGAATTTCATCAAGCTCACGACGAAGTTTATACTCCAGCTTGATCAACCCTCTGAGAGGCGTTTTTGGATGCCTCCTATACGTGCCATGAGGGCTCTTTTTTGTTTAAAGATGTTCCCAAAAGTATCACGATTCCAATCTTGCAAGTCCTTTGAGAGTTTTGAGAGGGCTGGAACTAAGGGGCTGTTATTATCCCACTTTTGAGCAACAAATTCCTTAAAATTTTCATGAGTCATCCACGTTGCTTGAAAGCGAAATGGCCTATGCAGTGTTTGCAAAGGAACAAAGCCATTGGGGGATATAAGAATTGGGCAGTGATCAGAGTGTATGGCTGGTAGATGCTTCATGGCCGCGTTATCAAATCTGGTTGCCCATTGTTCATTACATAGGGCTCGATCAAGCCTAGCACTTTTCCTTGTTTCTAAGGAGCGACCACGTGCCCAAGTGTGAAAAGCTCCTGAGAACTCCACCTCTACAAGTTCCATCTCTTCCACCCAACTGTTAAACAAACTTGATCTTCTATCCGTTTCTCTACAAAAAGTGTTTCTTTCCGAGGGAAATCTAGTGTCATTGAAGTCCCCTGCAACCAACCATGGCTCATTATTTTGCCTAGCAAACTCCTGCAATTCTTTCCACAACTCCTTTCTTTTCGTAGGGTCTGGGTTGGCATAGACTGCCGAAAAATACCACGGTCTATCCCCAACTCTACTGATTTCCATGGTGATATGTTGATAGTGTTTAAGAATGGGGTTCACTGTAACCAAATCAGTTTTCCATAACACCCAAATCCCACCACTGAAACCCATAGCATCCACTCTTTCATGTCCATCGTACTTAATGGTGTTAGCAATTTTAACTGCCTGATCCCCACCCATATGTGTTTCAACCAGAACCAATACATTCGGTTTATGAGCATGAATAAGGTCTTTCAAAGACCTGATAAAATTCGAACTTCCTGCACCCTGTACATTCCACACCATACACGAGATTGGTAGTGAATTCGGAGCTAACACTGGTAGGCTTTCTTCCATAGATAAAGGTATTGAGGGAAGACTTGACATATAAGCTTGGCTAATGAGTCTTAGCAGGCGCTGCAATTCACTTGGAATTTTTATTGTAGCCACCAATTCCTTCGGCTTCGAGATTGGTGGTAGGAATGAATCCAGGCTCAACTCCAACATGTGCGTCATTGGTGTTGAGATCATCAAATACGGGTGTTCCATAGGATGTCCCACAAATAGGGTTTTCTCCGGGGGGATGCTCAGAATGATCAGGTGTGGAGTTGGAAACATGATTAACAGAGGTATCTTGCGTAAGGATGACTTGTTCTGGCTTCTCAGGTCCTTGGTTAGCTTGTGAAGTGGCGTGGTGATTAGCTTCGAAATAGGGCCCCAAATTTTCTTTGCCTTGGCTCGTGTTACTATTAGATATAATAACAGGCGTAGTGAAATTAATTTCCTTTTCCTTGAGTGCTCTAGAAGAGTCAGATAAAGATATATTTCTTTTTTCAGCATGATAAAAATTGAAAACAGAATCTTTTGGCTTCGGTTTTTGCTAGCTAGCTTTGGACTTTCCTGCCTTATCTTTATGAACGAATTTATCCTTGGATTTGTTCTGTTGAGAATTTTCACCCAGGTTAATAGATGAAAAAATAGTACCCTCTCTATCTTTTGGGGAGTCAACCATATCTTCCACTTCCATATTCTGTTCCTTATCAAGCGCAATAGTTTCTATCTCAAGTGCAAAGAATCTTGAGCCATTCCCGTGATTTTTGCCAACATCAGTCTTCCGGAGTATATTTCCTATTTCAACTCGCGGTTGTTCTCCACCAGCACCACCCTTATCCTGGCCTGCTGAACCACCAGGCAAGACGTTAGCAGCCTCATCTGGTCCATTAGCACTTTTACCGGGTTTTTTTCGGGTCGGTTTTTTAACCAACATCCATGACTCGAAGTCTTCCTTCTCCTCTGGCTTTTGTACTTGTTCATGCAGGGGGTTGTCATGAATGAACATTCCCTGGAGTTGAGCCTTAGCATAGCAGCTTGTGTCTCACATTCATTTGCAACATGCCCCATTTTACCACATTTGAAGTAGACCATTTTGATACCTTCATACTGAATCCTCCAAATTCTACCTTTCAACCAGAATTTTGACAATAACGGTTTAGATAAATCAATCTCCACACTGAGTCTAGTAAATTGCCCACGTTCTGCTTGTGTAGTGGTTTTATCAACACGCAATACCTTGCCAATCTTAGACCCGACTTTGTTGAGAAAATTGATATCAAAGTACTCCACTGGTAAATTGGGTATGCGAACCGAGGCTGTGAGCACTTTAATAGGAGATTCATCTGGCAAAAAATTGGGCACCCATTTTCTAATTGTGAGGTAGTTGTCATCAAGCATCCATGGTCCTTGAGTGAGCACATAATTATAATCAACCTGATTGGAGAATCTGGCAATATAATAATTACAGCCTATGTCAGTGAGAGCTAGTTCCCCTTTGATGTTCCATTTTTTCTTGTGTCTTCTCATCAATCCCATATAGTCGATCCTGCCACTGAAGAGTTTGATGATTAAAGAATTCATCCATGGTTGCTTGAGTCTCGCCTTCTCTTCCTTGGTCAATTGAATCACAGGACAACGTTCATCCTTAAGGATGTCCTCTGGAATTGCTTCATCATCAGAAACATCCTCTATATCAATATCAATTTCCTCTGTCTCAGTATTGATTCGAGAAGCATCTCGAATAGTGCCTTGAAGTATTTCCCTGAAAGAATGCGACTCAGGGACATTCCTGGCTACCAGACCTTCTTTGTGAACCTCCGTAATGCTGTCATCCTCTTTTCCTTGAGCATCATGCATTTCTTCATCTGTTTGACTATGGAAGATTAAATGATTAATCTTCCTTTTAGGTTTCTTGTTTGAGCGAATGATTTGATCATGTTCTTCTGCAGATTTGTTGTTCATATTCGAGTTTTTGAGGGTTTCCATGGAGAGAATCTTTAAGAAAACAAGTTTTTTTAAATTTGGTGGTGGTCAAAGATTTTTTTATGTGAAGATTGCTTAAAAGGGTTTATAATTGCAGTAGATTAGGGATGTAACCATACATTTAATCTACCCTTAACATGCATAAATTAATCAAGGCATAAAGATTTAAAATTTTTTGTCAAAAACGAAAAACCCCTCAAAAAACATATTTCAGGCTGGATTTTGGCTTCTGAACAACCCTAAAAGAACAAAAAAAACGATTTAGAACATCGATTCCACCCAAAAATCACTATTTTTGAGTCGAAATCTGGGTTCGACAGCCAAAATAAGAAAAATACGAGTTTTAAAAATAATTAGAACGAGCTTCTAATCCAATTAGGAAAGCAAAACCAGAAATTTAAATCCATTTTAAATCACCTTAATTAATTACAAATTGCAATAATTAAAAAGAGCGCGACTCTGATACCACTGTTGGGTTTTGTAGCGTCCAACGCTACGCGGAAGAGAAACCTGCCCAAGACCCGCCTCAATAATTAAAGCAATAAAGCATGCATAAACATAATTAAACAATAATTAAGAAAAGGGATAAAGAAGTAATACCCTTGAAGCCTTCTTCGCTCGTAAACCAAGCTCTTACTTCGAAGCTTAAAGCCTCACAAGCGTGACGGCCTCCAACTGCTCGTACCCACGACCCCACCCGAACGATCTTCGCCTCGAGGGTTAGTCGAGACTTGACCAAGTATAAAACTAGAGTTTTACGAACTTAAAGGTTTTCTCAATAATAAGAGATGCCTTTTTGAGTTCCACTCAAGTTGTTTCCCAAATGCCCAATCATGGGGTATTTAATTTATAGGGAAATGCAACTTGTTCTTCCCATTCATGATCAATGTGGGACAGTTGCATTTTTCACTAATTTATTTAATTCCAAAATAAATTATAAAACAATGCAATTACAAATCAACAAGTGGCATGAGGAGAGGAGAGGTTAGGTGAGGACCATAACCATGGGGGGACCATTGCCTTGCTCCCCAAGGCATGGCTCTAACCTTGGTCCCCACTCTCCTCAAACTGACATCAAGCAAAGGGGTGAGCTGGCTGCCAGCCTTGCTGGCCAGCATGCACTGCCAGCCCAGCACAGCTAGCACAGCCAGCACGCCTAGCACATGCGTGCTGCTAGCGAGCCACGTATGCTGCTGGGTGCTGAGCGCTGGGCGAGGCTTCGCTGCTTGCTGCTTGCCGCCTGGCGCTGCTCCTAGCTCACTGTGCTTGGTTCTGCCATGCGAAGGCACGCACGCAAGCGCACGCAGCTATGCGAAGGCATGCACTCACACGCACACACGCACAGCAAGCACAGCGTGCTTCTACTGCTTGGTGCTGCCATGCGAAGGCACGCACACAAGCCAGCACGCATGCTGCTACCATGCGAGGCACGCACACACACGCAAGCACGCATGGTGCTGCGATGGTGCTGCCATGCGAGGCACGCACACACGCAAGCACCTAATTCTAGCGATGGTGCTGCCATGTGCGGCTAGCACAGAAGGTGCGTCTAGGCTTGCGCCTAGCCATGCAAAGTGCATGCTAGCTCGAGCTAGCCTAGCGTCCACATGGCTAGGCCATTGTGATGCTACGACTACGCTCGAACTTGTTGCTTGTTGATATCCGACGTCTGTGTTCTTAATACTCTAGTGACCCATCAAATCCTTCGGATTGATTCGAAGGTTTGGATCGGCAGTTCGTTTGGGTTTGACCCGAAGGGTTCAGTCAAGACAAAGTTGTAATATTAATTGTTCACTAATATTACAGATCGGAAGCGGCCTCCACCTAGGCATTCTGATCACTTGATCTCACTGAAGAATTAGCTTCCTGATAATTCTTAACCCTCTATCAGAATAATACACTTGTTAGAAGGACACCATTCCTTTCACCTCCTCTGCAATGCTAGCCCATTCTACGAAGGGAGCCGACTTCTCCAGGCCGAGAGCTTGAGCATCGTACACCTCGGTGGCATACTTGTACCTTAGCTTTAAGAACTCCCCTTCGGTGTCTGAGTGGATGAGGGACCAGGCCATTTTCATGCGAGCCTCGCAGTCTTGCTCATTTTCAGCAACCAGCTGGTCCTACTTAGCCTCCAGCTTAGGTTTGTGATCCGCCTGCGTCTGGGCCAGCTTATTCTTCAACCGAGAGACGTCTGCCCGCAGCTGGGCGTTCTCCTTATCGGCCTCCCCCAATGCTTTGACATCAGCTTGGAGGTTGTTCACTTGAAGCTCAAAGTCAGCCGCCTTTTTGTTGGCCGTCTCCGTAACCGCATTGAGATCCTTGATAAGCTCCTCCTGTTTCATCTCCCGGCTTTTAGTTTTAATCTCATACATTAAAGTGTTGTATTGGGTAACATCTATGAGATTGGCTGCCCGCCTATATTGGCATCTCTTACCTCCTCCTGCTTCTTCCTCAAGGGGACCTTTATGTCGTATACCCTTGGCATCACCTGCAAAACCAGCCGGAAAAGGTTTAGCCTCTCAATTATGGTACAACCGGCAAAAGCACCTTAACCGGCTAGTTACCTCAGCAAGCAGCGAGTTGATGCGGTCAATGTTGACCTGGTGCACGCCCGGCACCGCCTCCTTCTCGGACCGTGTGATGGTCCTCAGCATCCTCCTTGCGTATTGCTGGAGGTCAGGCCAACGAGAAGAGGCATCTGCATCAACAAATTTATTTATTAAGTACTGAGCATAGGCGGCACCTACATTCTGCCGGCTGCCTGAAGAATCCCCGGATTGGGTAGCTTGGGACTTGACTCGCATAGGCCCAGCGGCCAGGTCGAATCAAAGGTGAAAGCCATACCTTCGTTTTCAGGCTGAGGGGTCAACCCACCCCCTGCCGCATTGAAACCGGTCGCTGCAGCTTGCGGCCGGCTTGAAGGAGTCTCCGCCTCCCTAACCTCTAGGTCGACCGTCTCAGTATTGAGACCAAGATCTTTCAGGCTTTTGCCCGCAAAAGTCGGCCTGTCAGCTACAGGCGGTCTCCCGGACGAGGTAGGGGCAGCCGTAACCCTCCTTGTCTTGGAAGGACGTTGAGGAGGCACCTCAACCGTCCTTTTTAACATTTTCGAGATAGAGCGAGGAACATTCTTACTCCCCGCCTGAGACAGAACACAACCGGTTAGTAGCTGTATTGACAACTAAAGTATACAGACGGTAAAAAAGAGCTTAGCCTGAGCTTACCCCATCGTCTTGGCCGCCAGTTGGGCCCTTTTCTTTTCCAACTGATCCTTCCGGATCTGAGCAGCAGATTTAGCAGGCGTCTTCTCAAGAGGCACCATCTCTAGTCCTTTCTCTACAAAAAGAATCAAAAAGTCAAATGCCATTACAGAATGATACAGACGGCAAAAAGTGTCGGTTATCAGCCAACATATGTCTGCTAAACATTGTGCTCAGGCCACAAGTGGAAAGGAACGCCTCGTCCTTTAACCAGTTCGGATGAGGTACCCAGTTTTTGGGTACAATTATTTCGGACCCGTCCTCTAAGGGCATGGTGGTCCTTTGGAAGAGCCTTGCCTCCATTATTGCGTCCAGGCCTCCTCCGGCACGCGGGGAAGGGCGCACTTTTTCCCTAGGAGGGCCGGCTGGGTATTATAACGACGAAGCAGCCGGTTCGGGCGAAGGGAGGGGGAGGAGACTAAGTAAAATTTTCTCTTCCAATTACTCCACTTCGACGGCTTTTCAAGCGTCATCATGTATTCTGGGTTCGTGGTTAATGTATACCACGCCCTCCAGCCGCTTGGGGCACGGCTAAGGTAATGCATATGTGCAAACGCCTCCCAGCTAGGCGTCACGTTCTACATCTCGCAGGCAGTAATAAATCCTAATATGTTCAGCCAAGAATTAGGTGTTAACTGCCAGACGCCCAAATCATAGCCCCTCAATATAGCTCTGACTGCTGGACGGTATCATCACCGCCTAACTCCTCAGACTCCTCCAATATGTTATCACTTGGAGTGTTGGGAGCGCCTAGAGGGTCATTATGCTCTATGTCAGCCGGCGCTTCGGCTGAGCCATCTGATTGGTATTCAGGGTCTACAGCCGTTCGTTTTGTCCAAGCCATTTTGTCTTGCACATGAACAAAGATGGTCGGATTCGCATAAGAGTAAGGGTGGTCCAAACACCCCCAAACGGCATCCCCAGTCCTAGACTCAGCCGTATCTGGTGACCGGCTAACAACTGTCCTAGGTCGTGTCGTGTGTGTGTTGGGTGAGTCCATTATTCTTTACAAGCTATACAACTGGAAAAAACTCAAAAAGTTGCAAGGGGTAGAGACGGTACCTTGAAGATGCTTTGAGTGGAGAAAGTTGGCTATCCGGATCAGCAGCCGGAAATATATGTGTTGCTTGCTAGATACCCAGGCGCTAACCCAGATGTACCCTCTTCAAGAGCAATTGAAAATTGAACAACCCAACCGCTCCTCTAAAGTGTTGCTTGATGATACCCCAAACGGTTGACCGGTTGTGGGTGTATTGAAAGCTAGGAGGGTGACAAAAGACTCTCAGGCGGTTTTAATAAGTTTTGAATGAAGAGCACTTAGACGGTGACCGGTTAAGTGAGGAAAAGGAAGACGGTTGTGCAAGAACTAGCAGCCGATATCAGAGTTCTCTTTCTCTGAAAAATTTCTCAACAAAAATTTGCAAAGTGTGAAAATGAGAGGAGGGGGTCTCTACTTATAGAGAACCCTAGAAGGCGAACCGTCACCTTCCAAATTCGAGATTAAAAAAACAAAAAAAAAGGAGACGAATCGTCACCTTCTCAGATCATGACGCCTGTCACAGGTGCCACGTGGCAAGCCACGTCACACCTGTGAGGGGCAAATGTTTAGGGTAAAAATACCCTATCCAAGTGGCCTAATAGCATGTTGACACGTGTCAGCCTCAGAGAGGTTTTGGAGGAGCCAATCCTCTGATGACACGTGGCACTCCAACTCATGAAAGAGGAACTGATCCCCGAACACTATAAATAGAGGAAAAACCTCATTTATTACATATTCATAAATATACACACAAAACCCGAGCAATATTAATTGCAGAATTCTCTCGGAATCCGAGAGAAAAACCTTTACATTCCGCACTTTTATACATCCGTACGTGTTCTAACTTGATCGTCGGAGGCGGAACTCCACCCAACCGGAGTTTAATTTCCGTGGTTTTGCAGTACAGACGGTCGACGCGCATTCTTGGAACTGTAACTCTCCCGAGGGACTCCAAAAACCCCGAAACAATGTCAATTCCGACTTCCTATGATTGCCAAGTATATTCACACCATGTTTAAGTAGGTGCGCTCCGAATGACTGCTACAACTCCCTCTGTTTGTGTAAAGATGGCACATAGTTTTATGTAGTTTATTGTAAAATGTAAGTTGGGGCAATTGTGGTACTCCCTCCGATTTATAATCATTGCAACACTTTGAGCGGCACACATGTCAATGCACATCTTTGACCATTAATAATTTTTGTAATTATATATTATTAAGAATATATGAAAGGTTATTATAATGAAAATATATTTAAAGACTAATCTAAAAATATTTTATATGGAAACATATGATTTTTTTATACTGGCAAAAAATATAGTTAAAGTAAGCATATGAATAGTGCAAAAGTCAAAGTGTTGCTATTATTACGAAACAGAGGGAGTAGAAAATGAAAGAAACGACATTGGAGTTAATATTTTTATCTTTATATTACTTGCTCATTTTTTTTTGTTCTTCTCCCTTTATATTCATGGGGTCAAACTAAAAAAGTTCGGCCATCTGTTGCTACTTATTATCTACAAAATAAAAAATATAATATTGGATCTTGATAGGATAACTTCAATGAGTGGTATTCAAATATTAAATATTTATAAATCAGACTAGTATGTTATTAAAGATATAATATGCTACCAAATTTTTTATGTTTTATTGGTTAAAACAAGCTTCATGAAAGGGTGTGTATTTATTCGGTTTTTGAAATATTCACACATTCTATAGCATTTGCATTTCGTGATTTATACTTAAAGAAAAACAGGCATATGATATAACAACCTAGAAATTCTCTTTACAGGTTAATCAAATACCATTGGAAATTACTAAAGCATTACCGCCACTGTGATAACGTTTAAGAATTTTATTTAAGACATACAACGAATTACTTAACCTTTCATAATTACTTTAAAAACCAACATTAAAAACAAATACTATTAAACCAAATTAAATCTTTAAAACTAACTTAATTATATTCTACAAACTAGTTTTGTGCCTAGGTGATGCCCTAGGTTATTGATAAAATGTTAACATAAACTTTTTGTCTTGATTGTTAAATCTTATCACATGTCGTTCTCTAAAATAAAGGTCATATAATCACTTTTGATGATGTAAGATATTTAGACATGCAATGTCATTAATTTATAAAATAGTGTACTTTTTGTAGTATTATTAGTTATAGTTATCTATGTTATTTTACTTTGCTACTCAAAAATTAATGATCACTTGTTAATTGTATTTGTAAAAAAACAAAAAGACTACCATTTTTTTTTTTAGTAATTTTGGGATTTAATAACTACGAAGTACAATATATAATAATAATAATAATATTAGATTGTGATTTTTTTTATTAAAATATATCCTTAAGGCCTAGTTCTCTTGATCTTCACCTTATTTTTGCTGAACTAAACATTTTACTGAACTTAGAATTGAAATTGTTTTTACTAATAAAAGCTTATTTTTACTGATTGTCTAGTATAATTGTTCTTTAAAGTTCAGATATTTACTAATTAATTTTTTTTTTGTCAAATCGATATTATTTTTGCTAAACTCAACTTATTTTTATTGTACTGAATATTAAATTACCGTATATTATTATTTTAAAGTAAAAAGTAATCAGAGCCTAAATCACTTTTTAAAGTAATTTTTATGATGCATAAAACAAAAAATTGTAAGTATTTTAAACATATAAGATATTGTTGTTTACCCAAATTAAAACAAAAGTACTCATAATTGGTTAATATATATTTTAAATGGATATTGTTGTAAAGCATTTTGAAAAGGTATTTTATGATGCAAATCCTACAATTTTATAAGATATCTATTGAAAAATTACTAATTATTTTATTTATATGAATGATTAGAAGTTTATCAAAAATAAAACTCTAAAATAAGTTCTTTTTATAAAATCTATCCAATATTGCTTATATGGTATCTAACATGCATGTTTATGCATATTTTTTTCCTATGTGGTGCGACACTTAGCCAAAAGTTGGAACACCAAGTGCCCAGGCGATGGCCGAATGATGTGGATTAAATCACGTAATATTGCATGTTTTTTACCTATTTATTTTTTTAATATTGCATGTTTAATTTGGAATATGTAATTGAAAATCATGCCTAACAAGATAATTTGGACAACCGGTTTAGGTTTCTATTAATCTTGTTGCTAAATTCAAGTGATCACAATAATTAGTTTATGTGTGCATTAAGTACTTAACCGACTTAGATTAATTAGTTTTGAGCGAATTAAATCTTGTTTGTATGTCTTTTGAGTTGCAATTAATACATGTCACTATAAGAATCGAGTAGAGGACAATACGGCGGAATTGGGTTCATGACTCAATCCGTACCATCATCTTCGAATATCCAGTCATGACTTAGGACCACTATGGAGTTAGTATCTCATGGATTATGAATGGGGTGTAACATTCATGGATCGAATCTGATTAGCCAAAAATTCCAAACTAATTATTGTTTGGGATTTTCGGACCAAAAAAATAGTAAACCAAATTTATTTAGCTAGAAAAATCTGAAATTACATATGTAATATTTTTTGTTTTAATTAACATAATTAATTAGGAAATTCTTAATTATTTTAATAAAAATCAGATTTTCTTTCACAAGAAAACCTGAAAATCCTAAGTTAATTAATGTAGGAAATTCTTTTATAAAATCAATAAAAAATAATTAAGTAAGAAATAGGTTTTATTAATTATTGATATATTCAAAAATAAAATATATATTTCAGTTTTTATAAAATAAATAAGTGGATAATTATTTTATCCAAAATTATAATTAAGTTTGCAAATATTTTTAGTGCCAAAATTCTAATATCATTTTGGCTCCAAAATTCAATAAACAATTAATTTACCAAAATAACATTTTTAGAAAATAATAATTAATTAATTAATTAGAAAACACTTCTAAAAAATACGGGGTATTTCAAGGTATGACCAAGTTAATTTCGGGTCGGATGACTTTGGGTCAGGTTGATTTCGGTTTGGTTAATTTTAGTTCGGTTAATTTCGGTTCAGCTTGATTAGGGTAAGGTTAATTCATTAATGGATCAATTCCAATTCAAAGCCTTTTCAGGTTTGGCTGAATTTGAGTTAAATTGACCAATTTCAATATTAAAATAAAATCATTTTTAAAATAGTTTAATTATTAAGTTATTACCTTATCACATCATTCATGTGCATTTTTCATATAGCGAGTTAATCAAATCATAGTAATGATTGCCCTTGGACAAGGCAAATGCCGAATGAATTTCCATATATGGCCGTTTAATTGGCTTTGAATTAATCTGTGCCGAGTCATCTGTTGATGCTATCTCTTAGACGTACTCATGAAATTTCAGATATGATCTCAACCTGATAATTTCTAAGTACTTGTATGGCTTAATAGCTTAGATATGCCTTTGCCCTTGGACTTAAAATACCTAAGACAATTTTAGGCTACCTTATTTCTTATCGGTCCGACCAGGTTCATGGCCGGATGGATAGCAACCTGACCATTATGGTCGATTTGCTTTGTTGGGAGAGACTTTTAATAGACTTTTCTCCCGGCTTTTCACATTTCCCCCTATTCGAGGGCCGAATTGCTAGGCTGGGAAAGACCTTGTTGGGTTTTTCTCCCGGCCATTCGACCTCTCCCCTTTTAGGGGTCGAGCTTCTATGTTACTAGCAACCTTTGTTTCTGTTTTTAGGCGGCATTTGTGCTTAATATTCTAGGACTTTAGATACTATAAGCGGAATTACATGAATTGTATTCATAAGCATCTAAAACAAGATCTATGCATAACACACAAAGAACACATAATTATACCTTTGAAGCGTGATTCCACGAGTGATCAAGCAAGAACAATAAGGAGAACAAGAACCCCAAACGTGATTCCTCTACTTGGTCCACAGGCAAGGATTGAACCTCCACTAATGCTAGTTAGTTGTGATTGAACCCTTCAATCAACCTTCTATTGAGAGGAGAGGAGACAAACGAGCCATGAACCACCATCACCACCACCACCATGCGTCCACTTGGGGCCGGTGTCTGTACTGTACGGACAGAGGGGGAGGAGAGAGAGAGGCGTGTGAGAGAGAGGGGAGGGAGTTTTGTTACTTGCTTCACATTCTACTTCTTAGGTTAATTGTTACTTGTATGCTTAACCTAGGCAAGACCTCTATTTATATATCTCATGTATACTTAGAGTCCATGTGAAGCCCAAACTCCTAATCCAATCCAAACTATTCTAGACTTACTTCTTATGTGGCTTGTCATTACCTCATGAGGTCCATGAATGGGCTTCTTACTTTGTTCAATCCATAACCCTTGTGTGTGACCTCATAGGATCCATTCTATTGGGCTTTGGACTATTTGACTAGCCCAAAGATCAATAATCATATCTAGCAACAGACAATGACGACCTAAAGGAATGAACTAATTATCTCCATAATAATGATCCTTGATATATCTAATAATTGCATTTGACGAAGACATAAATCCTTCAATCTCCCACTTGTCTGAGACAAGTGTGCAATATTCAAATTCCTTAAGTCAATGTGTGTCCATTTGATAATATGATTGCATCTCATGTCAAGATCATATTAATCTACAAATTATTTCTTGAAAATTGAGTTAGAATTACAAAACAAATGATTACTATGTAATCTATTTGAGCACGGCCATGCATTTTCTAAATTCTCCCTCTTCAATGGGCAATGATAAATTCCTAATTAAATAGGTAGACTCAATCCAATCTTGTGGTAACCAAAGCTCCTACTCAACTTTTGAAGTAACCAGGAAACACCCTTTATAGTCCCCTTTTACGGAATGACGTTTGGGTGTACCACAGTAAATCAATCATCGAATGAAATCAGTGTTCCACTCATGTCAAAGGAATCCACTAATATATTCAGAAGCTCTATACTTGAGCTTCAAAGTAGGTTAATAGTTCGATCATGCATCATTCATGCATATCCATGTGATTGACCGAGCATCTCTATGCCCCTATAGCCCATGAAACTACACTATCCAATCAATCTTACATGCTAGTCCATTTATTGAAATCATTTATGTCCAATTAAATGATCTTGAACTAGGAACTTAAATAATATATGAATTTAGTTCACCTGTGGGGTTTCATTCACCAAATCACGCATTTGATGATCCCATCAATTCATAATTATTTTGGACATTTTATTTAATACTAAACCATGATTAAATAAGATTGAAACATTATTTCAATTGATAAACATAGGGAAACATGACTGATGATTTTGCAATTGTGACTCCCTAGCACATAATTAAAACCATCCACCATCATGTTAATTTCAAATGAGCCCTTTGTGTCTTTAGGCTATTGAAATAGTTTAATTGATAAACCATGATTAAATAAGATTGAAACATTATTTCAATTGATAAACATAGGGAAACATGACTGATGATTTTGCAATTGTGACTCCCTAGCACATAATTAAAACCATCCACCATCATGTTAATTTCAAATGAGCCCTTTGTGTCTTTAGGCTATTGAAATAGTTTAATTGATACAATTCATGAGACATTCTCATACACATGAATTTTGCAACTTCTATATTTTATAATAATCTTCATCTCCATACACTAAGAGTCTTCCTTTATCCTTCCGCAAGGTATCTAGGAACTGCTAAATTGTATTGGTTTTCGATTGAAACCAATCACCACATGTTCTTTAGAACATGTGAATCAAACATACGAGTATAGTCCATGACATGCATGATGCATCCTTTGCAAAAATGCACAAGGAGCATCACTCAAACCCTTAATTTCATCAACCTTTCTCAAAGCATTGAATCTTGTTAAGATGTGTGCCATGTTATATGGGATTGAAACTCCTTTCAATATAATGTTGAACCTCATAAGAATCTTATCAGTATAGGTTCCTTAACTAAGCTCAAACATCCTTCGAGACCTATCTTTAAAGATCTTGATTCCCAAATGTACTCATCTTCCTCTTCAAGGTTTTTCATACAAAATGCATTAACCATCACTTGACCCTTCAAGCATGGAACAATCGCTCTTTTTACTAGACAAAGAAGACTGTATAGCTCCCACTAAACATCTTGTATACACAAGAACTTTTCTTTATTTTATGAGAACATCAAACAATTTGATTAACTCACAATAAATTAAGAACATTAACTCCATGATGCTAACTTCAATCCATTAAAGGATCTTTTATGCATCCCTAGGATTATTGGGTTTTCAAAACCATTATGATTGTATCATATACAAATATTCTTTCATGAAGAAAGCGTTTTTGAAATCCCTCTACCAAATCTCATAATGTAGAAATCACTCAAATATCTTTAATAGATCTTGGCAACATGACTAATGTAAAGGTTTCATCATAGTCATACTATGATTGATTGAATCCTTTAATAAGTCTTTGCTTTTAGAAAACATTTTCCTTTCTTATCCGTTTTGCTTATAATGGGTCTCACCCAATTAGGCAAGTTAATCAAGTGTCATACACTTGCTTTAGACTTAGAATCTATTTCAGATTTCCATGGTTTTTAAACCACTTGGAGTTATAACTTGTCAAATCATCTTTATTACTTGCATAATTATTATGTTCCAAAATCAATATTTAAGAACTCTTAGTCAATGTAAATCATATTTCTTTGGCTAAGTTTTAGATATGCTAGTCATTATTGTGGGTCTTTATGCAACAATTGAAACTTATACAACAACTTGGTTAAATTTCAATGAGAAACGACAATAGAGGGTGTGCACTTGGAATGTACTACCTTTGACACATGGTTATTATTCCCATTACACTTAATGAGACCACGCATTGTCATTTATAAACATGAGGTGAATCATGCTCATATTGTTGCTTTTATTTAATTATTTCTCGAATTTCTTCAAGATTCTCGAACTAATTTTTCTTGAACTCTTTCAAGGCTCTTGAATTCTTTCGAGATTCATATACTCCCACTTGCCTTTTTAAGAGGCACATTAGCATGGGGTGAACCAATCATGTTTTGAACCATGTTTGTTTGTTTCTTTTATCGAACTCTTTCGAGATTTACACTACTCCCACTTGACCTTTTGGAAATGAGATCTTTTCTAGAAGGGCATCTACTTAAGCAACAAACATTTTGTGAAGTATGACTTGTGTAGTAGTACCCCGTGATTTGTATAGGAATCAAACGAGCATCAAACGATTTAATACAACTTTTATTCCTTGCTTCGTAGAAAGACTTTATAAGAACTTTTCTTATCCATATCACATATGAAGCGTTTGCTACATTTTAATTTGACGTATGTAGTTTTGTTTAGTATTGTAGCTCCTCTTAAAAGTATATCCCTTGAATAATGGTTGGAAGATAGGGTATTTTCATCTATTATCAAAAATATCTCATATAGATTGATAGCTCCTTTCATAAACACTTCACAAGGTTTCCTTTCGGAGTTTGTTGTAAAACGATTTCACCACTCTTGGATGTTTATCAAGGTCTTGGCTTAAATTCTCATTAGTACGATCATATCGCAATACTTTGAAGATCTTTCCAAGTAAATGTCTTGACTCAAACTTTCACCATTACAATCATATTGTAATGTATTTATTATCTTGTCAAGCTGATTCTGAACTTCATACTGGACCTTTTAATTTGAACTTTTCAAAAAACTTTCACTATTATGCTCTAACTAAGCACAAGTGATCGTATCACAAATGAAGTTCCATTGTCCGTCTCTAGCCTTTGAACCTTAGGTTTTCTTACATCGATATGTATTGGACCTTGAGTTCACGTCATCATTTCTCTAAAAGATGACTTTGTCAATTTTCAAACTTAAAATGATATTTACATATATCAATAGCTTCCTAATCTAATGATATTGAAAGTCCATCTCTTTGGATCTTCTGTATGCAATGTTCATTTTCATTTGAACCATTTAACATTTTAGAGACAGTTTATATATATAGAAATGGTTTATCTATATCTGCCATATAGAACTTTTAACGTATTTAGCTATTCAAAACACATTGTGACTCAATAAAGCATAGAATATCATTTACTCCATGTTTTTGAATCTTCAATGCTTAGTCATTGAAACATCGAATGGTGTATGTTTTGATAATGGCAAGAATAAATAACATTTATTTAATTCTGGCCCATTATAAGGTAAGGTGAAATGTAAGATCTACTTGTAAAAGTTGCAACTTTTGCTTAAAAACTTGTAGATTCTACTTGTAAAGTAGCAACATTTGCTTCTAAACTTTATTCTCCTTTAGCCAACATTCTTCAATGAGTGAACTAACCATGATATCACATGTCCAAGAATTAGTGATATGCTAAATAAATTTCTATAATATACTTCTTAATTGGAACATTTCCATTCTTTTACCTTTCGACTGTATGAGGTAGTTTCTAATCAATTGAAATTGGTTCATTTAATTGGAAACTTTTGTCGTTCATAACAACTTTAGAATATAAGTAGTTTTAGGACTTAGAGCTAGCAACTTGCTTGCATTTTTTAGCCTATAACTCCTTAATGCTATCCCCATATATTCGTAAACCTTTTCCTTTTGAGCCACTTAGAACATTTATTTTGGGTTCAAAATAATACTTTGCTTAATGGCTTTAAGCACTGTTCATAATTTTTCTAAGTCTATTCAATCATCATTCATAATAAAGTTTAATCAACTATTTAACTTCATATGAAATGGATGAAGAATAATGTCATTTGATCAACTTTTGATCATAGAGACTTCCAATCACTTTCTTATATTCAATCACATTGAAGATAAGAGATTTCATTGGATGTTCATACTTGTCCTTTTAGAGGGTTTATACCTCCCATCTCATTATATCCCTTGAAACACTTTTCAAAATGAAGATGGTGTTGGCGTTTTACTCAAACATTTGAATTGAAGAAAACCAACTTAGACATGTGACATAGGTTTCTGAAACTTGCCTTTTAGAACCACCTTAGCAAAATTGGAATAAAGGTTTACGGATTATCTTTTAACCTTTTGAGAACGTTTCTCAACTTTATTTTCAATCAAGGAGATTATATAATCATAAAACTAGAATATATATGTTACTTAATAAACGCAAAATTCAACTATGTTTATCTTTAAAGCACCTAAATTTAAGCTATAGGTAACTTTAACACTTTATTCAAAATAATTGTCCCATTTGAATTAAGTGATTCCAAGATCCTTTATTTGTGTAATATTTGACCGGACTGAGGCCCTACCGTCAAGCATTACATTTTCAAGGTAAGTAAACTCTTTACTAATTGTAACTCGTGCAACTCTTGGTTGAATAATTAACCATCTCATGTTTAATTATTACCCTTTGCTTCAAGGTTCTAAACGCTTTAGGTAACCTTGTTAAGCACAACCAATTAAATGTGTAGAACGTAATCTACCCCAAATTACCTAAGATAACAAGTGACACCCTGCTGAGGCAGACCCATCACTCACAATCGAAGGGTTGTTGGGTATCTAATTGGAAAGCAATCTCAATATTTCCGGGACCTAGATTTATTATATTGTGATTAATTTAGTGAACTCTAGCACATCATCATCAACATCAATAAAAGCTAGCATGCATAATCTACTGAATGTATAAACAAGACATAGTATGGCCCCTAATCCTAAGAAACTAATAAAGTAAATGCTCTCACTTGAATCTTCATGGATCACCATCCCTTATTCACCTTGGGCCTTCACTTTATGGACTTCTTGGATTAACTGCAACCTGTAACTCTACTCTAATCTATTTACTATTTAAATAAAATAGATAAAATTACAACATACTTAATCAGTACGCAGACCGTACTTAAATTACAAAAATACATCACGATGCACTGATCATATTTAGTAATATACTGGGTCATACTAGTCATTATATAGCAACATAATATCACTTATTATAAAACGACCACATAATAAATATCACGTAAACATGCTTGCCTAAACTACAACATCGAATGTTCAAAATTAAGAAAACACGGTACCAAAAATATCTCAGATTTTAATCTATAATTAGATAATATCACATATTATTCATGACCATCTTTATAATATCATATATTTTAAATTAGGCATGAGATAGAATCAAATCTTATATTAATCTTAAAAGATAAATCATATTTATCTTTAGAGATATCCTAACAAATTTAGGAGATTCTATCCTAATTACTAGCCAATCACATAATTTTAAATCAATTATATCCTAAAATAATTATGAGATAATCAAATTATTAAATCAATTATTATCCATATGGAATCTTTTGCTCAAAATATCCTAACAACCTTAGCAAAATTAACAACCTTAATTTTGAAAACTTATCAAATTGACAACTTTTAAATTTGACATTATCTTTTAAAATAAAAACTGATTTTAATTTGGAATTTTAAAATTTTTTTTTTTGAAAAAAATTTCGTGCACCAGCCACCGTGGTAAGGCTAGCCTAAGCCGACCACGGTGGCCGTACACTTGGCGGTGTACGATGTCGAAGCAGCGGTGCAGCAACAGCGGCAGTAATTAAACAGTGCTGCCGTTTTCTCTCGGACCCCTACACCCCCGCCCTTGCCCTCCCTCTTGGACCACCACTGGAGGCAGCCACTGTGGCTGCGCCACCCAGTCGTGCTTCCGCCTAAAATCAGTCTTTAACCCCTTTTTTTTATTTCAATTTTTGTTAACAACTTTTGTTAAATGAAATTAATGTGACCCATGATGAATTAAAACATAACTTTTATGCTTATTCATCTAATTAAAATTAAATTCACAATCTAATTTTAATTTCTACAGTTCTTCATGAAAAATAATCCCCAATTTTATAACTCTTAAATTAAATCATTGATCGTGCAAAATTCACAATTTATACATGAAATCAATTAGATTAAATTCATGAAGCATAAAACAATCGAAATTATTCAAACCATAGAACAAAACATCCAAATTTAGGGTTTAAGGTTTCAAAAATTTTGAACTAGGGTTTGGGGGGTCGAAATTTTCGAACCAAATAGGGCAAGAAACTGTCCAAATTTTAGGGAAAACATGAGCAAATTTAACATCTTTAATGATTCCATATGTTAAATCACCATTTAAAATAATAATTTACCCATAACTAAAGTATTCTCCCTCTTAATTGAATTAAAATTTGTCGACAACAAAGAATTATGATCAATATGTGTACATGAATTAGGCTAACTGATACCACTGTAGGACTTTAGATACTATAAGCGGAATTGCATGAATCGTATTCATAAGCATCTAAAACAAGATCTATGCATAACACACAAATAACACATAATTATACCTTTGAAGCGTGATTCCACGAGTCTTTAGATGGGATTTTTCCGCGGCTTTTTATTTAGCTTCTTTGGGTTTTGTTAAGAGTTTTAGTATGGTTTAGGATTAGTTTTTCCTAAGCTTATATTTAAGATAAGATTCTTATTAAATCCTTAGAAAAGGATGTAGCAGTATGTAGGAGCAATTAGGTAGTTTTAGTTTTCTTCCTTTTTAGTTTAGTTTAGTTTTCTTTTCATATCATATCAAGATTCATTAGTTTATTATAATATTATTATTCTTCTTAATTATTACTTTTGATTATGTTTTCTTTAATTGCTTTGAGTAGCTTAGTTTAGATTTTAATATGTGTGAGTAGTTTATTTTCTAGGGTTGTGGGGATCCATAAATAATATGAAGGGGTAATTTACTATTATTGATTGTTAATGCTTTGGTTGATTTCCTATTGATTGAATTAATGCTATGCAATTAGATTAGGCTAGGTTTAATTGTATGAGTTATGCAATACTGATTCGAGATTCGAGAGATGAGAATTGATGTTTAGGCTTAGTTTCAATAGGCAAGTTAATTTATAAATGGTTAATTCAAGATTCGAGAGATGCGATTTAATACCGGTAGATTAATTTTGTGATTGTAATACGTAGCGAAAGCCCTTTATGATCTGATTAATTAATGCATTGATAATTGATTGTTGTGTTTTACCCTGGAATATTATTTATTGGTGAACCTATACCCTAGGCCTTTTATTATCGATTTCCTCCCTTATTCAATTTGCCTTAGTTTATTTATTTTCCTTTAGTTTAATTCTCATAAAAACAAATTGGCTACTTGATAATTTAGATTATATTAATTAATTAGGAATAGAAAGACTTGTTTCCCTGTGGATTCGACCCTACTTCCCTATCTATTTTAGTTAGTGGTTTTAGGAATTACTTGTGATTATGTGATACGACTTCAGCCTGTCAGCACGTATTCAATTTTTTTTTTTCAAGATGATTGAATTTAATTGCAAGTATGAGTCAAATTATACGAGCAAAACCGGGTTTCTCATGGTCTCACCTTGATCAAGGGCTAAATTGGTCATTTTCATTACTTAAGCGAGGGTATGTTCGTCCATTTATTTTTAAGTACGGCGCATTACCTAGTAAAATGCGAACGTTGTTTAGCTTTTCACTTTAGTAATTCTAGGATATAGTTGTCATTTGACTAAAATTTCTCAACAATTGATACTTTAAGTGTCGGATAGAAAATTTAAACCTTTTAGAAATTATAATTGTTGATTATAACAAGTTTATTGAATCAATTTTCTACCAAATAGCCAAAATAGTGAATCACAAACTATTGAGTGCGACTACTGTTTGTGCTGCACTCCTTTTTATTTTCCCTTCTCTTTCTCTTTCCTTCCCTTCCCTTCTCTTTCTCTCCCCTCTGCTCTCCTTTTTTCCAATCAAAATCAAAAATTCACAATTGCATAAAATAATCACAATTAATCCAAAAAGGGGGTATTATTTCGAAGTTTGCTATTGAATCGAAATTGATGATTTGCTCTGTTTGAAAGCAGATGATAGATGCGGAGGTTTGGCGGAGGAGGAGGCATTCGCTGGTGGTGGGGGTGTTCGCTGGTGGTGGGGCGTTGTCGTTCGCTAGTGGTGGAGATGTTGTTGGGCTGCTGGTTTGCGTGGTTAGGCTGGGCTCCGGCGTGGCTGCGGTAGGATGAAGAGAGAGTGGTGGTGGTTGTGTTGGTGGTGGGTGGGGGCTGCGGCAGGAAGCAGAGAGAGTGTGGTGGTGTCGTGGTGATTGTGTTGGCGATGATAGGATTAGAAAAGAGAGAAAGAAATCTTGGCAGATTTTGGGCTCTTGGATGATATGATTTTGCCCATTATTTTGTGAAGAAGAATGAGGAGTAGAGAGAAAGTGGGAAGGAAGTAAAAAATATATTATACATGTTAATCATATTAGCTAATAAATAACGCATATTAGCCATTAAAATTAACATATCAGTCAATTGATGTATGATATTAGTTAACATTAGGGACATAACATACATTGTTAAAAACGTATCAGCCATCAAAAGGAATATATTAGCCAATAAAAGATATATATCAACCAACAAAAGGTACTTATCAGCCAATAGAATGAACATATCAACCAACAAATAAAGCATATCAGCCAACAAAATGATGAAATCAGCAAACAAAAGCAACATGTAAGCCAACAAAATAAACATATCAGCTAACAAAATGAAACATATAAGCCAACAATTAAAATATTCATATCAGCCAACAAAATAAAGATATATATAAGCCAACTAAAGAAACATATAAACCAACTGATGTCTGATAGCAGCCAACAAAAAGGAATATATCAAAAAAAAATTTTAAAAAAAAACATATCAGCCAACAAAAGGAATATATTAGCCAACACAAAAACCATATCAGCCAACACATGAAACTCAGCCAACAAATGAAACATATCATCCAACACTTGAAACTTAGCCAACAAGTGAAATGTATCAGCCAACCTCTCGCACGCAAATTTTCGTGTGGAAGTCCGCACCCAATACCTTGTCATAGTGAATTTATATAGCCAACCCTCTACGTTATTCAATTCATCAAAAGATTCAAAACCCTCCTTACAAAACCGAGCTTAAAATACTGGAGTAATATTTGAATTGTTGTGTTCTTAGTTTCCAGCTATTCATTGTCCCTCTATGTACTTGTTACTTTGTTAGGGCTATTCAATTTCGGATATCGAATCCAATCCAAAATTTTGGATATTAGAAAATTGCGGGCCGAAGGGATCACCTGATTTTCAGATCGGGTCACTGAAATTCTCAAAAAAAAAATTTGGGTTGGATCATCCAATTTTCGAACGCCAATACTTACAAACTTCATTTTTTTTTTGTTTTTTAATAAACACAACATCATGTTCGTCTTTAGCAACCAAACCTTACAAATTAGAATCAAAGATGAAGTCAATGGGCTTAGCCACTTTCTTAACTTTAATTTCTTCTATCACTCGGACTTTTCTTTGGGCTTTTCATTGGTCGTTCAACACTCAAAAGTCAAAACAAACCATCATCAAACACTCAATCTCAATCTGTTAGTCTATCAGTGTCAATCAATACCTCCCTTGTTCCTCATTTCTTCCATTTGCCTCTAAATCTCTAATTACACGAAATTACTACTCCCTAATTACAAGCTAATAAGTTTTTATTAACTAATTCTCTAATAAGGTACTGTCTTTCTTCTGTATAATTTCTTTTTTATTTGAATAATTGCAATTTTTGTTACTCCGTATTTTTCTTGCAAATGGGGGTATATTGTTAATTGTTCAATTTTATGAAATGTACTTAAAATTATTAAATTCATTATCAATAATTTAATTTCAGAATTGTGGAAGAAATTATCAATAATGGCGAGGCCGGGTAAAAGAAGAGGAGGAAGGCCCCGTAAATACCCTGTTCCACAATATCCTCCTGAGTTTTTCAAAATTTATCTACCAGAACACAATTCTAAGCAATTGGTAATTTTTCTATTTTCATTTATATTGGATACATTTTAATACTGTATTTATTTATCAGTGATTTTTTTTTACTCATTTGATTCATGCATGCTGCACAAATTATATACCAGTTCGTACAGATTAATGCTTGCATGATTAGGAAATGGCTAAGCTAGCTTAATTTAACCTACTGCGTAAATTACACATATATGACGTTATACTATTATCCTACATTTTAAATAGTTAAGCTTCAAATTAAACTTAATCAACTTCTTAAAGGACCTTTACTTCTGTGGATATAGTGTTAGTTATGAAGGACTCTGTCTTCACCTGTGGTGCCCAACTAAACACTAACTTCAAATGTACAGTATAAAGTATTGAAGACTATGTTTGTGTTACGAAGAATAGATAATGGGATCCACATATATGCCCCAGAAAATATTATGTCTTATGATTTGGCTAAAAGCATGGTGGAATCATCATTATGTAAGCGGGAAGGATCTTAAATTTTTTTGTGGCATTGCTTTGTGTCAATATTGAAAACTATGTAAACAGCCAATAGAAAGGCATGATTATTAGATGTAAGTTATGTAGTGTTGCTTCCCTCCTTACAGCTATGTACTTATGTTGTAGGCCGTGTAGGCGTTGTGGCTCCCCCCTTGATGCATATTAATCTATAAAAAGGAAAAGAATTAATTGTGAGAACTGATTTAGAACTTGAATTGGTTCATCTTACAGGTAATACCTCCTGGTTTTATAAGGAATTTCAGAGAGAAGACTCCATAATCTTGAAAAGCTTAAAAGGAGAAGTTTGGAATGTGGATCTGGAAAAGGAAGGAGGCCAGTTACTTATGAAAAAGGGTTGGGAAGACTTTGTGACAGGCACTTCAGTAGCGCGAGGAGTGTTTTTGGTCTTTACATACAAAGGGAATTCCGTGTTCGTTGTCAAAATATTCAGTATCAATGGATGTGTGAAGGAGGATGAACCTATGGGCACCAATGATCAGCCTCATGTGACATTGAAGCAGGAGCCAAACTTTGATGAAAATTATAGCCATCATACTGATGTCTGAGAATATATATTTAGAAAGAAGCACGAGCAGATGTCTCAAGGTTAGTTACTTTTTAAAGAAGCCTATCCTTTATTATTTTTTTGCCCATTCAACTCATCATGCTTATTATCTCGAAGAACATTCAGATACGCATGAAGTAATGACAAGAGGTATTTCAGAAGGATACATTGATTCAAAGAGGATACGATTTACAAGTGTTAATAAGGGAAAGATATATGAATTGGTAATTTTTTTTATATATGTTTGCATTATAGTTTATACTGCCTTTTTCTGTTCATTAAGCTTCCGTTTTTCGTCCAATATTTTACAGTATCAAATGTATACATTAATTATGACACATTTATGTAGGCATGCTCAGAGTAAAATGTTCCAAGAAGATGAAGGGTATTATGTGATAATCTCTGTTATGAACTGTATAATACAAAGTTAGAAAAATAAATAACTAAAGCTGAAATGATCAGGCAATTCTTTTTATGTCCTTTTGAACAATACATATTTACATGTGTTCACATGTATGGTGTCCCACATTCGAGAAATTATTGACATATAAGCTTGAGAAATTATTCCCTGCTCTTTTGCATGGACGTTTTTCCAAAGTGAGCCAATTTTGGCAAATATTAACCAAAATGGTTGTGTGGCAAAAGTATTTTCCAAACTAAGCTTCCAGGCTAAAACATTGTCTCAGTCAGCGTTTTATGCCTGGGTTTTTTTTTAAAAAAAAATCAACCTAAAAACGCTGTCTGGGACAGCGTCTTTGTTGTTGACTTTTTTTTTTAAATTTTTTTTTGTAATTGCCTTTTATTTATAAACATGTTTTTAAAAAAAAAAAAACAGTTATACCAAAGACGCTGTCCCAGACAGCGCTTTATGTACAAACTTCCTTGTACCTAAAACGCTGTCTCAGACAGCGTCTTATTTTCAACCTAAAACGCTGTCTGGGACAGCGTTTCTCTGCTGGTGTGCAAAACAGCAGCATAATCAGCCTTTTGCCACTGATCTGCCACTTACTTCTGCCCCCACCCTCCACCCCCTACCATGATTCTTGCCACCACAATCCACCAACAACCCCCACCATCGACCACCATCTGCCACCACTTTTGACCTCCAACAACACTTCAACCAGCTCCACCACCAACCCCAACCATTCTTCAACCGTCGATAACCACCCACCACAACCAACAACACTAAAACCACCATGAACAACCACATTAACCACCACGGGCCATCCTTTCTTCCCCATTTTCGACTATGGATTCCAAATGTCTGTTGTTTAATGTACATTAGCCCTGAAGGATCTATTTTGACTGACATAAATCCGATTTGGATAAATAAGCAAACAAAACTTCAAAACACAAACAGATTCATTCAACCAGCATGTCTTATATTGATAATGCAATCGTTATATACAACATTCCAGGAAAAAGGACAAAACAATGATACAATACGTTCACTACTCATCAATTTGGTGTAACCCTTCCCTAGCCTCACTGTCGTCCCTTCGTCTTGGACGACGCCGAGTGTAATGGTGAATGGATTCCGGTGCGCGGGGGGGGGGGGGGGAGTGAGCTGGCTGGACGATGCGTCCTCCTGGGTTCTAAAGGGTGCAGAACTGTGGAAGATGTACTCCTCTGCCTCTGTGTGCGACGTAGGATCACCTCCACTGCTACTCTGGCCGGGGTTGAACCGCGAATGGATGGAGTGACCATCATCACCGTCCCGCTGTTGGATGAGATGACCGTGACCATGTCTGCGTAAGGAAGTCGCGGACATATCTCGCATCCGCTGGACCTGGGCTCTGGTGGGTCCGTCTGTAAGGGCGAGGGACAGTGCATCATACATCGCCACCATATCCGCCGCCTGTAGTAATCATCGATCAGTCAAGTACATGATATTTAAAAAAGTTAAAAAATGAGGATGATAAGTATAGTAAAAAAAAACTCACATATCCGCTAATGAAGTCATGTGCCGGGTGGTAATGGGTGGACGGTGGTGTGTAGCTGGGGTTGATGAAACGGCGTGTGATAAGCCTGTACCACACCATGTAAGGATTGTCATGATCCATAACGCCCTGCATGGGATAACCCTGAACGACATGACCCAACCGGTGCTCCCATAACTGAAGATACTGCCAATGCTCCAGTGCCCAGTTTGTCTCCGTCTTTCCCCGACGGTCAATGTCGTGAAGGCGCACGACAATGTCACAGTTCTGGGGAATAGGTTGCTGCAGTCCGAACTGTCGCATGACGCGGTCAGGTAGGTGACTCTCCACAACCTCGAAACAGATCAGGGGGACCCGGGCACGCCACTCTCCCTAATGCTCCAGTAGATGTGCAAGCATGACATCTACCAACTCCGGTACATACGGATCCCATGTGATCTGCAATAACACATCCTAAATAAGTTAGTCCACAATCAGTATACACAGTACCTAAATGATTACAAATGTCTTCAGAGTTTGTACCTGATCCTCAGTGAGTTGATCAAGGGCGTCTCGGTAGTATGGGAGACCCGTCGCCGCATGTGCCTGTGTGAGTCTGGGGACCATCCACCTGGGGCAACAAATTTGGTAAGTATGTTTACAAAATGAAATCGTATATGGGAAAAAAATGACAATTGTTACAAACCTGCAACCGTAAGCCTCATCAGCTGCAGGGCGAGGCGGAGCGATGTACGGCTCATACTGGTCATCCTGGTCCTGCTGCCCCGGACGATGTACAGCAGGCCTACCTGGTCTTCCTACGTGGATGTGCTCCCAAGCCCATAGCTTCAATAGAAAAACACATAACTATGTTAAATATGACATTACTCATTGCATAATTCGCTTGTGATAATATACGTAGTATACCTGAAGCACAAACAGAGGTCCTCCAATTGTTCAAAACCTAATAATTATCAACCATTGTCAACAATTTTCAACAAAACCAACAACAACAATTCAACATTATCCAAACTATTATCAACACTAACAATATCAACACTAACAATTCAACAATTACCAACACTAATAATTCAACAATACCAACACTAACAATTCATCATTTTTAACACTAACAACTCAACCTCATCAACATTTTAACCCAATTCCAAAAAAATTAGAAATCACCAACATAAACCCTAGAATTTAAAACACAAAGAAAGTTGAATGAATACCTATTTCAGGGTGAGGGGAGTGTATAGTGGGCTACACGGAGGGCGACGGTGGAGGTGACGGCGGGCGACGGTGGAGGTGGCGGCGCCGGCGGCGGTCTACACGGAGGAGCACAAGTATGAGAGAGAGGGGGATTAAGTTAGAGTTTGGGAAAGAAGGGGTTTGAGAATGAAGGAGGAGGAAATGAAATGAAATACGCTGTTGGAGGGAAAAAAAAAAACGACAGAAACGCTGTCTCAGACAGCGTTTCATTAATAACCTTAAACGCTGTCTGAGACAGCGTTTATAGTTAAGCGTTAAACGATGTCTGGGACAGCGTCTTTGGTATAACTGTATTTTTTTAAAAAACATTTTTATAAATAAAAGGCAATTACAAATTTTTTTAAAAAAAAAGGTCAACAACAAAGACGCTGTCCCAGACAGCGTTTTTTGGTTGGTTTTTTTTTTAAAAAAAACCCAGGCATAAAACGCTGACCGAGACAGCGTTTTAGCCTGGAAGCTTAGTTTGGTAAATACTTTTGCCACGCAACCATTTTGGTTAATATTTTCCAAAATTGGCTCACTTTGGAAAAACGTCCCTTTTGCATGTCTTTTATAAGTAACACCTCTTGTTACTCATGAGGGGTGAGTCTTGTTTTAGTTTTTAGCTGGTTTTATTGATGTTTCGTTGAATAGTAAAAAGAGTTCTATTCGCTTTGTCTCGGGAAACTCCATGTTTTAAATGTTCATTACCTCAAAATTGGTGTCATATCAATCATTAATACCCCCGAGACACACCCTATACAATCTACCCCACAATACAACCCAACGATTAGTGAAAAGGTTCATCATAGTTATGAATTGGGCAAGGTTCTTTCTATCATGTCCCTTTGTGTTTACCTGTATCAAATATTCTTGAATGCTAATAAAAAGTGTCAAATTTGATGAAATCTAAGAAATACTTTAAAGGGGAATCTAAGCAAAACTCTCTAGAATCTCGGTTCTTCCATAAATGAGGCAATAATTCTGTTTATACTCATCCAAAACAAAGGGGGCGGAAAGGACAAAAATTCAGCCCTAAAACAGATTGGCACGGACGTGCCAAACATCGCACGTCCTGGAAGTGGGGCCTGGCACGGGCGTGCAACCTAGGTAGAAACTTCAACGCATCCAACAGCAATCTTGCACGGACGTGCCACCATCCTGCCAACCGTGCAACCTTCACAGAACACTTTGCCAACTTTCAAACTTCCTTGCACGGTTGTGCCAAGTATTGCACGACCGTGCAGAGCTCCCAGGAGGTCTTCAAATGAACTTTAAGCTTTACCAAGGATACCTCGTGCCCTCAACCTCGTAGCCAACCATCGGGAAGTCTCATAGTGCCCAAAATATACCTGAAAATGCATCAAAACACTAACAAACACGTGAAGCATGAGATGTAAGAGGAACGTGTGGGATTAGAGCAATAAGTGGGCAAAATCGCTAGATTTGGATAATAAATAGGCATAAAATCACTCTAAAACCGCGTAATAAAGCAAGCTATCAAATCCCCCCAAGCTGGACTTTTGCTAGTCCTCGAGCAAAAACCATGAATGAAGAGAAGAAGCAAACACTACAAAGACTAACATAATACGGCAAGGCTTTGAAAATCACATCAAGTCTCAAAGTGGGAAAATGCTCGATTCGGACTCACAAGAATAGATAAATGCCAAAGAATACTAGCCTTTCTCAAATAAACGATGGAAACACGATCTAAGATGCCCATGGTTGAAAGAAACAAATCTAAGCCAAGCATAGAGAGCTAGTGACTCATTCTCCACCCTAGTCCCATTTAAAACGGTCCGCGTTCTCCCCACTAGTATCAAATCATCCCTCTAGTTGGCTCCTCATGGTTCCACGAAGGAACCGGAAAAAGATTCAAAATTTGAGGAAATAATAAGGTTATCTCGACATCTCAACTATGCATGCTCTCTCCATAGGATTGAAATCCATCTCCCTCCACCGGTCTTTTGACCACCCACCTCTAAAATCTAAGGGTCTTTACAAGGGTTGTAATGTCTTGGCAATGGGTAAAAGTAGGGAAATTCATTTGAAAATTTGGAGGTAAATCCTAAGTGAAGCGAAAGAGCGACCAACTCTCAAAAACAAGATTTAGGAAAGCGAACCAAATCTCAAATGAACAACCATCAAACTTGATTTTGTTACATTACCACCCTTATTCAACAATTCTCAAAACATATTTTTTTTTCTTTTCTTTTTTTCTTTTTTTTTTTAAGGCTTATCTGATGTCCTTGCCTTTTTTTTACTATGGACGACTTTTTCAATGAAAGACAAATTGATATTCACATTGCATTCTTTTTCTTTTTCAAGTCTTTCTTGCATATTCACATTCACGCTCAACCTTCAACTTTTTGCTTAAACCAATTATCAAAACATATCTTGTTCATATTCAATATGCTCAAAACATTAACCTCACAAGCCAATTGCTTCACTAACTAAAGGGTCGGTAAAACATTGGTCATTAAGTTTGTAATGTGGTTGAAACAAGAAAGGGAAATATAAGGCTCAAATTGGTTAGCAAGTAGGTTGATGCAAATTAGAAAATCAATTTGTAACTAAATAAAAAGAAGTAAAAATGAAAATGAGAAAAATGCCCTTTTCCTCCTCTAAAGGTGTTAGGTCGCGATCTCGGGAGCTAGAAATCAACACAAAGATTAAGACATGCATAGTCAAGGATCCTAAAAGTGCCGCACAATAAAGTGATGAAGGCTAAAAGAATAAGGACCTCACAAGGGATAGAAAGTAAGCAAATACCAACCAAAGGGTTCAAATCCACTATAGGGAGCAACTCCATCTTACCACAATCCACGAACTAAGGGTTCAAATGATCTCAAAAGTTCTAACCTTGCTACCTTAGCTAAGATTCGTCTAAATCAACCAAAGGGACTCTTAAACCGTGTAATCCATCATTGAATTAAGAAATAACAAGCATTCTAAGGCGCATCATCATAAGAATCGAGTCCAAATGTATGAACAAAAATCCAAAACCAAACATATCATCTTGCCATATCATGCTTGACACAAGGAAAATCAAAATAAAAGAAAAAGGAAGAAATAAAAAAGGTTCACAAAAAGGCATAAAGATTCAATCAAATCCCAATCGTCAAACAATGATCGTTCGATATCAACATCAACGATCCCAGGTCCCTTAATTAGAACCAAAAACAAACAACCTCGAACCATTCAACTTCATCCTATACTAACCTAGACTAAGCACACCAAAAGAAAGAAAAATAAGGGAAAGATCTCACCAACTGTCTCTTGAAGGTAAAATAAAGCAACCATCCTATTTGTCAAGGCTTCGTGTGTTGCTTGAATATTTTATGTTTTTTTTTAGAAAAGCAAAACCAAAGCAAAAACCATTAGTGAAAAACAACCGCAAAGCATGTAAACCACCCCCCAAGCTAGTATAAACATTGTCCTTAATGTTAGACATCAAGGACAAACAAAGAAAAATGGGAGGGAATAGAGGGGTACCACTGACTAGGGCCGCCTTGGGAGCTAGAACCTCCCGGAAATAGATGGCGGTAAGCGGACAAAAGTCCGCAAGCTCGTCACGAAGACTATCGAACTAGACCTCATGGTGGTGAAGGCTAGCGTCATGTCCTCATTGGACTTCCGGACGCCCTCAAAATTGGTGCGGAGGCCTTGGAACTTTTGTTGTAGTTCATTGAATCGCTGCTCATAGTTAAAAGAGATGTCGGCCTCCGGCATTTGAAAGTTGAACCCCTCTTCATGTTGATACTCTTTGTTGTTGGTGGTGTTGTTGTTGCTGGTCTTGGGGCTGCTCCTCCCCTTGATCTTGATCATCATCATCTCCTTCATAAACAATCTCACCCTCGGGAAGCCAAGCGAAATCAGGTATAAAAATCCAATTATTAAGCTCATAGATGACAGTGTTCTCAGGATTGGGAAGATAGGCATAAGACTTTTCCATGACGAGCCATAAATAACAGTTTTCCCAATCGGTCTCCTTCAACCAATGCATGGCTTTTAGAGATTGGATATCTAGCCTTGTTGGCCCCGGAAGGATCTCCTCACCTGTAAAATCAAGATCAAAGAAAACAGCAATAATAGAAATCATACCTCCAATGGTAATCACCCCACCCCCCTGTGGCAACATCCTCTAGGTGGTCAACCAACCAGGCCCCTAAGTCAAGTCTCCCATCCCCCTCACTTAGATGCCAAAGAAAAAGTAGCTCCCAGCTAGAAACTACTCCCGAGCTATCCCCCCTAGCAAATATAGTGTTGGCTATTAGCCTTTGTGCAAGTCGGAATGCGGGGTGGACAATGGATGTGGCTTTGTCCGACCTAGCGTTCCTAACGGGAAGACCGGTTATCTTTTGCCAAAAGTCACCGGCGAAGTAGTGCTTAGAGGCCTTTCCTTTGGTCCAAATTTTCCATCAGTAGGCCACATAAAGGCTCGGTTGACTTGGTCTATGGTCATCTTGTGGGATTAGTTCATAAGTTGAAAGGTCATATACCTAGGGTTGTTGTTTGTGTCACGGTGGAGATAGAGAGAGGAAAGGAATTCAAGGGTTAATCGCTTATAGGTATGAGCATGCAATTCTAGCCAACTAGAGACTCCCGTATGGAGAAAGAGTTGCCTAACATCGTTTTCAACACCTAAAGCAATGGCAACCTCATGATTATAATAAACTTTGTGGGCCTAATCTTCCTCTTGCTAATCCAGCCATGAAATCCGAGTTATTGAAACTATCCCTAAGGTCTCCACCGGTGGTGGAGCAACAGATGGGGTAGGTTGGGTTCTAGGTCGCTTTGAGGCATTCTTTCTTCTTAACATTGTTAGAAATCAAGCAATAAGACTCAAACACACCAAGAATCAACAAGGACAAACACTAAAAATACCAAAATCTCAAAACCAAAATCACAAAATCTTAGTCCAAAACAACTATTATCAACAATGTACCAACCAATTCAACAATCTATAACAGGGTTAGCAAATAGAAGAAATTCAAAATAAGAAAAAAAACACTAAGGGTTGGAGTAAATATATCGACAATGTTATCGGTGAAAACTCGCAAATGAACTCCTCTAGTGCTCCTTTATGCTTGCTAGACTCCCTTGCTAAACCAATTCTTCAAAAGATTGAAACTTAAAAAACCCCCAAATTCAAAATTTGAAGTTAGGATTTTGAAAATTTTGCTTGAATTTTTGGATTTTTGGAAGAAAGAGGAAGTAATTTGTTGAAAGTTGAGGAAGATGATGATAGAATATGATTTTAGTGCGGGATTTATGGGTTTTGAGGTGTTTGGAGGGGAGTTTGGAGGTGGAATTCGAAAAGAGGGAAGAGGAGTTCGAATGGGAGGAAATTGGCATTATAATTGTTCACAATGTCCATAGAGCTTAGTACATTCTGTTAGAATTTTGTGATCTTGGTGCTTGAATATTGACCTTTTCTTGTGCTACTTAATCGGTATGATCCTAACCGCTTGAAGTAGACAAGAAGCTTCCTTAGGTGTGAAAATACTTTGTGATGTAATTTTAAAACTGAGAAAGCAAGACATGGTTACTAGAAGTAAATGACTGTGTTTCTTCTATGTTTTTTGGTTGTGTTGTAGCTTCCTCTCCTTGATTAAGCGAAAAAAGAGGAACTATTACATGCATGTGCAAAGTTGTTGAGAATATAAGTATATAAGCTACTTACTGCTGCTAAAAACTGGACTTGCAGAACACTTGAGTCAAAGCTTGTGCTCAGACAAATCTTGTTTGAATCTTATAAGATTTTAGTGTGAAGACTCTTTCTCATATCTTGGAGGTGATACCTTGCGATTTTATAAAGAATTTTAGTGGGAAGATTGACAAGAATGTTAACTTGAGAAACCTACGAGGAAAAACTTGGAAAATGGAGTTGGAACAGGCTGGATACCTACGTATATATCTTGGTATCGTAGGTATTCTGATTCTAAAATTTGTCTTACCTGAACCATAGCAAGGCTATTAGGAAGGCAAAGCTTTGTATATGGGCCATGGGAAAGGGTTTACTGGGGATTAGCTACCGGATGTTTGAGAAACATGCCGGAGAGGAAGGGCGCAAATGAGATAATCAAGAAAGCCCTTCTTGAGCAGTCTGGTATATTAGTTCTTAATGAAGGCCACACACCTAGAAATGACGATAGCTACGTTTGGAAGGTCTTCTCTGAAGTGAAAACAAAGAAAAGAATCATACTTTTCGGGACCCCTTTTCAGAACAACTTTGCGGAGCTAAACAACACACTTTCTCATATAAGAGAAGTGTTTGGGGATCCTTTTTTGCGCGGGAATCATTTGCAGAGTGGAAGGAAAAATAAGGCAAACAAAAGGGGGTTTTATACTGATACTAGCAAGGTGAATGAAGATAGAAGAATTGAAGACTTAAGGAACCGTCTAAAGCCCTTTGTACATGTTCACAAAGGGGAGATCTTGAAAAAGATAATTCGCGGGCTGTTTCATTCAGTGCTTCTACTAAAGCCCTCTGAGTTGCAGAAGACTTATATCTGGAAATTGGATGTGTTCAAGAGCGGCTTATTGTTAGAATACTTGGTTTCTATTGTCTCCGTACACCCTTCTCTTTTGTACAAATGTGAGCAAGTTTCTGCTTTCATTGACAAGGAAATGTTGGAAAAGCACGAAGCAGACTTGGATGTTGGGGTAAAGATCAAATTTCTTTTTGAGCTCATCAAGCTCAGCAAAGGGGAGAAAGTTTTGTGTTTAGCCAATATCTGAACCCTTTAACCTTAATTAGAGATCTGCTGAAACTGCACTTCAATTGGACCGAGGGAAATGAATTTTTGTTTATGGAAGGGAAACAACGCCCAAAGATAAGGCAATCGTTGATTGCGCAATTCAATGATCCCGGAAGTGCAGCAACGGTTCTTCTAGCCTCTACCAAAGCATGTTGTGAAGGGATTCACCTTGTTGGTGCCTCAAGGGTGGTCTTGCTCGACGTTATTTGGAACTCTTCTATTGAAAGGCAAGCCATAAGCAGGGCTTACAGGCTAGGTCAGAAGAAGGATGTCTATGTTTATCACCTCATCACCTCACACTGGAACGAGACAAGTATGAGAGGCAAGTGGCAAAAGAACGTGTGTCTGAGAAAGTTTTTATTTCTTCTGAGGCTGAAGGAGTGCATAATACATGTACATTGTCGATGATTTCAGAGGATCAGATCCTAGAAGATCGGATCCTAGAAGAGATGGTCGAACACGAGAAACTGAAGTGCATGTTTGAGAAGATCATCTACCAGCACTTCTAGGATCCGATCTTCTAGGATCCGATCCTCTGAAATCATCGACAATGTACCTGTATTATGCACTCCTTCAACCTCAGAAGAAATAAAAACTTTCTCAGACACACGTTCTTTTGACACTTGCCTCTCACACTTGTCTCGTTGCAGTGTGAAGTGATGAGGTGATAAACATAGACATCCTTCTTCTGACCTAACCTGTAAGCCCTGCTTATGGCTTGCCTTTCAACAGAAGGGTTCCAAACAACGTCGAGCAAGACCACCCTTGAGGCACCAACAAGGTGAATCCCTTCACAACATGCTTTGGTAGAGGCTAGAAGAACCGTTGCTGCACTTCCGGGATCATTGAATTGCGCAATCAACGATTGCCTTATCTTTGGGTGTTGCTTCCCTTCCATAAACAAAAATTCATTTTCCTCGGTCCAATTGAAGTGCAGTTTCAGCAGATCTCTAATTAAGGTTAAAGGGTTCAGATATTGGCTAAACACCAGAACTTTCTCCCCTTTGCTGAGCTTGATGAGCTTAAAGAGAAACTTGATCTTTACCCCAACATCCAAGTCTGCTTCGTGCTTTTCCAACATTTCCTTGTCAACAAAAGCAGGAACTTGCTCACATTTATACAAAAGAGAAGGGTGTACCAAGACAATAGAAACCAAGTATTCTAACAATAAGCCGCTCTTGAACACATCCAATTTCCGGATATAAGTCTTCTGCAACTCAGAGGGCTTTAGTAGAAGCACAGAATGAAACAGCCCGCGAAGAATCTTTCTCAAGATCTCCCCTTTGTGAACATGTACAAAGGGCTTCAGACGGTTCCTTAAGTCCTTAATTCTTCTATCTTCATTCACCTTGCTAGTATTAGTATAAATCCCCTTTTGTTTGCCTTATTTTTCCTTCCACTTTGCAAATGATTCCCGCGCAAAAAAGGATCCCCAAACTCTTCTCTTATAAGAGAAAGTGTGTTGTTTAACTCCGCAAAGTTGTTCTGAAAAGGGGTCCCGAAAAGTATGATTATTTTCTTTGTTTTCACTTCAGAGAAGACCTTCCAAATGTGGCTATCCTCATCTCTAGGTGTGTGGCCTTCATCAAGAACTAATATACCAGACTGCTCAAGAAGGGCTTTCTTGATTATCTCATCTACGCCCTTCCTCTCCGGCATGTTTCTCAAACATCCGGTAGCTAATCCCTAGTAAACCCTTTCCCATGGCCCATATACAGAGCTTTGCCTTCCTAATAGCC
Source organism: Chenopodium quinoa (assembly GCF_001683475.1). Lineage (NCBI taxonomy): Eukaryota > Viridiplantae > Streptophyta > Magnoliopsida > Caryophyllales > Amaranthaceae > Chenopodium > Chenopodium quinoa. Next base: position 1,933,135 of record NW_018742287.1, on the reverse strand, counting down.
TTGCTATGGTTCAGGTAAGACAAATTTTAGGTTCAGGATACCTACAATACCAAGATATATACGTAGGTATCCAGCCTGTTCCAACTCCATTTTCCAAGTTTTTCCTCGTAGGTTTCTTAAGTTAACATTCTTGTCGATCTTCCCACTAAAATTCTTTATAAAATCGCGAGGTATCACCTCCAAGATATGAGAAAGAGTCTTCACACTAAAATCTTATAGGATTCAAACAAGATTTTTCTGAGCACAAGCTTTGATTCAAGTGTTTTGCAAGTCCAGTTTTTAGCAGCAGTAAGTAGCTTATATACTTATATTCTCAACAACTTTGCACATGCATGTCATAGTTCTTCTTTTTTCGCTTAATCAAGGAGAGGAAGCTACAACACAACCAAAAAACATAGAAGAAACACAGTCATTTACTTCTAGTAATCATGTCTTGCTTTCTCAGTTTTAAAATTACATCACAAAGTATTTTTACTCCTAAGGAAGCTTTTGTCTACTTCAAGCGGTTAGGATCAGACCGATTATTAAGTAGCACAAGAAATGGTCAATATTCAAGCACCAAGATCACAAAATTCTAACAGAACGTACTAAGCTCTATGGACATTGTGAACAATTATAATGCCAATTTTTTTCTACTCAACTTCTAACAACAAATAACACCTAGATAATGAAAAAAAGTCGATTCCTTAAAGTCTTGGTGATATAATATTTTCTTGTAAGCTGCCAAATTTCATACATAAATCCGGCCTAGATATAACAGATAGCTACACCGAAGGCAAAATTTTAGATGTCATATGTACTTTTTAGAATGTAAGTGACAAAATTTGCCTTACACAACATAAAATTTGTCTTACGTGAACCTAATTTTAGATCCATAACACAACATAATGAATATGGACAAATTTATTCTCAATTTAATCTACTCATACATGAATTCAAACCACTTATGGATGTAAAACAGCCTATACTAGAACTATTGCAAAATGTAAAAATTGAAGTAATAAAAAGAAAATTTTTTACCAATTTCTTTGAGTTGTATTCTGGCAGATAAATCTCGAAGAATCCCGGTAAATCCAGCAAATCATTTATCTTAAAGGGCCTTCCTCTTTTTCACTTCAACATTGTTTCATCCACAACTCTCGGCTCAGAACGAGGTTGCGAATCATTCACCATTGCTTCATCAGAGTAAGAAGACGTTCCTTGTTCTCGTTTCACCATTGTTTCTAGTCAATTTTGGAGTAGGATCAAGACAATCTTTAAGGAACGGGGAGTAACACTTTTAAATTTTAATCGAAACCCAAAATTCCTACTCAAACTGTATAATTAGAAATAACTTAACAACTCTAATATCACACATTATGATCAAATAAAAAAATCCCCGTCAAATAATAACACATTGCACAATTAATTAAACTTATAACTTTAAAACAGGGCATTAAACTGATTTAGTTAAATTTAACGGTTCTCAATTTTGGCAAAGAATTAAAATGCCCATTATAATATCAATTTCTAACTAAAAAATAGAAAATGCCATATTAAACAACTTCCCATGATCCCTAAAAAAAAAAAAAAAAAACTTCCCATGAATTTCAAGCAACACCTACACTAATATGATAGATTAAATAAGAAAAACAACTAATCTAAGCACAAAATCAACCCAACAACAAGTCATGGAGAATAAGAAATTGAAAACTTTAACGAGTTACCTGAATCATAAAATTGTAAGGTGCGGTCGGAAACTCGGACAGACTGAGGGTGCTGGAAACTGCAGACGTCCGAACTCCGGTGCGCAGTGGGAACGAAAGAGGGGTTGAGCAGCACTTTAAATGTCCAAGAGAGAGAAACAGAGGAAGAGAGAAATGAAAGGTAATGCAAGAAATGAAATTTATTGTAAAATTAAAGGGTATGCAAGAAATGCAGCTGAAAACAGCACACAAAAAAGTCTGAGGAAAGGAAATGGAAGAAAGAGCGCCAAAAGCTAGAAGTAGTTAATTATAGTAACAATATGACATAATCTTTGGTATATTAATTACAGTTTTTTTGTCGTTAGCCTGAGCAAAGTACATCAAATCGTACGGAGTATCAAATTATATTAAATGGACTGTTAAGATGAATAATTCTGTACATGCTTTTTTCTCACTAAGATAGGTCACATCAAATGTTTTAACCAATCTTGTTAATTCGTTACTCCTATTGTTCTAACATACTATTTCTTGTTTCAAGTCATACTTGTATTTTTACTATCATCAGGCATTGACAGAAAGTTATAAAGTTGGTAGTATTGGTTGCAATTAAAAAATAACGAAGTGAGTATTGTTTTGAGCGGATGAGGGTTAAAAAATTGGTAATATGAGTATTCGTTACAATAAAAAAATTACTCGTTAAAAAAAAACGAAGGGAGTATTTTTGATTTGATTGGAGAAATAATTCTTTGAAATAAATAAAAGTGTGAATATCATTCAACCAAAAACGCATAAATTTGTTGCAAAATCAATTACTCTGTAGTAGTTTATACTTTATACTTCTTCGGTCTTTTTTTTTTTTTTTTTTTTTTAATTTTCGATACCATTCTCTTTGCAAAATTTTCAGGCAGCATCTTCAGCCAAGGTCTTGGAAATCCTATACCAAATCAGTACGGACTGTACCAGCAAGGAGATCACATAAATCAATTACAGAGTATATATAATAGAAAACAAAGGACTAAAGACCATCACATAAAGGCCTCCAAAAGCTAATGTAGTTGCAAAAGGGAGGAAGTAACACATTAAAAACACTCTAGAAAAGATATAAACTGCCTCAGGGCAGTTAATCATCTCATGAGCAAATCCCAGAAATCTTTTAGGGAGCAGATATAGTAAGCAAGAGCACTCTAAACGCATAAAAATACTAGTTTAGCTTCTATATCCTACTCCTTCAATAATGTACCACATAATTTTCCTGGAATAAGTGTTATGTTTTACGACAGATAATAGACGTACCATAATTGATTCCTTGCACAACTCTGTGATGACTCCACCTTGTTGTTTCGTTTATTTTCTTACTTAGTCTTATATTGGATGATGGAAGTCAAAATGAATAGTCAATTTTATTTAATATACTAATATGCTTAGTTTATTTATCTTAGTTTATTTTATGGTTCTGTCAATTTATATTCGAATATATCATGCTAAGTATGCTAACCTATTCGTATATTCTGCTAAGCATGTTTATATTTTTATTATTCCTTAAGTAACTGATTTTATCTTTATGTTGTAAAGATAATTTTCTGTCAAATGTATTTATCTATCCTATTATTTATCTTATTTGGCTGACATGATAAGTTTTCTGTTTAAGATAAATATTGCTGTTACTTGTGCTTGTTGACCTGGTTTTTAGGAAGCTAAGTATGCTGTAACAGATTTCTAGCTGGAAGATAAACGTTGAATTTAAAAGCAGCTTTGAAGTTTAAATTTGAAAGCTTCGAAATTTCTGGAGTTTGTTGAAGACCCAGAGACTGCTGGCAACGTTTTAAAGTCAGCTTCAAAGCCTTATAAATAGCATGAAGATCAGCCGGTTTTATTATCCAAGTTTTTCAAGAAGTCTTGTGCTATTCTAAGAGCTTTAATTCTCTCATTGTTTACTACTTTTTATTACTTAAAAGTGAGGGAAAAATACGAGTATTCACTTGTGCTAAACTTTGTAATACTTGAGTGATACACTTTGTAGTAAAATTATAATACTCGAAGTTGTTTGAGTGTGTTAGCTTTTATTTCTAGGATTTGAGTGTCTAAGGTGTAGTGGGAAGTACTACGGAAAGAAGATAGTGAGATCTTCTAGGTTGCTTTAGAACTCTAAGGGAAGAAATAAAAGTTGGTTAAAATCCTACGGGTTGGACAACCCTAGGCGGAGACGTAGGCCTTTGTGCTGAACTTCGTAACAATTCCTTGTGTTTTTATTTTTGCTTATTCTTGTTTTCGTTCTTTGTTTTAAACTGTTTTAGCAAAATCCAAAACAAACGTTTATAACCTTCTGCTTACTAACTGGTTTACTTTAAATTGTTTTCAAAGCCTTGATTTATAGAACAGAGATCAGTTTATTCCGCCCTGCAACTGATCTCAAGGCCTTGACATTTTCAGTTTTGCAAAAAACGCCCATACTCTATTCAACCCCCCTTCTAGAGTATTAATATGTTTATTCCATTACCATTGTGATCCTTTCACTCTGGATCAGAAAACCAACTTTCGTAGACAACAACCTTTGGAGCTCGAGGCTTTCCAGTGAACAAAACTGCAGCCATTGAAGATGTCAAACTCACTCTTTTAACGGAAGAAAACTTTTTACAAGAGGTAAGAACGTTGATTGTTCCCTTGATTGCTAGCCAAATCAGCCTGCCAATGACAAAGTACTTAGAAAAATTGAGGAATAGTCGAATAGATAGCTTAAAATATTGAAAGTCACAACCACCATAACTCACACCTTCATATTCTATGAAATTGAAATAAAGAAGTACAAGAATAATGGAAGGATCAATCTTCCCCCAAAACATAAAATCGGATACAGGAATTAGATAGACAACCTTAGACATGATTATCAAGTTTTAATTTACACGTGAATGAAATATTAAAATATATAGTCAATACCGAAGGGTGGTGTAGTAAAATTGTGCAGACCACAATCCTTTGAAAAACCAAAGCAAGGACAATTACTTTAGCTATGATATTCCATAATTACTCCATAAGTGAATAAATTTGTAATATCATAAACTCTTAGGTATCAAACTTAGAATTCATAATATCTGTCACTCTTTGGTAACATTTGTGGCAGTTCAAATGTATGCAACCTCATCCTTAGTGCCATTTTCATGTAATGACGCCGATGATACACGTATAAACGCTACTAGTCCACTTGGAAAAAAAATAAGTTGCTACAATAATCACTGTACAAATTGATAACAAACCATGATAGATTGACAAGAAATGGGGTATGCACTTCCCGGACAAAAAAAAGAACTTACTATCATTACACAAGACAAATGTTGAGATTCTAAAGTCACCTCCATATGACCATCTATGAGAACCTTTCGTTAATCCATCCTCCCGGTCTCAAGTTCGAGTCTCATCCCCCACGTACACGAAATTACCTAAGTATTTTCTGAGTTGCTCATTGTTTTAAGTCTTCTAAGAGTCCTAACATTCCATCATTAACGTTAAAACTTCCTCCAATTTTTTTTTTATGATCGCAACATATCCTTTTGGCACGCATACTAATTATTAAATTAGATTAAGTAAACAGACAATAAGAAAATTCTGAAGAAACAAAAAAGAACAAAAGGAACAGGAGAAGCAGTATGAAAAACACCATGACAACCAGAGATAGCAGAATCAAAAGAACCCACTTCAATTAAATTTGCTTTAATAGGTGAAGTCTTTCTTTTGCACCTTCTAACCCCAACAAATGTTCAACCTTTGTTTGATCATCTGACGAAACAATTATATCAATGGAATTCTTAAGGAGGGCGCCCCATTACTCACTGGGAGAAACGTTTTTGTTTCTCACAGTGGCAGTTTCGTAAATAAAATGTACCACTTTAGTCACGGTGGTACATTTTATTTACGAAATGGATGATAAAATTGTACCACTTTAGTCACGGTGGTACATTTTATTTACGAAACTGTCACTGTGAAAAACAAAAACGTTTCTCACAGTGAGTAACAGAGATTTACTGATTCTTAAGATACTTCTAATTTTCTAAAATCAAATTGAATAACAAAGAATAATTGGTTAATTAATTAAAATGTTGGTCCAATTCTAACAATTTACCCCAAATGAAATGTCCAAAACAAATCATATTAAATTTACAAAATTAAAAATAAATAAATAAATAAAAAAAAAATTACTTGAGTCACGAACAGTGGCATGGACAGTGTAACCACGGAGAAGCAAGAGTTTGACAAGCCATGAAGCAATGAAGCCAGATGCTCCTGTTACACGCACGACCTGCCCGTGTCCACTCATCTATCTCTTTCTCTCTAATTGAATTCTTACAAGTGATGATATTAATTAAGATAGAAATTGAGTTTTTCTTCTCTCGCAAAAATTCTAATATGACATCGGAGTTACTTTGTCAGTGTACAGAATTACTCAGTCAATATTACAATAATTCTTTTTGTTGTTTTACAACTGGCCACATGGTTTGGCCAGCTACATACAAAATACGTTGTTTCTCTCAGATATTAATACAGGGGAAAGATACGGATTTAAAGATGGATAGAGGGTATATATAATTAATATAGGGACTTGTGTGATGAGATAAATTTTTTTTTTAAAAAATCATGTGCAAATATTGTAGTGTTGAAATCTTTGTAAAACTTTTGTATAAACTCTAATACGTAGGGAAAACTTTAAGCGCTAATAATAGTAATAAACATTACGTATGAAGTATAGAATATTTTATATTGCTCTGTACACGAGTATGATTATTTTACTTCATTTGTATAAACATAATTGTCACAATTACTTATACTAGGTAGGTGAAATATAACACTAACTAGATATTTCCCGAGTCATGCTCGGGTTTTAAAAATTGGTATTTAAAATTCAAATGTAGAATTATCTAGAAAAATGTAGCTCAAAAGTTAATTATAATAATTAATTATCAAATAATAGAGTTCCTAGACAAATTAATAATACAAAAATAATATATATAAAGTAGAGATTAGGAGGGAAAATTCCCCCCCAAAAAAAAAAAACTCTATTTTAGTATAGGCATATATATAGATATATAGATTGGGAATGCGGATGTTATAAAGAGAAAGTATTATCAAATAAAAAAATGCCAAATAATTTTACTCAATGATAAAAATAGTATTAGAGACTATACACACTTATCCAGAGGAAAAATAGTCAAAGAATTAAAAACAGCTTTAACCTAAAAAAAAAAATTATGATGCTATTATTTTTATTTAAGCGGCAACATTTTTCATGAGAGAGTGACATATATACATTTGAGGTTAGCAATGATGTCAGTAATTGTTGTTTTAGTACAAAGAATTATTTACAGATTAATACGGAGAAGCTTTAATGTATATATATATATATATATATATATATATATATATATATATATACGGGAGGGTTCCGCTAAAAACAGGACTTATGGTGAAAACTAAAAACAGCAAATCTCAGCCATTGATTATTAATGATATAATCTAACGGTTGAAATACAAGGTACACAAAATCTTAGCAAATTTCAGCAAATCCTCTGTTAATTTTGCTGAAAAACGCAAAATCTCAGCAAATTTCAGCAAATCCTCTTTTCATCTCATTATCAAATCGTCAATTCCTCAATTCGTCAAATTTTAGGGCTACTTTGATTATTTACTCCCAAAATTGAGGGCTCGTGATTCTTCAATAATTTGGGGCTTCCTCAATAATCTTAGTAAGTGTTCTTCATTCTTTAATTTCTGTTTTTAGCTGAATTTCTAGTTGATTGCGGCTTACAATACCGATATAACTGTGATTATTTCCTTGTATATAAGCTGAATTTCTTGAATTTCTATTTGATTGCTCTGTTTTTTAGTTTCAATCTCATCAACTTGTAGTTTCAATCCTCATCAACAATATGCTCTTTTTTCGTTTTTGTATAAATATTTGCAATATATATATATTTTTTTTTATATTAAAGTTTTTTTTTCCTGGATATATGATATTAAACACTAGGAGAAATTGTTGCACATAAGGTGTTTGTGTATTTGCTTAAATGACTAACACCTTGCTTAATACGATATAGTAACTCTTTTTTATGATACCATAACCATATATTTTAGACTGTTTTTGTTGGTGTCCAGTTAGTTGCACCATGGAATGGATTATTTTATTATAGTACCCATTTTAAACCATATATTTGATATTATATGCAGACAATGCAAGAGGAGTCAGAAGAAGGTAGTTGCTCAAATACATCTACAACTACCAATGTTGCTGAAAACTTACCGTCACTAAAGGGCCCAAGTGTGTGTTACACTCCCAGAGGAACAAAAGAGTTTATACCGTGTTGTCCCCCTGAACTAAAGCCTACACTTGGTATGCTTTTTGATTCCTTACTTAAAGGTGTTGATTTTTATAAGCAATATGCTAGATTTGGTGGGTTTGTGGTAAGACTAGGTACTGAAAAGAGAATTAAAGATAGTGATAAAGTCTACTTGAAATATTTACATTGTAATAAACAAGGGTTTACGAAGGATGGTGAAACTAAAGCAAAAGTTTCTAACAAAGATAAAAATCCTAAAGCTAGAAAAAGAACCATAAATCGTGTTGGATGTAATGCAATGATTGGGTTTAGAGAACGTTCAGATGGAAAATGGATGGTTTATGTCTTTCATGAATCTCATAGCCACAATCTTGCTTCTCCCAACACAATGAATTTTTTGGCAAATGTTGGAAACCTTAAACTTGGCCAGAAAAAATTCATTTTTGACAACTCTAGATTGAACATTGGTCCAAACAAGTCTTATAAGTTGATGAAAGAACATCTTGGTAGCTATGATAATATAGGTGCAACATTGAATGATTTCAAGAACTTTAATCGAGACTTGAAAGCTTACATACAAGAGAAAGATGCTTCGATGTTTATAAACAATTTGAAAGAAAAAGCTGAAAACAGTGAAGGTGCCTTTTTCTTTGAGCATTGTATGGATGAACATCAACGCTTGACAAGAGTATTTTGGGCAGATGCAATTAGTAGAAAAAATTATTCGTTGTTCTGTGATATGATTACATTTGATACAACATTTGACACCAACAAATACTCTATGGTTTTTGCCCCATTTACGGGTGTTGATCACCATGGTAAGTGTGTGACTTTTGGGATAGGCTTACTTGCAAAGGAGGATATTGAATCCTTTGAATGGTTATTTGAAACTTTCTTAAAGGCAATGAATAACTGTCAGCCTACCTGTATCATGACAGATCAAGACCCTGCGATGAAAGTGGCAATTGAAAAAGTTCTTGATAAGGCAAAACATAGGTTTTGTATGTGGCACATTATGAAAAAAGTGCCACAAAAGGTAGGGCCCAAATTATGCTTAGAAACTGATTTTCTTCATAAACTAAACTCTGTTGTGTGGAATAGAGACCTTGAACCAGAAGAATTTGAAATTGGTTGGCAGTCTGTGATGTCTGAATTTGATTTAGTGAATGAAGATTGGTTCAAAAATATGTATAATATAAGGAATATGTGGATTCCTTCCTACTTTCGTGACCTTTTTATGGGTGGGATTTTAAGGTCAACTCAAAGATCAGAGAGTGAAAATAGCTTTTTCACTAATTTCACCAATCAGCATTTGTTATTGGTTGAGTTGTGGTTTCGCTATGAATCTGCAATCGATGCTCAAAGGCACACACAAGACAAGTTGAATGCTACTTCAAAAACTACACATCCCCAACTTGTCACCCCCCTGTACTTGGAAAAGCATGCTGCATTTGCTTACACTCATAATGTATTTTACATATTCCAAAAGGAATTCAAGCATGCTTTGTACAATTGTGGTATAAGTAATGTTACCATTAAAGAAGAAGAAGGGATTGAGCAATATTGAATTGTTGACAACACAAGGAAAAAAAGCTATCATGTCACATATGTTTTGTGTTCTAATGATGCTTCATGCTCTTGTAAAATGTTTGAATCTGTTGGAATATTATGTCGTCACATTCTCTTTGTCATGAAAGGAAAGTTCTTATTTGAGATTCCAAGGCAATATGTTTTACATCGTTGGACTAAAGAAGCTATGAAGAAACCAATTTTTGGCTTAAACAACTTGCTTGATGGGGCAGAGAAGGATAAGAAGCAAAAGCTAGTTGGTGATTTATGGTGCAGGTTTTTTTCATGTGTAAGTCTTTGTGAGGAGAAAGTTGAATGCCTAGAGTCATTGTTGTCTAAGCTAATATCTTTTGAAAATGAGATGAAAGACTTGGATTCTATAAGTCCAGTTGATAAACGTGAGGCAAAAAATAAACACATCGAATTATTTGTTGGATCTAATGACATAGTTGTTGATATTCTTCCTCCAAACAAGTCTTCCAACAAAGGTAGTGGTAGTGGAAAAAGGAAAAAATCTGACAAAGAGATAGCTATTGAGGAAAGCCAAAGGAAAGATAGACTTTGTAGAACTTGTGGTCAGAGAACAAACCATGATAGTCGGAATTGTCCGCAAAAAAAATCCAACTTGAATGAGGTATTTTTGTAGAAAAAAATAAATAAATTTTGTACTATGTTTACTTCCCACTAGATTTTCACTTTATATATGTTCGTGTACATGATTTCAGGATTTCAAAGAAGAGTAGAAAGGCTGCAAAACCACTTCATATTTACAAGAAGCAACATCGGCTACTGACAGCCTAGTGCTGAAATAGAGGAGATGAGAGGAAAGAAAGAACATAGTGCTATAGTGCCCTTTTTATTGATATAGTGATTGTTATTGTTTCACATATATTAAACAGGGACCTTTTATTGCTCAAATTTTATTGATAGGGTGACCTTTTATTGTTAAACTTTTTATTGACCTTTATATTGTTATTTTGATGTAGTGACATATTGGCATATGATAACTTCAATTTATATTATAGTATGTGTTTTTAACGTCATAGTGACTTTTTTTCATCGTATTGACACCTTATTCCGTGATAACCTTTTTAGTGATATAATGACCTTTATTATGATATAACAACCGTATAAAAAATACTCACATTTTAACAATTCTTCTAATCCACATCGATTAAGCCAATACAAAGTTAGGGAAGGAGGGGCTCGTTCTTTTAATTGATATACTAAATGAATAGCTTAAGAATAGATTAATATAAATACGACACTTTTACCTTACATAGTGACCTTTTATTTAAATAGAGACAGATTATTATAGACATCTTTTTTATCACATAGTAACGCTCTTGCATCTCATAGTGATCCTTTTGCATCGCATAGTAATTGGAAATTTTTACCTCATATAATGCCATTTTACTTACATAATGACTATAAAAAGTAATATAATATCCTTTTTCAAGTTTTTCTTTTCTTTTTTAAGAGATAAAAAAAAGTTAGACATTTTTAGGTACATATTTATCATAGGTCCTTTGAAAACTTGTCACATATGTATACAAAATATAATAATGAATATGGTGATAATTTTGCATTATAACTTAATTATATATAACACATTGAACTAATAACATTTTAAATACATAGTGACCTTATAATATAGAAACCTTTTAAATAACATAGATACCTTTTTAAATACATAGTGACCTTATCATATAGAAACCTTTTTAAATAACATAGGTACCATTTTTTTATAACATAGGCGCCAAATTTATAACTAATATATATTTCACTAAACTTTCTTGAATGTCAATTAAAGATTACATATCAAAAGAACTACCAATACCACCAATTCAAAAGCTTTGTATGAACTGGAATCATATCATATTGTTCTATATTAACACTTATACAATTTTGTCAGATTATCCATTTGTTGATGCAAACTACATCATTACATTAGATTTCCTACTTCTGTGCAAAATACAAATACTTCCGAGCAAAAAACTTCATCCACATATTCGTTAGTCTGCCTATACTTTCTTTTCCTTTTTACCTTGCTTTGTTTTCTTCTTAATCCCATCAAAAACATCTTTTGCAACTTGACTCCTTATTAATCTGAATTCAGATAGCTTTTCAAGAACTTCATCTCTGACAATGTTCATATCAGATAATACCAGAGTAGCAGCAATCTGAGCTCTCAATGTCCGTCTAGTTGAAACCTAAATTTAAGCAAAAATTAGAATAAAAAAGCTAGTTAAATTCCATGGAGGAAATAGTTAATATAATAAAAATTGAAAGCCAAATAAAAAAAATGAGACGAGATAACCGTTTTCAAAACATTGCAGTCGAACACATCAGCTCCATCAAAGTAAAGCATGCTGACCATAGTATAAATGCCACTATCATTATTCTTCTGTTTTCCAGACTTCCAATTTACAGAAGGTGACTCCAAAGTATACTCAATCATGTTCTTCACTGAGTCATTACTTTGAGGAAGGCGTTGATCAAGAAAAGTACTCAGCATATCACTCTAGGCAAAATAAATTAATACTTTAGGTTCCATGAAGCATATCCTAACTAGAAAAATACAAATAAAATCCAAAATATCATATTTTTACCAGAACATCAGAGAACTTCTCAACCTCACTCATGTACTTTGTATCATAACTCATATTATCTATGAACTGAAGCTTTTCTTCCTTCAAATTCACAACAATTAGGAAAAAGTGCTCATTCAAGAGTATAGGAACAAATATCTGCAATAAATAAATAAACAACTATTAAGCTTGAAAAACTTAATATAAAAGTACTTAGTTGAAAAATGATTGTCAACATTTGCAATGTATTACCAACTCAACATTTGCAATATCAAAATCATTGCAAGGAATGAACAACCATCTTGACCAAATGTCAAATAGCTTGTCAATGTCTTGTGTGTTACTATCTGTGTTTGCAACTTTCAGTAAAAAAGCCTAAAAAAGAACAAACATTAATAAATATTAAAAAAATTAGAAGGTAGAGTTATTTTTCTTAAATGTAATTACTTGCATTACATAGTGACTGTTTTCATTGCATAGTGAAATTAATTTATGAATCATAGTGACTGTTTTCAATACATAGTGAAATTAATTTATGAATTTTTTATAATGAACAACTACCATTATAATGATGTAGTAACTAAATAGCCGAAAGATACTTACACTTTGAGAAACACCAAAATATAGTTTTTGAGGTCCATGTGCACTACTCTTCTGGTTTTCATTAAGCAACATAGCCCAACAATCAATAATAACAGAAGATATAGCAATAGCCGGTGCACCTAATGAAAGGAATTCATTCCTTGTAATCTCAAATGGTTTGCCAAAAGATACCAACACCTCACTGTACAAGGAAATAAAAAGACACATGTATATTAACATAGTCACTTATTATTAAAATTTGAAAATAAATAACAAAAAGAACAATGACATGACTTACTTGAGATCGAAACCATGATAATCACTAATGCAGTAGTCAACAAGTTCCTGGACAACTGCATCCAAAACCTTCATATCCTTATTACTTGACTTCATATATTCAGTTACATATGTAACTTTATCACCAAAGAGACTAACATCCATAGCAAGGGAGCATTTAGATTTTCCATTACTCAAAACATGCTCAAAACCTATCCTTGGAACCTCACCAACTACAACATTAATCTCTTTTGCAGGTGCACCATTATCATCAATATCATCATCATCCAAACCATTAGGCACTTTGCTTACCCAATTTACAAGAGACACAATCTCATCAACAATTTCATGAACACGAGGATTCATAAAGAATAAATCAGTTTGGGACATTGGAGGTGTCGAAGTTGAAGCATCATTAGATTTACGAGTCTGAAATAACACTTTCAACTCATTCATGTAGAAGTTAGATACCACTTCTAAATCTCTTTTCATGAGCAAAAACTTCTCATAAACTTCCTGTGAAAAAAAAATGTACCACTTAGATTTAATAAAATAATTTGTGACAAAAAAAAAAAAAAAAAAAAAAAAGAAAAAACCAAACAGACAGACAGAATTAAAGGGTAAAATACTTACATCAATAGCAATTGAACGGATTTCCTCATTAGACATTGAACTGGCAGGTAGCTCAAACTGAATAACACCCTTAACATTGCTACGGACACCTTCATAAACAACAGATTCTTTTCCAGAAGTTTGATTCACAGGAGCTTCCTTGAATTGATTACAAACAACTTGTCCATCCTCAAATTGCAACTTCTCACTCACTGGATATGTATCAAACTCAAGAATTCCACACCCAAAACCCTTGGACAACTTTTCATTTCTAATTCTATCTCTTATATCCACATCAGTCCAATGTTGAATTAAAGGTATTGTAGAATTTAACACAACATTCCTAAACCTCAATCGATGAAAATAGATAATCTCTAACATCAAAACACAACCACAAAACCATTCTATATTTCCTTCTTTGTAGCTCTTCACAGCTTCACAAAGTCTATCTAAGACATATTTTGACCAATTATAAATTCTTATTTGATTAACATCAACCAAACATTTTACAATTCTCAAATCCACAGTTCTGTTGGACGTAGGTGCTAAAAAACTTGAAAAAGCATGCATGATAAAAAGCTGTCTGAATTCTTCCCCACCATCTACTAGTAAAGGGATCTTAGATTCCAAAAAACCCAAAGGAATCTGATCATTCTCACCCATAAGACCAAAATGAGACCTCCATTTAACCTTTAAATCATAATCAGGGTTGATGACATTAGCACAACGAGAAATTTCTTCAACTTTCTTAGATGTTTTGCAAGGAAGGCAAAAAACATCATACACATCAAATTCAGTCACAACAAAATCTTTTTTACCATCAATAGTAAACATGCAGCTACCATGATCAAAACAATCTACCAACCATGATAGCATATCAGTTGCAGTTCGTTTCACCTTCAAAGATAACAAACCTCCAAAGCCAATTTCTTTAACAGCCTTGATTTGATCATCTGAAAAAGTTTTAATCATCTCTACTAAATGAAATGGCCTGCAACGTGTTTTAAATCCTCGTTGCACCCTGTAACAAGACATACGAAAAGATAAACAAAAGAAACCAAAATAGTAGCCTCTTTTTATAGCATAGTGACCTTTTTTTTAAACAAAACTTCAAAAAAAAGAAACAAATATTCACTTACATATGTACATCACTATCTATGATTGCAGATTCTTGCCTATGAATCACAATGTTCTTATCCTTATTTGCCTTCACTTTCTTCACTTTAAGACCTTCATTTTCATCCAACTTTCTCTTCTTAGCTGGCAAAACAATAGCATGTGAAGAAGAAGACTTATTCCCCTTCTTTCCTTCCATCACAGTTGACAAAGGTATAGCATTCTCAATGTTAGAAGGTTTCTTTTTCTTAGTGATAGCTTTCTTTTTCAATCCTTTTTCAATACAAGCATCTTTATCTCTGTTAGTATCATCATCGATCATTTTGCTTCCATCATCAATATGCTCTTCATCTTCATGATCGAGATTGATACATGCTAAAAACACGCAAGCATATAGTTATATATACAATTATCTTCATTTTAATCTAGCAAACAATTATAATATAGCAAACTAATAACTTAAAAATAATAATCATTGTCATTGATATAGTGACCTTTTTCAGTTACATAGAGAACTAATAATATAGTAACTTTTATATTAATATAGGGACCTACATTCTATAGTATTAGGAGACTATCATAATAGAGCAACTAGTATATTAAGGTTAATAATCCAAAAATCAAACATTCATCATACCTCCTGTATCTTTCAATTTAACTCCTCCTGTTGAGCTACGAAGGCCTCTCCTTTTTTTAAAAGTAGCACCACCTCTAGTTCTCACCATAGTTATAAAATCTAATCCAAATCGAATGAAAATCCTTGTTGCACCCTGTAACAAGACATACAAAAAGATAAACAAAAGAAACCAAAGTAGTTGCCTCTTTTTATGGCATAGTGACCTTTTTTTAAAACAAAACTTCAAAAATAACATAGTCCAACACCCCTCCAAAAAGATTCAGTTTATTTTGGTTTGGTTTAGAACAAGTTCAGGTCATATTCATATTTATGTCTTTTGACAACCAATTTGTTTACGAATAAAAAAATCAATTCAAGTCAGGTCAGGGCAGTGAAAATCAGATCAAACTAAGGTATCCAAATCCTCGAATTCTGGCTACCTTGATTCAAGTTCAAAACAGGCCTAATTCAGAAATTTTGAAGCAAAATCCAGTACAGAGTCAAATTAACCATGCACATATGTCAGACTAGAAGTACACTTTTCAACAGTCAAGAAAGTCATGTAGATGTCGATTTAGCATGATCAGAAGCAATCTATCACAAATCCACCCCAGATGTTTGTTCCTGGGTTAGTCGCTTAAGCAATCTGCTCTCAACACCAAAAATCGGACATATAGAATCAAAGTCAGTATCTTAAACCAGGAAGCATTCTTCATACTTTATGTTCTTTCTTTCTTTCTTTCTTTCTACGGTTGATGTGGAAAGAGTCTTTGCATCAATATCACAAACACCAGAAAATTTATCTAAGTGCAAAAGGCAAATAATTCATGTAGGAACCTAATGACATTTGATGCAGCTGAAACCACTTCAAATCACAAATAAGAAAAGACAGGTTGTAAGAGAGAAACACAACATCATCAAGGAACACCAATGCAACCAAGGCAGTTAGTCCATCTCCAAACATGTCACCATGTTGGTCAGGTCTCAATTCCAGATCATCATTAGCAAGAGATTGATGACCATTCCTGTTGCCTACACCAAACGGAACACGGGAAAATACAAATCGAGTTGGACACCAAGTGGAAGCAGGAACCAGTGTAGCTAATTTATGTCTCCAAACTCTCACTAATTCACTCACAAATCCACTAAAAAACACTTCAAATTACTCAAAATTCGAATTAACTACTCCAAACTCTCACTAATTCACTCACAAATCCACTAAAAACATTTCAAATTACTCAAAATTCGAATTAACTACTCCAAACTCTCCCGAATTCACTCACAAATCCACTAAAAACACTTCAAATTACTCAAAATTCGAATTAACTACTCCAAACTCTCCCGAATTCACTCACAAATCCACTAAAAACACTTCAAATTACTCAAAATTCAAATTAACTACTCCAAACACAAACACACACACACAATTCGCATTTTAGTTATTCGCATTCCTAACAGGCATTAATTCGAAATCAAAATCCACAAAAATCAGCTAAACTCGAAATCAACAAAAACAAAATTATGCTCAACAAAAATCGTGTTACTAAGAAGATGAAGAAGAACAACAAAAGCAGAATTTCGAGCAAAAATACACATAAAAACCTAGTTTACTTAAATTAAGAAAAATTAAACAAAATACATTTAAAAAATACTTCTACTAAAACGAAACTTAAGTTGAAATTCAAAAAATAAAATCAAATCGAAAAAATAAAATAAAAAAACATGCAAAATTACAAAATTAAACAAAAATCATACACGAAAACATAATAGACATTAAATTTTCGGTTGAATCTACAAAAAAGTACTCATGAAATTCCAGCAAACAAAATTTCAGAAACCTAATAACCTCAAATCGTGCAAAAATAGCGAAATTACCACAAAGAACTCACCTGATAATAGATCGTAGAGCTGAGAAATTGCTAAAAATCAAAGTAATTGAAGCGGTGTTGCTGAAGGAGTTCGCTGATGGTAATTGAAGCGGTGTTGCTGAAGGAGTTCGCTAATGTCGAGAAATTAGGAGAGAGAAAGTGAAGAGAGAAGGAAGAGGAGGAAGAAAATAACAGAGGAAAGAGAAAGTGTTTTCGGGGGAGGAGAGAGAAAATTAGGATATATATACATTAAATATCATCCGTTAGATTATAATCTACGGCTGGGATTAATTGTTTTCATGTTTTCACCCTAAGACTTGTTTTTACATGATCCTAATCCTATATATATGGTGATCAACACCCGTAAATGGGGCAAAAACCATAGAGTATTTGTTGGTGTCAAATGTTGTATCAAATGTAATCATATCACAGAACAACGAATAATTTTTTCTACTAATTGCATCTGCCCAAAATACTCTTGTCAAGCGTTGATGTTCATCCATACAATGCTCAAAGAAAAAGGCACCTTCACTGTTTTCAGCTTTTTCTTTCAAATTGTTTATAAACATCGAAGCATCTTTCTCTTGTATGTAAGCTTTCAAGTCTCGATTAAAGTTCTTGAAATCATTCAATGTTGCACCTATATTATCATAGCTACCAAGATGTTCTTTCATCAACTTATAAGACTTGTTTGGACCAATGTTCAATCTAGAGTTGTCAAAAATGAATTTTTTCTGGCCAAGTTTAAGGTTTCCAACATTTGCCAAAAAATTCAT
Source organism: Chenopodium quinoa (assembly GCF_001683475.1). NCBI lineage: Eukaryota > Viridiplantae > Streptophyta > Magnoliopsida > Caryophyllales > Amaranthaceae > Chenopodium > Chenopodium quinoa. Next base: position 1,915,121 of record NW_018742287.1, on the reverse strand, counting down.
TGTGTTGGGAGAAGCAAGATTGTGGCTATGAGATTCATGAAAGACATAAACCATCCATTTTCCATCTGAACGTTCTCTAAACCCAATCATTGCATTACATCCAACACGATTTATGGTTCTTTTTCTAGCTTTAGGATTTTTATCTTTGTTAGAAACTTTTGCTTTAGTTTCACCATCCTTCGTAAACCCTTGTTTATTACAATGTAAATATTTCAAGTAGACTTTATCACTATCTTTAATTCTCTTTTCAGTACCTAGTCTTACCACAAACCCACCAAATCTAGCATATTGCTTATAAAAATCAACACCTTTAAGTAAGGAATCAAAAAGCATACCAAGTGTAGGCTTTAGTTCAGGGGGACAACACGGTATAAACTCTTTTGTTCCTCTGGGAGTGTAACACACACTTGGGCCCTTTAGTGACGGTAAGTTTTCAGCAACATTGGTAGTTGTAGATGTATTTGAGCAACTACCTTCTTCTGACTCCTCTTGCATTGTCTGCATATAATATCAAATATATGGTTTAAAATGGGTACTATAATAAAATAATCCATTCCATGGTGCAACTAACTGGACACCAACAAAAACAGTCTAAAATATATGTTTATGGTATCATAAAAAAGAGTTACTATATCGTATTAAGCAAGGTTATAGTCATTTAAGCAAATACACAAACACCTTATGTGCAACAATTTCTCCTAGTGTTTAATATCATATATCCAGGAAAAAAAAACTTTAATATAAAAAAAATATATATATATTGCAAATATTTATACAAAAACGAAAAAAGAGCATATTGTTGATGAGGATTGAAACTACAAGTTGATGAGATTGAAACTAAAAAACAGAGCAATCAAATAGAAATTCAAGAAATTCAGCTTATATACAAGGAAATAATCACAGTTATATCGGTATTGTAAGCCGCAATCAACTAGAAATTCAGCTAAAAACAGAAATTAAAGAATGAAGAACACTTACTAAGATTATTGAGGAAGCCCCAAATTATTGAAGAATCACGAGCCCTCAATTTTGGGAGTAAATAATCAAAGTAGCCCTAAAATTTGACGAATTGAGGAATTGACGATTTGATAATGAGATGAAAAGAGGATTTGCTGAAATTTGCTGAGATTTTGCGTTTTTCAGCAAAATTAACAGAGGATTTGCTGAAATTTGCTAAGATTTTGTATACCTTGTATTTCAACCGTTAGATTATATCATTAATAATCAATGGCTGAGATTTGCTGTTTTTAGTTTTCACCATAAGCCCTGTTTTTAGCGAAACCCTCCCGTATATATATATATATATATATATATATATATATATATATATATATATATATATATTTATATATATATATATATATATATATATATATATATATATATATATTTCACTACAATTCACTATGTCAGACAACCCACCTGCTAATATTCAAAAACCTAAGTGATCCAATTTGAACCAATTCCACATCTTCAATGCTTAAAATAGAATATACTAAGATTTAAATTTTTTTAAAAAAACATATAGTAAGATTTAATGACAGGAAACTTAAATGCTACATGTCCTTTTTTTGGATTTTTTTGTTTGGTTTTGTTATTTGTTTCCGTTAAGTTTGATTGAAGTTTTCCATGAATTCCATCATATTCAATGGCAATGCTTTGCCTCTTCAATCATTTTTCTCCTCTTTCTCTTTATAACTTCCTTCCTACGCCAAAATAAATATCAGTTTCTTTTTATTCATTCTCTTTTCTTTCATTATTTCACTCATAAGCCTCCCGTTTTTCACTCTTCAGTTTGTATTTCTATTTCTTACTCCCTCCCCCAATTCAATCTCAGGCTTTTCCTAACATTTTTAGTTTTCTATCATTATCATACCAATACTATATGCAAATTCCTTAATTTTAACCTTTTTCTCTCATATTTATTGTTTTACATTGAGATAGACTTTCGAATTTAGCTTTCGTATTTATTTTGATGATGATGGTGATGGTTATTGATTCTGGAGAAAAAAAAAAAGAAAACTTTTTGTTATTAGGGTTTCAATCGAGTTACCACTTCTCAAATTCATTTAGTTTTTTCGTCCATTGATTTTTTTTTTTTTTTTTTTTTTTTTTTGAGTAACTTGAATTGTTTGATTTACTATTACCATTTTGTTATGTAACGGAATTTTTCTAAATGTATGTGTAAATTCATGGCTTTTTGACTTGGGTGATTTGGTTTGCCACGGTTTGCATTAGTGTTTATTTGTATTTACCCTTCACTTTGATTTGTTGTTACTTTGTAATTTTGATCCGGATTAAATGTAGCTAGGATTATTTAGAAAAAAAAATGTTTTGTTTTGTAGTAGGATTTCAATTTTAATCGCAAAAATGTTTAACATTGACAGGGACAGGGATGACGGATGAGTCAAACACTTTCAAATATCTCTTTAATTATCTTTACAAGGGGTGAAATGAGTATCACAAAGATGGAAATTATCATTATTAGTGATGATTTGCTATGAGAAGCTTAGATGTAACAATTAATTACTATTGAAGATGTCAAGGTTTAGAATGATAGTTTTGACACCCCCTTAAATGTTTCATATGATAGCATTAAATTTATTTCCTTTTACTACAATTATGATACAATTTGTGTGTTACGTGCTTTTTGGTCTAAGTTCAATCCAAGAGCAATCTGAATACAACTAAAATTTTTTATATACACGGGTGCATGATGCACGATGCACGGTGCAACTAAGGTTATATTTTGCTCTTCGTTCAAAGATTAAATAAAAAGCAATTATCAGAATTTCAACAAAACACTTGTGGATGCACTGGGCAACCAGGTGTATATAAAAACCTCTCCAATAAAACAACATTTAATAAATAAATAGTTCACAAATAAATTTAACCCGTACATACAACTAACTAGTTTAGTAGAATTTACAACTCGCAATACTTAGTTACAAAGAATGTTTTTTTTTAAAGTACTTAGTTACAAAGATTAATCAAAGCACAAAAAATAAATTAAAAAAACCCTCCACCAAACAATGTCCCTGTATAATCCGATTATCAGCAAAAATTCCGAAAAAGTAGTGAAAATAAATCAGAAAGAAACAAAAAAAAGAATTTTGAATTTCACAAACAGTAATGTGCAAAGATTGGATCAGATGAATATCACATAATCTAAATTAAAATAAGATATTAATCGAATTATTAAAATTAAGAATCTGCATAAACTATAAAATCATTTATAGTATAATTATTAATTATAAAGATTGTAGGAAATCTTGAAAATATTACAGTACAATTGAGAAAAATGAATTAAGTAAATGGAGAAAGAGGTCAAGTTATTTTATTAAAGGTATGCAACATACCCATAGTTGAGTACACATATTTATGCTTTACTCCATCAAGAACACATAAAACTCAATCATAAATCATAAATTCAATTTAAAACAACCAACAAACTTTCGACAACTATCCATTTTCAGAGAAAACGAAAACATACCACAGAATAAGTAACAGGGGTAGATTGTTTGACAACCCAATTTGCTGAAGCAGCACCCGGGTCCGAATAATCAGGTTGTGCTCCAAAACCCGAAATATTTGATGGATATTGCCCAGGACCCGAACCTGGGGTATAAGCATAAAGAGGAAGAGAGACAGAAGGGTTAGAGGAGAGAGATTGAAATTGAGGGTATGAGAATGAAGGATTATGAATTGAAGGTGGCATAGATTGCCCAGGAAAATAAGGGTGGTTGGTATATGATGCTTGATTAATTGGTTCATACAATTTTTATTTTTTATTGTAACCTTATTCCAAATTTACAGAGAAACTGTGGATCTGGACAAGAGAAGAGAAGAAAAGAAAAGAAAAGAGAAGGGATAGGTTAGGAACGTTTGTAACTACACTCACTCTTTCGCTCTTCCCCTCTTTGTATTCTTCGAATCCCCACCCACGACAACCCCACCACCAGTCCACCACCATCTTTCCCTATTTTCCGACAGCCCCCTTCCCATCCCCCATCCTCCGCAGCCCTTCTCCTCATCCCCCACCACTGGAATCCCCTCTCCCCCACCACATACTCAACGAAATCAACCCCCCTCCCCGAATCACCCTTCGATTCCCACCCCCAGCCCCGAAAACTACCCTCTCCCTTCCCGAATCACCCTTCGATTCCCACCGCCAGTCTCGCCCACCAATACCACCAATTTCTTTAAAATGCTTTATGATTCAAAACACCAAAAAATGAAATTCGAATGAAAAAATCTCAAAAGACCATATATTTTTACAAATTAAAACTTACCCAGTTTTTAAAATGATAATTCGAGCAAAATACCCTTATTAATTGACTGAAATTGCTTTAATTTAACCCCCAATTGAAAAACCCTAATCACTAGAGAACCCTAATTTACGGGTTACTGAAAAAAAAAATCTTTGCTTTATTCTTTCTTCTTTCTTCTTCCTTCGTCTTCTTCTTGTTCTTCTTCTCTTTCTTTGATCTATGCTCTTCTTCTCTATTATCAATCTTCTCTTCTTAAAATTGTTACAGGAAGATCTGAGAAGTCATGAACAACTTGCCATTTTCAGAGGAGAGAGAAAGCTCGAAAATTGCAGAAGACGAAATATGAGATGAGAGAGGAAGGATGAGGGAGATGAGGAGATCTGAGATGAAGGAGGAGGGAGCTGAGATTGTTGAGTTTCGTAGCGTCCAACGCTACGCGGAAGAGAATCCCGCCCAAGACCCGCCCCAATAATTAAAGCAATAAAGCATGCATAAACATAATTAAACAATAATTAAGAAAAGGGATAAAGAAGTAATACCCTTGAAGCGTGCTTCGCTAGCAAACCGAGCTCTTACTTCGAAGCTATTAAGCCTCACAAGCGTGACGGCCTCCAACGACTCTTACCCACGACCCGACCCGAACGATCTTCATCTCGAGGGTTAGTCGAGACTTGACCAAGTATAAAACTAGAGTTTTACGAACTTAAAGGTTTTCTCAATAATAAGAGATGCCTTTTTGAGTTCCACTCAAGTTGGTTTTCAAATGCCCAATCATGGGATATTTATAGGGAAATGCAACTTGCTCTTCCCATTCATGATCAATGTGGGATAGTTGCATTTTCACTAATTTATTTAATTCCAAAATAAATTATAAAGAAAATGCAATCACTAAGCAACAAGTGTCAAGAGGAGAGAATTGGTTAGGTGAGGACCAAAACCAATGGGGGGGACCATTGCCTTGATCCCCAAGGGAAGCCTTGAGGCCTTGGTCCCAACCTCTCCTAAACAGGCATAAAGGCTGCTTGGCTGGCAGCCAGCTAGCACGCCATCATGCACCAGCCAGCACAGCTAGCACGCACAACATCAGTTCCCAGCACGCACAAGCTAGCACGCACTGGCCAGCACACCCAGCATGTGCGTGCTACATGCTGCTGGGCGCTACGTGCTGCCTGGCGTAGTGCTGGTGCCTGGGCGATGCCTAGCGAAGTGCTACTGCCTAGGCGATGCACGCATGCACAGCCCAACATGCATGATGGCTGGTGCGTGGCGATAGCCCATGCGCACACGTATAGCCCAACAAGCTTGCTGGCTGTTGCGAGGTGCTATGCTAGGCTGCCTTGCGCATATGCCTGGCAAGCAAGACATGCTAGGGCGCTAGTGCTAGCTAGGCTGGGCCTTGTGATAGCACTAGGCACGCAGCACTTGCGTGTGCGCCTAGCACGCATGATGTGCCTAGCACCCATGCCTCGTCTAGCACACATGGTGCTCCTAGCACACACATGGTGCGCCTAGGCATGCAAAGTGCATGCTAGCTAGAGCTAGCCTAGCTAGCGTCCACATGGCTAGGCCAATGTGATACTACGGCTACGCTCGAACTAGTTGGTTGTTGATTTTGCGACGCTCGGTCTCGACGCCCTAGGCTCGATATCCGACGTCTATGTTCGTAATACTCTAGTGACTCATCAAATCCTTCGGATTGATTCGTCGGTTCGGATCGGCAGTTCGTTTGGGTTCGACCCGAAGGGTTCAGTCGAGACAAAGCTGTAATATTAATTACAGATCGGAAGCGACCTCCACCCAGGCATTCTGATCACTTGATCTCAATGAAGAATTAGCTTCCTGATAATTCTGAACCCTCTATTAGAGTAATACACTTGTTGGAAGGACACCATTCCTTTCAATCTCCCACTTGTCCTTCCGGACAAGTGTGCATACAGTGATAACCCATTTCCTATGTCGCTTAATGTCTCTTCATGAACTATAAGGTAAGAATCTTCGTCATCCTTATTACGTCCAGAAGTGTTTCTCGATCTCCGAGTTCGACTGTCTATAAGCAGATAATTTCTAAAATCCATCTGAGCACGACCATGAATTTTCACAGTCTCACTCTTCGAACGGCCTTGTAAACAACAAAGACATATTCCCTATTGTTAATAGGGGGACATTCCCTGTCTTGTACTGCAAGCCTCCCTTACTAGAGGACCTAATCTCCCGAGTGTTCCCGTTATAAATCTAGTTACGGCGGACGTTTGACAACATCAAAGAGACTAGTACTCAAACAAGAGACCTTCCCAATACTCATGGTTGAGGAAACAAGTTCCCATAGCTATAATGAGAAATATACTTATGACGTTTTAAATCTCTTAAAGTACTCTCATAGATCGATCCGCTACAGTTCCAAACTAGCACCTGTGCAAATGATTTATGACTACTATGTCCTTGCAGCACAAGAAACGGTGCTGTAAATCATACTACACACTAATCGTCCATCAGTTAAATGACCTCGATTAGGGATAATTTTCGATTTAAATATTCAATGTTCACTTAGCAAGTGTTTCTTTATCCAAGACATGGTCTTGATACCCTGTTTTGAATATTCTCAAAAATCGAATGGAATCATTATTTAATTCTAAACAACAATTAAATAGCAATGGAGTGAATAGTAATTTTGCATGAAAAATTAATTACTCCATAAATGAATGGTTTCTACATAGTGTTTTACATTAAGACATCTAGTTTAATTAAAGCACATGTACAGGGAATTCAAAGCCAATCTCCAACGTGTTTGATTCCCATTACCTCGACGTGCTTGTTGTGCTTCACTGGAGGCAAAGGTTTAGTCAAAGGATCAGCCACATTGTCATCCGTACCGATCTTAAAAATTCTGATTTCACCTTCGGATTTCCATTCCCTTATCATGTGAAATCGCCTTTGGACATGTTTGACCTTCTGGTGCTCTCTTGACTCTCTGGCTTGAGCAACAGCTCCATTGTTGTCACAATAGAGATCTATTGGACCCTTGATGGAGGGTACAACACCAAGTTCACTGACGAACTTACGAATCCAAACTGCCTCCTTAGCTGCATCCAACGCTGCCAAGTATTTGGCTTCAGTTGTAGAATCTGCAGTGGTGCTTTGCTTGGCACTCTTCCAACTAAACGCTCCTCCATTTAGGCAAAATATATACCCTGACTGAGAGTTGAAGTCGTCTCTGTCAGTCTGGAAGCTAGCGTCGGTGTAACCTTCAACAACCAAATCTTTGTGGCCACCATAGACCAGGAATTTATCCTTGTTCCTCTTTAGGTACTTTAGGATATTCTTGGCCGCAGTCCAATGCGCCTCACCTGGGTCTAATTGGTATCGGCTCGTAGCACTTAAGGCGTACGATACATCAGGCCTAGTACATATCATGGCATACATGATCGATCTAATTAGCGAAGCATATGGAATCTGATTCATTCTCTCCCGCTCAACAGATGTCTGTGGACACTGTTTCTTACTGAAAGTTACACCATGGGACATGGGTAGGTGCCCCCTCTCTTGGCATTCTCCATGCTGAATCGTGCCAGTACTTTATCAACGTTACTCTAGCTCAATCCAATCATCCTTTTATATCTATCCCTATAGATCTTGATGCCCAATATGTACTGTGTCTCTCCTAAATCCTTCATTGAAAATCACTTTCCCAGCCAGCCCTTTACGGACTCTAATAATTTTGTGCTGTTTCCAATGAGCAATATGTCATCGACATATAGGACTAGGAATGCGATGTCACTCCCACTGACCTTCTTGTAAACACAAGACTCATCTGGATTCTTGATAAAACCAAACTTACTGATGGCTTCATCAAATTGCAGATTCCAATTTCTTCTTGTCTGCTTCAGTCCATAAATGGACTTCTTAAGCTTGCATACCTTTCCAGCGTTGCTAGGATCAACGAAACCTTCTGGTTGTGTCATATACACAATTTCTTCCAAAATTCTATTAAGGAAGGCGGTTTTAACGTCCATTTGCCATATTTCGTAATCGTAATATGCAACAATCGCTAGGATGATCCGGACGGACTTAAGCATTGCGACTGGAAAAATGGTTTCATCATAATTAATCTCGTAGATTTTCCTGTAACCTTTTTCCACCAGTCTAGCTTTGTATACCAATACATTTCCATCTTTGTCTGTTTTCAATTTGAAAATCCATTTCCAACCGATGGGTGTGTAACCTTCGGGCAAATTTACCAAGTCCCAGAATTGATTTTCAGACATGGAGTCCATCTCATATTTCATGGCTTCTTGCCATTTAGCAGAGTTGGGGCTCATCATACCTTGTTTGTATGTCGCTGGCTCATCTCCATCCATGACTAGGATGTCCTGATCTTCGGTTAAGACAATACCAAGGTATCTGTCTGGTTGAGATCTTGGCCGTTGCGACCAACAAAGGGTAATAGGTTGAGCATTTACATTGTCTGTTTGATTCTGACCAATCTTGTCAACTGCTTCTAAAGCATTTCTATTGTCAGTTTTATCAGGTTGACACTGTTGCTCGTCCTCTCGAACTTCGTCGAGTTCGATTTTCCTCCCACTTGTCATTTTTGAAAGGTGTTCCTTCTCCAAAAAAAATCATCACGAGCAACAAACACTTTGTTCTCGGATTTATTGTAGAAGTAATACCCCTTGGTTTCTTTTGGGTAGCCCACAAAGAAACACTTGTCAGAAATTAATCGCTTGACATATGCTTCGCAACCCCAAATCTTAAGAAAAGACAACCTTGGAGGTTTCTTAGTCTAGAACTCATATGGAGTCTTTTTGACAGCTTTTAACGGATCACGGTTCAGTGTTAGTGCCGCGGTTATTAATGCGTGTCCCTAGAAAGAGATACGAAGTTCACTAAGACGCATCATTGATCGAACCATGACTAACAAGGTTCGATTTCTCCTTTTGGATACTCCGTTCCATTGAGGAGTTCCAGGAGGTGTCAACTCTGAAAGAATACCATTTTCTTTCAAGTGATCGTCGAATTCATGGCTCAGATATTCGCCACCTCGATCCGATCGAAGTGCTTTAATCTTCTTGCCAAGTTGATTCTCAACTTCACTCTGAAATTCTTTGAATTTCTCAAAGGATTCAGATTTATTCGACACAAGGTAGACATAACCATATCTACTATAGTCGTTGGTGAAGGTAATGAAATATCGATAGCCTTGCCTTGCGGGTGTACTCATTGGTCCACATACGTCCGTATGTATTAGACCTAATAAGTCACTTGCCCTTTCTCCCAACTTGGAGAATGGCTGCTTTATCATCTTGCCTAATAGACATCCTTCGCAATTTTCAAACGACTCCAAGTTGAATGAGTCAAGAACACCTTCTTGTAGAAGTTTCTTGATGCGTTTGACGTTAATATGGCCAAGACGACAATGCCACAAGTAGGTTTGATTCGACTCGATGGTCTTAGCCCTTTTGGCGGTATCATTAATGTTATAAACTTGTTTGTCAAGATAAAGCACATAAAGACCATTTTCTGAATATGCCTTACCATATAAAACATTATCGAAATAAAATGAACAACTATTGTTCTTAATTCGAAATTCAAAACCCTTGGCGTCCAATGCCGAAATTGAAATAATGTTTTTGGTAACTCTAGGAACATGATAGCAATTGTCAAGTTCTAAAATAAGCCCAGAGGACAAAGACAAACTGAGAGTTCCTACGGAGACGGCAGACATCTTTTCTCCATTGCCGACCCAAAGCTCGACCTTTCCCTTCTCTAGCCTCCTATTTATCCTTAGTCCCTGAGCATTGGAACAAAGGTGTGAGCCACATCCGGTATCTAATACCCATGATGTTTTGCTAGCAAAGTTTAAGTTTATAACAAAAATACCTGATGAAGAAGCAACGGTGCCATTCTTCTTATCTTCATTAAATTTGAGGCAATCCCGTTTCCAATGTCCCTTCTTCTTGCAGTAGAAACATTCGGAATCGGATTTGGAAGAGGCTACCTTCTTGTCCTTGCTGCTCTTGGCAGTGTTTGACTTAGGCGGAAAATTATTCCTTTTCCCTTTAATGCTCTTCTTCTTGCCCGAGCGCTTAAATGGCTTGCCCTTTCTCACCATGAGCATATCATGCTTTCCCTCATCCTTGAGGGTTTGCTCGGCTTGCTTCAACATACTATGAAGCTCGGTGAGAGTTTTCTCCATGCTGTGCATATTATAGTTCATTTTGAACTGATCATAGCCTTTGTGCAGCGAGTGGAGAATGATGTCAATTGCCATCTCGGTCGAATACCCAGCATCGAGCTTTTCCATGTTCTCAAACAATCCAATCATTTTAAGAACATGTGGGATCACCAGCTCTTCTTTCTTGAGCTTGCTCTTAAGGATTTGCCTGTGGGTTTTGAACCTTTCGGTTCGGGTCTGCTCTTGAAAAATATTCTGAAGCTCAGAAATGATCTCAAAAGCCGTCTCCTTTTCAAAGAAAGTCTTTTGAAGGTCCGGAGACATAGTGGCCAACATGATGCTTGACATCCTGATTGACACTTTGCATCGGTTTGACCTCCTCATTGGGAGTGTCGGGCATTTCCTCATCAAGGACGTATTCCTTTTGCTCTTGCATGAGAACAATACACAAATTTCTTTGCCAATCAAGAAAATTTGGCCCACTCAACTTCTCCTTGTCGAGAATTAACGTAATGAAAACTGGTTGTTTGAGTTACTTGCAGACATGGTTCTACTATTGAAAGAATTTGAAATGGAAAACCATTCATAAACCAATAAGTTTGAAATTAAAAGCGTTCATGCACATTTTCAATCTTATTGAGCATTTTATCGACGCATTAATAATTTGTCCCTTTTGGCGAGAATAAAATGATTCCGATATCCCAAAAATCAAAAAGTGATTAAGCATGCTTTGGCTTGTCTTAACACTAGATATTTTAGGGTAAGCAATCCAATTGCTAATAGCTCTAAGCTACTCTCGGTTTGATAAAAGGTCGCATCTAATGCTTCCTTGACATTTTATCTCTTTTGCCACGACATCTAAGGACTCCTTACTGATATCGTTAAGCTGAGCTTAACCAAGATCAACTCGTTTACCTAGTATACCTTACGTTCCTAGGGAAGTAGTGATGCCTTGCTTTGGCGTTGTAGGGATTCGTAGTGACCCGACACTACGCGGAAGGAAACCCCCCAAGACTCGCCCCTTAATTAAAGCAATTAAAAAGCATAATAAACACAATTAAGCAAGACTAAGAACAAGAATTATACCTTTGTTGCGTGCTTCGCTCCCGAAGAGCTCTTACTTCAAAATCCCGAAACTACGAGATCTAGGATGGATCGTACCATCGACCCGACCCGAGCGTCCCAAGTCTTGAAGGTTAGTCAAGACCCGGACAAACAAAACTATGAGTTTTACGAATCAAAGGTTTACTCTAATTACAAGTGTTGCCTTTTTAATTCCACTAAAGGTTGTGCATTTCCCAATACCCATGCCTTTGGTATTTATAGGGAAATGCATCCTTGAACTTCATTTCCCAACCAATGTGGGAGAATAAATAATTTTGACAATTAATTTAATTCCAAATTAAATTAATAATTAAATCAATCACAATGCAACAAGTGTCAAGGGGAGAGAGAGAGAGTTAGGTGAGGACCATGAAGAGGGGGGGCCATTTCCTTGCTCCCCAAGGCTTTGCCCAAGCCTTGGTCCCCACCCTCACAAACCGCCTCAAGCAAAGGGCTGCTGGGCTGCTGCCAGCTAGCACGCCAGCTAGCAGTGCCAGCTAGCCCAGCCAGCAGCCTCGCATCCCCAGCTAGGCAATGCGTGCTCGCGCTGGGCGATGCTTGTGCTGCTGTGCTTGTGCTTGGTGCGTGGCCCTGCGATGGTGACTAGCACCCAGGCACGCATGCTGCGATGCAGTGCCATGCGAAGGCACGCATGTGCGCAGCCATGCTGTTATGCGAGGCTGCTGCTGTGCTTGTGCGAGGGGCTTGCGATGGTGCCCAGCACCCAGGCACGCATGTGCGCAGCCATGCTATTGTGTGAGGCTGCTGCTGTGCTTGTGCGAGGGGCTTGCGATGGTGCTGCACGCATGCTGCGATGCAGTGCCATGCGAAGGCACGCATGTGCGCAACCATGCTGTTGTGCGAGGCTGCTGTTGTGCTTGTGCGAGGGGCTTGCAATGGTGCCCAGCACCTAGGCACGCATGCTGCGATGCAGTGCCATGCGAAGGCACGCATGTGCGCAGCGATGGTGCCTACGCACATGCACACACATATGGGTGCTGTGCTTGGTGCGATAGGGCAGCGATGGTTCCTAGGCATCATGCTAGGGCTGCGATAGCGCCCAGGGACTCATGCCTTGCCTAGCACACCATGGTGCGCCTAGCAAACACATGGTGCATCTAGGCTTGCGATGAGCTAGCGTAGCCTAGCTACGGCTACGCTCATACTTGTCGCTTGTGATTTTGCGACGCTCGGTCTCGACGCCCTAGGTTCGATATCCGACGTCTGTATTCGTAGAACTCTGTCAACTTATTAAATCCTTCGGATTAATTCGTCGTCTCGGATCGGTTGTTCGATTGGGTTCGACCCGAAGGGTTCAGTTAAGATTAAGCGGTAATATTAATTATACCTTAATATTACTGATCGGAAGCGGCCTCCACCTAGGCATTCCAATCACTTGATCTTACTGAAGAATTAACTCTGTAATAATTCTGAACCCTCTATCGGAAGAATACACTTGTTGGAAGGACACCATTCCTTTCAATCTCCCACTTGTCCTTCCGGACAAGTGTGCATACAGTGTATAGCCTATTTCCTATGTCTCTTAATGTTTCTTCGTGAACTATAAGGTAAGATTCATCGTCATCCTTATTACGTTCAGATTTGTTTCTCGATCTCCGAGTTCGACTGTCAATAAGCAGATGATTTCTAAAATCCATCTGAGCACGGCCATCCTTTTTCACAGTCTCACTCTTCGAGCGGCCTTGTAAAAACAAAACATTTTCCCTATTGTTAATAGTGGGACAATCCCAGTCTTGCATTGTAAGTTCCTCTTACTAAGAGGACTTAGTCTCCCGAGTGTTCCCGTTATGATCCCCAGTTACAGCAGACGTTAGGAAACATCAAAGAGTCTAGTACTCAAACAAGAAAACTTCACAATACTCATGGTCGGAGGAAACAGGTTCCGATAGTCATAATGAGAAATGTACTTATGACAATTTTGAAATTTCTTAAAGTACTCTCATAGGTCTTATCCAGTACAGTTCCAAACTGTACCTGTGCAAATGATTTATGACTGTCACGTCCTCGCAGCATAAGAAACGGTGCTGTAAATCATACTACACACTAATCTATGGCGGTCATCAATCGTTCATCTGTTAGATGACCTCGATTAGGGACAATTTTCGATTTAAATATTCAATGTTCACTTAACAGGTGTTTCTTTATCAAAGACATGGTTTTGATACCCTGTTTTGAATATTTTCGTAAATCAAATGGACTCATTATTTAATTCTAAACCACAATTAAATAGTAATGGAGTAAATGATAATTTTGCACAAAATTAATTACTCCATAAATGAATGGTTTCATTACAATGTCTTACATTAAACATCGTATTTAATTAAAACATATGTACAGGGAATTTTCAAAGTCAGTCTCCAACATGCTTGATTCCCATTGCCTCAATGTGCTTGTTGTGTTTCACCTGAGGCAGCGGTTTAGTCAAAGGATCGGCCACATTATCATCTGTGCCAATCTTACAAATTTTGATTTCACCTTTGGATTTTTATTCCCTTATCATGTGAAATCGCCTTTGCACGTGTTTGACCTTCTGGTGTTCTCTTGGCTCCCTGGCCTGAGTGATAGCTCCATTGTTATCACTATAGAGGTCTATCGGCACCTTGATTGAGGGTACAAAACCAAGTTCGCTGATGAACTTGCGAATCCAAACAGCTTCCTTGGCAGCTTCTGAAGCGGCTAAGTACTCGACTTCAGTTGTAGAGTCTGCAGTGGTGCTCTGCTTGGCACTCTTCCAGCTAAACGCTCCTCCATTCAGACAGAATACATATCCTGACTGTGACTTCGAGTCGTCTTTGTTAGTCTGGAACCTAGCGTCGGTGTAACCTTCAACAACCAGTTCTTTATGGCCTCCATACACCAGAAATTTATCCTTGTTCCTTTTTAGGTACTTTAGGATATTCTTGGCCGCAGTCCAATGCGCCTCTCCTGGGTTCGATTGGTATAGGCTCGTTGCACTCAGGGCATACGATACATCTAGCCTTGTACATATCATGGCATACATGATCGATCCGATCAGCGAAGCATATGGGATCTGATTCATTCTTTCTTGCTCAACAGGTGTCTGTGGACACTGTTTCTTGCTGAGAGTTATGCCATGGGACTTGGGTAAATGCCCTCTCTTGGCATTCTCCATGTTGAATCGAGCCAATACCTTATCACTGTAAGTACTCTAGCTTAATCCAATCATCCTTTTAGATCTATCTCTGTAGATCTTGATGCCCAATATGTACTGTGCCTCTCCTAAGTCCTTCATTGAAAAGCACTTTCCCAACCAGCCCTTTACGGACTCTAGTATTTTTGTGCTATTTCCAATGAGCAGTATGTCATCGACAATATAGGACTAGGAATGCGATGTCATTCCCACTGACCTTCTTTTATACACAAGATTCATCTGGATTCTTGATATAACCAAACTTGCTGATGGCTTCATCAAATTGCAGATTCCAACTCCTGCTGGCTTGCTTCAGTCCATAAATGGACTTCTTCAGCTTGCAAACGTTTCCAGCGTTGCTTGGATCGACAAAACCTTCTGGCTGTGTCATATACACAGTTTCTTCCAAATTTCCATTTAGGAAGGCGGTTTTGACATCCATCTGCCATATTTCATAATCGTAATATGCAGCAATCGCTAGGATGATCCAGAGGGATTTTAGCATTACAACTGGTGAAAAAGTTTCATCATAGTCAATCCCGTGGATTTGTCTATAACCTTCTGCCACCAGTCTAGCTTTTTATATCCATACATTTCCATCCTTGTCTGTCTTCACTTTGAAGATCCATTTGCAACCAATGGGTGTATAACCCACGGGAAAATTCACCAAGTCCCAGACTTGATTTTCAGACATGGAGTCCATCTCGGATCTCATGACCTCTTGCCTTTTTCAGAGTTGGGGCTTGTCATAGCTTGCTTGTATGTCGCTGGCTCATCACCATCCATGACTAGGATGTCCTGATCATCGGTTAAGACGATACCGAGGTATCTGTCTGGTTGAGATCTTTACCGTTGCGACCTACGAAGGGTAATCGGTTGAGCATTTTCATTGTCAGTTTGATTCTGACCAATCTTCTTAGATGCTTCCAAAGCATCTAGATTGTCAGTTTTATCAGGTTGACATTGTTGCTCGTCCTCTCGAACTTCGTCGAGTTTGATTTTCCTCCCACTTGTCATTTTGGAAAGGTGTTCCTCCAAAAAGACACCATCACGAGCAACAAACACTTTGTTCTCAGATTTATTGTATAAGTAATACCCTTTGGTTTCTTTTGGATATCCCACAAAGAAACACTTATCCGATTTGGGGTGAAGTTTGTCCGAAATTAATCGCTTGATATATGCTTCGCATCCCCAAATCTTGAGAAAAGACAACCTAGGAGGTTTCTTAGTCCATAATTTATATGGAGTATTTTCAACAGCTTTTGACGGAGCGTGATTCAGCGTTAGTGCCGCGGTTTGTAGCGCATGTCCCCAGAAATAGATAGGAAGTTCACTAAGACCCATCATTGATCGAACCATGTCTAACAAGGTTCGATTCCTCCGTTCGGATACTCCGTTCCATTGAGGAGTTCCAAGAGGCGTTAACTCTGAAAGAATACCATTTTCTTTCAAGTGATCGTCGAATTCATGGCTCAAATATTCGCCACCTTGATCCGATCGAAGTGCTTTAATTTTCTTGCCAAGTTGATTTTCAACTTCTTTCTGAAATTCTTTGAATTTCTCTAAGGATTCAGATTTATTCGACATTTAGTGGATATAGCCATATCTACTAATGTTTGTTTAACGAATTTGAATTCTTAGTGGTCTTATTTAGTGGTATCAACTTTTGTCTAATCATATGTAAAAACATGCAATTTCATTGAACATATATTTGCAAGACAATTTTGAAACAACTATTGTCAAAGTCTTACATTAATATAACTAGGTGTCCAACACCATAGATCATAGTATGTTCAAAAGCATGATGAAAACTAGGATTAGTTTAATTACATGTCATAGACAAAACAGTGCATGCAAGCACGACTGAAAAACCATCTTCGTCGTCTACTTGTCCATGCACTAACACTTGGTAAGCTTCTCACTTGGTCCCTGAAAAGGCAACATAAAGTGAGTCATACTTGGTATCTAATACCTATGATAAGCTTAATTCACAAGTGTTTAGGAAGATACCTGAGGCGGATGCTCCATTCCTCTCCTCTTCTTCCTTGAAGAGCTTGCATTCTCTTTTGTAGTGGCCTTGCCCACCCCAATAGAAGCAACGCATCTTCTCCTTGACCTTCTTGAACTCCCTTCTCCTTGCTCTTAAGGGCCTCTCGGTCATTCCACATGCGGTGGCTCTGCTAAGTAGTTGCACTACCTCCTTTAAGGAGCGTGTCTCCTTTCCTGCAGCTATATGCACTCTAAGTGCATCATAGCCCGAGTGGAGCGAAGCAAGCAAGATATGCCCCGCCATCTCATCATCCAATGAGATTCCGAGAAGCTGCATGTGTTTGAAGAGCCTAGTCATTCCAAGCACATGAGGTCGGAGGGGCATGCCGGGTCTCAATTTGGCATTGTAGACCTTGGTCCAAAGCCGACGCCTTTCCTTAGCAAGACATCCCACGTTGGTGGCTTTATCCTCATGTTTGAGAGTGACCTAGTCAAGTCAAACACGAGTCCGTCAAAGTTGCCATTGTCACTCTTGGTGACTCTTACATTGACAAAATCCTCAAGTGCTTTGAGGAACATGTCCAGAAGGTAGGAGGAAAGGGTTTCCTTCCAATCTTACGGGATGGAATTTTCCATAAGTCGTGAGACCCTTTTGCAATTGGAAGACCATTCTTCATGAGCCTCATCGGTCATGATCTCTTTGGCAAAGAAGCTTAGAATGGGAGTATCAAGAGTATACTCCAAGGAATAATTCCAGAGAGTTCTCCTGAGTTCTTTCTCCCATTCATTGAAGTTGACCAAGTTTAAAGAAAAGGCCAACTTTTCGGGGAGTTCCGGGCACATTTGGTTGTTGTTTGAGTTACTTGCAGACATTGTTCTACAATTGAAAGACTTTGAAATGAAAAACCATTCATAATCCAATAAGTTGAAATTTAAAAGCGTTCATGCATATTTTCAATATTATTGAGCATTTTATCCACGCATTTATAAAATTGTCCCTTTTAGGCGAGAATAAAATGATTCCGAGATCCCAAAGATCAAGAAATGGTTAAGCATGCTTTGGCTTGTCTTAATCATTAAATATCTTAAGGTAAGCAATCCAATTGCTAGTAGCTCCAAGCTACTCTCGGTTTGATAAAATGTCGCATCTAATACATCCTTGACATTTTATCTCTTTTGCCACGACATCTAAGGACTCCTTACTGATATCGTTGAGCTTAACCAAGACAACTTGTATACCTAGTATACCTTACGTTCCTAGGGAAGTAGTGATGCCTCGCTTTGGCGTAGTGCATCACATACGCGCATTAGTTCGGTAAGTGTTGTTCTTGGAACGACAAATTTTAGCTCAATATTATTAAGGGACCTAGGGTTTCTATGTTGGTTTGATTTAAGTGAACTTAACTAATCGTCGCAACATATGAAATCCTAGACATGCATCTAACATTCATATATAACAATAATATATATAAAGCATAAATTGATGCATTTGGCAACTAGCATGACCCCTTGAAATCTTCAATTTCCATGGGTCTTCATCTTGGTTCGTCTTCATCGAAACGCCGTCTTGAGACATCTTGGCCAAAATAAATAAACTAGCTAGAACGACTAAGATTAATCTAATAGTACAAAAATACTTAACGGTTCGCAGACCGTATTTAGATTTACAAAAATACATAACGGAACGCAGTCCGTATTTTCTATCCTAGTCGGGCCCCACTAGTTGCCATTTTCAATAACCTGTTTTGAAAACAATCTTCCATTCACCCATTCACTATTTGTGAATGACCCATGCAATTTTACGAAATACATAATTAAACACACAAAACTAGTAACTAACTTAGGTGGTTAATCCGATTAACGCGCCTAATTAAAACTAGTCAAAGTTGTTTAATTCATTATTTCTAAACGCAAATTGCTCACGTAATCAAATAGCTCCCACTAAATTCCGCATCCATACATAATTAATCCGATTAATTAAGTCTGCATAACCCATAATTTGTCAAAATCAAAGTTTTGCAAAAGCTGGAAAAAACCGAGGTCTAACCTCGTTAAAATAATTACATAAATAATAAAAAAAAACGACAACATTTTCGCAAAATAGCATAGCTCAAAATCAAGCAAAAATCCCACACAAGTGCTTGGTGGGTGCGCACCATGGCTGCTAGGCAGCCTATGCCTTGTGCTGTGGTGCGTTATGCTAGCATGCTGCGCCCAGCACAACAAGCCACGCTGCTAGCACCAGCAGCCTGCTAGGCATGCTGGCTAGCAAGCTGGCGCCTGCCAGCAAGTGGTGCGCTGGGCTGGTGCTTGCTGTCATGCTGCCCAGCAACATCCCCTCGCAAGCCAGCCCCTTGCCAGTGCTCCACGCACATCAGCCCCAAGCCTCCCCGCCACACAGCAGTGCACAGCATCACCATGGCTCACCCCTGTGCGCACCATAGGCAGTCTCATGTGGGCTACTAGGCAGCCCGGCTAGCCTTGGTGGCGCTTGAGTGTTTTGCCTTGATTTGCGTGCCATTCTCGGGATTTTAATCCCGATTTACGTGTGACATAAAATTAATCTAAATTTATTTTAGAATTAATTTAAGGGCCAAAGAAAATAAAATAAGTCCAACTTAATTAAATTAAATTTTAACGGTGCACAAGCCTAAATTATCCAAAATTCATTTTGAAATAATTTAGGTCTTCTTTTATGCTTAAAATTGAAATAGCTATGTACATAATTAATTTTGCCAATATGCAAATTAATAATGGATTTGACGAATGGGAGTTGGAAAATTAAATTAATCATCTAATGATAAAATTTTCCAATTTTCATACTTGTGTAAAATACCAAGATTACATCTTTTAATATGAAGATTAATCAAATTTTACTCACAAGTATTTGAACTTGATGGATTTTAATCAATCAAATATGAAAAATCCAAACTTTGTTCAATATGGAATTTAGGGTTAGGGTTCCAATCATTTAAACCTTTAAAGATAAGAACTTTAATGTTTTCGGAACTTAAAATTACAAGTTCACAACAAGCTTTCACATTTTATTGCAATTTATTTGCAAAATTTGTGAAAAACAAGTTTATGTGAAAAATGGTATATCAACTTAAGCACTAATAAAAACTCCATTATTATGCTTAAGGATATTTTTAAAACCAGTAGATTAGTGATGCAAATGTGCATTTAATCTAATCTTGTAATGCTTGCATTAATCAAGGCTTAAAAAGAATTAAAATTTTCGTTGAAAAACGAAAACCCCAGAAAAAATGGGTTTCTGGTTCGAATTTGGCTTCTGGACAGTCCTCGAAGAAAGTTGAAACTGTTTCAGAATGTCGATTCCACCCAAAAATAACTATTTTTGAGCCAAAATCTGGGTTCGACAGCCAAATCGAGAATATAACCGAGTTTTAAAATTAATTAAAACGAGCTTCTAATCTAATTAGAAGAACATGAACCAGAAAAATAAACTCTTTTAAAACACCTTATTAATAAGTAATTGCAAAAATTAAAAGGAGCGTGGCTCCGATACCGCTGTAGGGATTCGTACTGACCCGACACTACGCGGAAGGAAACCTCCCAAGACCCGCCCCTTAATTAAAGCAATTAAAAAGCATAATAAACACAATTAAGCAAGAATAAGAACAAGAATTATTCCTTTGTTGCGTGCTTCGCTCCCGAAGAGCTCTTACTTCAAAATCCCGAAACTACGAGATCTCCGACGGATCGTACCCTCGACCCGACCCGAGCGTCCCAAGTCTTGAAGGTTATTCAAGACCCGGACAAACAAAACTATGAGTTTTACGAATCAAAGGTTTACTCTAACTACAAGAGTTGCCTTTTTAATTCCAATCAAGGTTGTGCATTTCCCAATACCCATGCCTTTGGTATTTATAGGGAAATGCATCCTTGAACTTCAATTCCCAACCAATGTGGGAGAATGAATAATTTTGACAATTAATTTAATTCCAAATTAAATTAATAATTAAATCAATCACAATGCAACAAGTGTCAAGGGGAGAGAGAGAGAGTTAGGTGAGGACCATCAAGAGGGGGGGGGACCATTGCCTTGCTCCCCAAGGCTTTGCCTAAGCCTTGGTCCCCACCCTCACAAACCGCCTCAAGCAAAGGGCTGCTGGGCTGCTGCCAGCTACCATGCCAGCTAGCAGTGCTAGCTAGCCCAGCCAGCTAGCAGCAGCCCAACCAGCATCCTCGCATCCCTAGCCAGGAAATGCGTGCTGGCGGTGGGCGATGCTTGTGCTGCTGTGCTGCGATGCTAGTGCTAGGCGCTGCTGGCGCTGGTGCTGGCCCCTTTCCTCTCTCGCCATCGCACACGCACACACCTACCCAACATGCGTGCTGCTAGTGAGCCACGCATGCTGGGCATCCCCTCTCGCATAGCTACGCATAGCCAGGCCATCATGCACTCGCACATGCACACGCATAGGTGTGCTGTGCTTGTGCTTGGTGCGTGGCCCTGCGATGGTTCCTAGCACCCAGGCACGCATGCTGCGATGCAGTACCATGCGAAGGCACACATGTGCGCAACCATGCTGTTGTGCGAGGCTGCTGCTGTGCTTGTGCGAGGGGACTGCGATGGTGTCCAGCACCCAGGCACGCATGCTGCGATGCAGTGCCATGCGAAGGCACGCATGTGCGCAACCATGCTGCTGTGGTGGTGCGATAGGGCAGCGATGGTGCCTACGCACATGCACACACACATGGGTGTTGTGCTTGGTGAGATAGGGCAGCGATGGTGGCCTAGGCATCATGCTAGGGCTCCGATAGCGCCTAGGCATGATGCTAGGGCTGCGATAGCGCCTAGGCATGATGCTAGGGTTGCGATAGCGCCCAGGCACTCATGCCTCGCCTAGCACACACATGGTGCATCTAGAGCTAGCCTAGCCTAGCTACGGCTACGCTCATACTTGTCGCTTTTGATTTTGCGACGCTCGGTCTCGACGCCCTAGGCTCGATATCCGACGTATGTATTCGTAGAACTCTGTCAACTTATTAAATCCTTCGGATTAATTCGTCGTCTCGGATCGGTTGTTCGATTGGGTTCGACCTGAAGGGTTCAGTTAAGATTAAGCTGTAATATTAATTATACCTTAATATTACTCATCGGAAGCGGCCTCCACCTAGGCATTCCGATCACTTGATCTTACTGAAGAATTAACTCTGTAATGATTCTGAACCCTCTATTGAAAGAATACACTTGTTGGAAGGACACCATTCCTTTCAGGCGTAGCCCATCACATACGCGCATTAGATTTGTAAGTGTTGTTCTTGGAACGACAAATTTTAGCTCGATATTTTAAGGGACCTAGGGTTTCTATGTTGGTTGATTTAAGTGAAATTAACTAATCATCGCAACATTTGAAATCCTAGACACGCATCTAACATTCAAAAATATATATAATCATAATAATATATATGAGGCATAAAATTTGATGCATTTAACAACTAGCATGACCCCTTGAAATCTTCAAATCTTCAAGGGTCTTCATCTTGGCTCGTCTTCATCGAAACGCTGTCTTGAGACATCTTCGCCAAAATAAAATTACTAGCTACTACGACTAGGATTAATCTAAATATTAAGATACAAAAATACACAACGGTACGCAGATCGTATTTAGATTTAAAAAAATACGTAAGGGAACACAGTTCGTATTTTCTATCCTAATCGGGCCCCACTAGTTGCCATATTCACGAAACCTGTGAAACAAGCTTTCATTCACCCATTCACTATATGTGAATGACCCATGCATTTTACT
The DNA here is from genome assembly GCF_001683475.1 of Chenopodium quinoa. Lineage (NCBI taxonomy): Eukaryota > Viridiplantae > Streptophyta > Magnoliopsida > Caryophyllales > Amaranthaceae > Chenopodium > Chenopodium quinoa. The sequence continues at coordinate 1,892,639 of NW_018742287.1, read as the reverse complement.
ACGAAAAACAAGTAAAAATGCACAACACGCGAAAACTAGTAACTAACTTAGGTTGTTAATCCAATTAACACGCCTAATTAAAACTAGTCAAAGTTGTTTAACATTTAATGTTTATTAAGGCACAATTTTTTCACGAAACAATTCATAAGCTCCCACTTAATTCTGCATCCACCTTAATTAATCTAATTAATTAAGCCGGTTACCCAAATTTTGTCAAAATTAAAATTTTGCAAGAGCCGGAAAAATCGAGGTCTAACCTCGTTATAATAATTAATTGAAAATTAAAACGGCAAAATTTTGCAAAAGACGATAGCCCAAAAATCAAGCAAAAACAGCCCACTAACAACGTGCGAGGGCTGCGCACTATGGCTGCTACGCAGCCCCTTGCGTTGCGTGTGGCGCTGGTTGCTAGCAAGCTCGCCTAGCGCAGCATGCCATGCTAGCTAGCACCAGCAGCACGCTACGCATGCTAGCTGCTCGCTGGCGCTGGCAGCAGTGGGCTGGCTGGCTGGGGCTTGCTGCCTCACTGCCCAGCAGCACGCACAAGCTCTCCAGCAGCCTAAGGCCCACGCACCTAGCCATAGGCAGCACGCAACAGCAGCCCTTCGCCACACTGCATAGCAACGCCTCGAGGCTTAAGCACCCTTTTGCGCATCAAGGCAGCCACATGCGGGCTGCTAGGCAGTCCAGCTAGCCTTGGTGACGCTTGGGTGTTTTTTGCCTCGATTTTTGTGTCACTTCTCGGGATTTTAATCCCTATTTACGTGTGACATAAAATCAATTCTAAATTTATTTTAGAAAGAATATAGGGCAAAAATGAAATTAAAATAAGTCCAACTTAATAAAATTCATATTTAATGGTGCACAAGCCTAAATCATCCAAAATTACCCTTTTGAAATAATTTAGGTCTTTCTTTGATGCTTAAAATTGAAGTGCTACACCCAAAATTAATTTGACCAATATGCAAATTAGTAATGATTTTGACAAAGTAGGGAGTTGGAAAATAAAACCAATCATCCAATGAAATTTTTTTCCAACTTTTAACTTGTGTAAAATAACAAAATTACATCTTCCAATATGAAGATTAATCAAGATTTAATCACAAGTACTTTAACTTTAAAGACTTTAATCAACTCAAATAATGATTAAATCCAAAAATTAGGTCAACCATGGAATTTAGAATCAAAGTTCCAACCATTTAAACACTTAAAGATTGGATCTTTAATGTACAAGGAACTTAAAATTTCACATTCACAATAAACATTTACACATTAATGCAATTTATTTGCATGATTGTGAAGTAACAAGTTTATGTGAAAAATTGAACATACCAACTTAAGCACACATTATGATTTCATAACCATGCTTAAAAGGGTTTATAATTGCAGTAGATTAGGGATGCAACCATACATTTAATCTACCCTTAACATGCATAAATTAATCAAGGCATAAAGATTTAAAATTTTTCGTCAAAAACGAAAAAACCACTCGAAAAACATATTTCAGGGTGGATTTTGGCTTCTGGACAACCCATATAGGTTCAGAAACGATTTAGAACATCGATTCCACCCAAAAATCACTATTTTTGAGTCGAAATCTGGGTTCGACAGCCAAAATAAGAAAAATACGAGTTTTAAAATTAATTAAAACGAGCTTCTAATCCAATTAAAAAACACAACCAGAAATTTAAATCCATTTTAAATCACCTTAATTAATTACAAATTGCAATAATTAAAAAGATCGCGGCTCCGATACCGCTGTTGAGTTTCGTAGCGTCCAACGCTACGCGGAAGAGAAACCCGGCCGCCCAAGACCCGCCCCAATAATTAAAGCAATAAAGCATGCATAAACATAATTAAACAATAATTAAGAAAAGGGATAAAGAAGTAATACCCTTGAAGCGTGCTTCGCTGGCAAACCGAGCTCTTACTTCGAAGCTATTAAGCCTCATAAGCGTGACGGCCTCCGACGGCTCGTACCCATGACCCGACCCGGACGATCTTCGTCTCGAGGGTTAGTCGAGACTTGACCAAGTATAAAACTAGAGTTTTACGAACTTAAAGGTTTTCTTAATAATAAGAGATGCCTTTTTGAGCTCCACTCAAGTTGATTTCCAAATGCCCAATCATGGGGTATTTATAGGGAAATGCAACTTGCTCTTCCCATTCATGATCAATGTGGGATAGTTGCATTTTCACTAATTTATTTAATTCCAAAATAGATTATAAAGCAAATGCAATCACTAAGCAACAAGTCTCAAGAGGAGAGAATTGGTTAGGTGAGGACCAAAACCAATGGGGGGGACCATTGCCTTGCTCCCCAAGGGAAGCCTTGAGGCCTTGGTCCCCACCTCTCCTAAACCGGCACAAGGGCTGCTGGGCTGGCAGCCAACTAGCACGCCAGCATGCACCAGCGAGCATAGCTAGCACGCACAACATCACTCCCCAGCACGCACTAGCCAGCACGCACTGGCCAACACACCTAGCATATGCGTGATGCATGCTGCTGGGCGCTAGGTGCTGCCTGGCGTAGTGCTGGTGCCTGGGCGATGCCTAGTGAAGTGCTACTGCCTGGGCGATGCACGCACGCACAGCCCAGCATGCATGCTGGTTGGTGCGTGGCGATAGCCCATGCGCACACGCATAGCCCGGCAAGCTTGCTGGCTGTTGTGAGGTGCTACGCTAGGCAGCCTTGCGCATATGCCTAGCAAGCTAGACATGCTAAGGTGCTAGTGCTAGCTAGGCTGGGCCTTGCGATAGCACTAGGCACGCAACACTTGCGTGTGCGCCTAGCACGCATGATGTGCCTAGCACTCATGCCTCGTCTAGCACACATGGTGCGCCTAGGCATGCAAAGTGCATGCTAGCTCGAGCTAGCCTAGAGTCCACATGGCTAGGCCAATGTGATGCTACGGCTACGCTCGAACTTTTTGCTTGTTGATTTTGTGACGCTCGGTCTCGACGCTCTGGGCTCGATATCTGACGTATATGTTCGTAATACTCTAGTGACTCATCAAATCCTTCAGATTGATTCGTCGGTTCGGATCGACAGTTCGTTTGGGTTCGACCCGAAGGGTTCAGTCGAGACAAAGCTGTAATATTAATTACAGATCGGAAGCGGCCTCCACCCAGGCATTCCGATCACTTGATCTCACTGAAGAATTAGCTTCCTGATAATTCTGAACCCTCTATCAGAGTAATACACTTGTTGGAAGGACACCATTCCTTTCAGAGATCATCTTAGATTAGAGAGCCAGAGAGGACAGAGGAGGGAGGAGGGAGAAATAAGAGGAGAAAGAGAAAGAGGCGAATTACATTAGGACTTAGGGTTATCTGAATTTCAAAATATTTGTAAAATAATTATTTTTTTATTTTTTTGTTAAAAAAGTGTTTTTTTTTCAGATTATCAGATCCGATATCCGATATCTGAC